>NC_139937.1:19768895-20118895 GCF_963514095.1 Eutrigla gurnardus | reverse complement strand
GCCTGAAGCGTGCTGCGTCACCGCCGCCGTTATTAGAGAGCAGATTGTGACGGTGGCGCCCGGCGGGGGGGCGGCCCCTCCATGCAACGAGGCAAGTTGGAGCCACACTGATCGTCTGATTGTACTTCCTCAGAGAGCCGGGGGCCGGTGGCTGTGGAAGAAACCGGCTTCATAGTGTAGCTGTCTTCGTCAGAGAACCCAGATACGGACTCAACGCTATTTAGATATTACATCACATTATATTTATGTATTATAGGACGAGACTGAGATTATTATACACGTTCAGATCTTTGCGTTACAAGTTTGACTGCAGCATCATTCGTGTTTATTCACATCACCTGAAGAGTAGGCGGGGCTTCCCTCCACGTAGACCCCCACCAGGTCACCTCCATGTAGACCTCAACCAGGTCTCCTCAACCACGGCTGAAATCACCACTATTGCTGCTTTGTACATGTTGAAGTCCAAGATCCACCAGGAACCCAGACGCTAGCATGTATGCTACGTTTTCATCTGAACCACATGCAGGAGAAAGTAGCATTAGCGAGCTAGCTACCAACACGGGCATCAAGTTAGAGTAAAGAAAGTGTCACAAAATTGTGAAAATGTGATTTTCTGGTTCAGGGTCTGGTTCAGGGTCTGATTCAGGTTCAGATCTGAACAGCTGTGTTCCTGTCTCTTCCCGGGGTAGACACTTTAACCATGGTAACAAGGAGCTAGGGGCCGTTCCTCAGAGGGGCGTGGCTAGCAGTACCTCATTTACATTTAAAGCTACAGACACAGAACCAGGATTCTTGGATCAGAACTGGACCTGAGATCCAGAGACCTGCTAGAATGATCGGATTGGTTGTTTTTAGTTGTCATAGATACGGTTTGAAGATGTCTGAGACGTTAGCGTGTAAAAAAAGTATGATAATAAGGAACCTTTAATAGTCTCAGCTCCGGGACTGTTCCTGCTTTTATAGGATGGTTGCGGCCAAGCATCTCCATGGCAACCACAGGAAGTTGTTAAGTCACCTGAAAGCTCTGTAAGTGACTCACAGCCTCTTGGTGGTCCCAGCATGAATCACTTAAGACCCTCACCCTGCCAGTCTTAATCTTATTCTCAAACTAGCTGGAGCTTTATAGGTTGTAATTAGGAGGCAGCGGCTCATTATCCACCTACTTGAGTGTAGACGGAGGCCGGCTACTGGTCCCGTTACGTGAGGCAGCATCGAGCACCTGAACCTCATTAACTGCCATCTAGTCTCCGGTCTCTTGTCTCCAGTCTCTGGTTTCCGGTCTTCTAGTCTCCGGTCTCTTGTCTCCGGTCTCTGGTCTCTTGTTTCCGGTGTCTGGTCTCCGGTTTCTAGTCTCCGGTCAATTGTCTCCAGTCTCTGGTCTCTGGTCTCCAGTCTCTGGTCTCCTTCAGCTAGATGAGCACCAAGAGCAGAGAGCTGAACCTGGACCAGCCAGTCGTCTCCTTTGGTTCATAATAATAACTTTAGGACTTAAATCCAACAAGGACTTATTACTGATATAGCTGACGCAAACCAGCAGGATCTTTTTAGTCCATCCATCGTCTACCACTCCTGTATTCAGGGTCACGGGGGGTGGGCTAACCAGTCTATCACAGGACCGACATGTAGAGACGGACAGGTAACCAGTCTATCACAGGACTGACATGAAGAGACCATGTGGATTCTGGTGTACCTTGAGCAGCACCCGTACTGGATCTGGATCCATGTGGATTCTGGTGTGAAGCTGCGAAGAAAGTTAGCTTCATAATTCAAGGTCAACTTTACAGCTAATTGTTCAAGTCATCTTAGTAGCTAACTAGCATTGGTAGCGTGGTAGAGACCTGTCAATCAGCAGGTAAGCCCCACCCCCTAAAGCATCCCCTGCTTTCTGGTCTGTTGGACTCTAAATGGAGCATAATGTACTAACTCTCCCATGATGGTGTCGCCAGTCGGGATGGCGTTAATCAGCTCTAATATGAGAGCAGAGCGGCGGCTGTGAGAGAAGCTCTGGTAACAACACACACAGAGGGACCGGGACTTCATCTATTTCTTTATAAAGCAAATCATCTTTTTTCTTTTGCTGCTAAAATAGATGTGAATATGAGTTTAGCAGCTTTTCGAGGTGATGCGAGCATCGCTGCATCGTCAGTGTTGCTGCCTGAACTCCACCCATCATCCACCTGCAGGCTCTCCAGCTGGTTCCTTTAAATGGAGGGAAATGTGTAATCATTGCTCCCCGGTCTGCCTTTGTGCAACCTTCAGGGAGGTTAGACACACTCGGATCCGTACTGTACTCCTACCTCATTCTCATCTCGCCGCTGCATGTGAGTGATTAAAATAACTTACCGGGAAGAACCTTGAAGTACAACTTGATGTATGCGATGAAAAAAGTGCTTCAATCAGGAAGCACCTGTTTAAGATTCTCGCCCGTGGTGCCGACGGCAGCGAGCGGCTCAGAGGTTCCTTCAGAGCAGCGATGGCTGAGACTTTTAACTAGATGCTGTGGGAACTTCCTCACCCCTGCAGCGTCTCACATACATAAAGATGTGTTCATAATGACTGACGGAGTATTTTTAGACTTTCCAGAAGAATTCGGCGCTCTGCAGGAGAGAACGAACCCGAAGCTTGGCTGCTGGGAAGCAAGCTTGTGCAGCGGTGGAAAAGTGGACTTGTAGGCCTCTTGTTTACCTGAAACTGTTATGACTCTGAACCTCCCCTGAGGTGCATGAAGAGATTCTGCATATTATCTGCATGTTAAAAAGACGTTAATGACTCACCCAGGAGACCACTGTTACTGTCCCGCGTCAAACTAAAAAGAAACGGTGATGTCGGGTCGAGTAACGTGACACGTTGGTCGGTGACGATGGTCACGTGACTCAGTCAAGTTAACGTCAACCACATTCTTTTCCTAAACCTAACTACGTGGGGTTGTTGCCTGAACCTGACGTCCTGTGAAGTTTATTTTGAAAAGACACTTTGATGTAATGAGTGTATATCAAAACAGCTTCGTCTGACGCGTTGACCTGCTGATGTGTTTTCCTGTAAATGCTCATATTTTTAATAGAGAGTGATTTCCAGATATCCTGTTAAAGGAGAAAGCCGGTCATTTTTGACCACATTTCCGTTGTCCTCAGGGTCATCCCGACTTATTAGAAGCAAAAAACCAGACAAAAATTGACGTTGCCTAGCCCGAGATCTGTACCTGCCTGGCAGCCTTCCAGACTCGCTCCAATGCTAACCCATTGGGGCACGTTATATCTGCTTTCCTGGGCCTCAGAAAACAATTCCAAGACCTATGCAACACAGGTTGGGTCCGTACGAGACACCACGGCGCTCGTTTAGCTCAAATAGTGTTGCAAAACGACATAAATATGTGTGTTTTAGCATGAAGTTACTCACCTCAAATCACCCCGTAGACGTTAGCATTAGATAGCCGAGCGCCTGTCGTCCCTCCCAGTCACCGCAGAAACGAAAACGTTTTCCTCGTAGTTTTGATTTTGTATCCATAAAGAAACGACCGAGCTGTGCAGTCGTCCTGTCCGTAATAAATCCAGGAAGCTGTTATGTCCATATGTATGACTGTTACAACATAGCAACATAGCTTACAGCTAGTAACGTTCCGGGCGCTCGTCCGTCCCAGTCACTGCAGAAACGAAAACGTTTTCCTCGTAGTTTTGATTTTGTATCCATAAAGAATTGATCAAGCAGTGCAGTCGTCCTGTCCGTAATAAATCCATGAAGCTGTTACGTCCATATGTATGACTATGTAACATAGAGAGAGATTTGTTGCTGTCGGTTCGGTTTGTCGTCTTTAACGTTTCCCAACATGCATCCATCCCTTCAGCTTCAGTTTAAGCTGCTCGGTTCTCCTCTCGTGTGCAAACTGCTAATAATCCGTCCTGAGTGTTGTCTAAAGGCCGTCTTCGCCGCCGCCGTGTTAATTGTCCTCCTGTCTCTGACACCGGATCAGCCGGGTTTAGTTCAGGGTCGTGGTTCCCAGAATTACACCGCTACTCCAGTAATCTCTGGCTCTAAGCCCACGAGATATATTCAAATATTCCAGTGAATATATCCACTCTGCATTCAAGCTGGCGGTGTGTGTGAGGAAATGTCAAAAATATTTTATTCTGGCCTTCGGTTTAGTTCTGTGCTCCCCCGAGTCCCTCAGTTTGTTTAAACCATTAGAAAACCCCAAGACCACGTCTGCACGGCGACCTTCAACCACATGTTGCTTTGTGTTTCCTGTTTCTGGTGTTGCTGCTGTTACAGCCTTGTCTTCTGTCTGTGATTGAAATGAGCAGTGAGCATGAATGTAAAGCAGGAAGGCTCGATGATCCCTGTCCTTAACCTTCTCTTGTGAAACCACACCTCCCGGCGGTTGTCACGGCAACACATTTTATTTAATAATAATAATAATAAAAATACGAATAAATCAGTCTTTTATAGTGCATTTCTCGGACCCAATGCGCTTCAAAAGTGCTCCGAACAAAAAACACTCATATGAAGTCCTTGTAGGCGATTTTAAAAAATGTGAGTTTTGAGGAGTGACTTAAAAGGATAAGTGGACTTGGCCTCTCTAACGCAGGTGGGGAGATTGTTCCAGAGTGCAGGTGCAGCACAGCTGAAGGCCCGTCCTCCCATGGTGACCCGTCTGTAGCGAGGCTGTAGAAGGGTAGAGGAGATGCAGGAGGGCCAGGATACAATGATAGGTTCTGATTGACTGGTGGAGTGGACGGCTTGGTAAGCAAGTACAAGGACCTTGTAGTGAATGTGTTGGCGGATCGGGATCCAGTGATGTTTGAATAACCCAGCGCAGATGTGCTCACGGGGAGAGGGTAAGGAGCCTGGCAGCACACTTTTGGACGTACTGCAGCTGGTTGATGGTCTTGTCCGTTGCCTTGCACAGAAAGGGCGTTGCAGAAGTCCAAACAGGAGGATATGAAAGCGTGGATGAGGCGCTCTGCGGCAGGTTGTGAGAGATGGCGGCGAAACCGAGAAATATTCCTCAGATGGAAAAAGGAGACCTTTGTGACATGCTTGATGTGAGCCTCACGAGCTGGCTGTCAAGGTACACAAGGTTGAAGGGAGGAGGACCTGGACGCCATCAATCTCAAGAGAGATATTTACAGGCTGGTTCTGCATGGTCTTAGTGCCAAGAAGGATCACCTCTGTTTTGCCACTGTTAAGTTGAGGAGGTAATAGCAGTGTTGGCAGGTCGGAGGAACCGGTTCCCTGTAGAGAACAGTCCCTACTATTGATGAGAGTTGAGTAGTAGGACGACTGGGCAGCATGTACAGCTGTTTTGTAATCCTTTTGATGCTGCCTAAACACCTGGAAATGGACTGTTAGACCGGTTTTCTTGTACTGGCGTTCGAGTTTTCTGCCTTTCGCCTTAAGTGAGTGGAGCTCTTCATTAAACCAGGGAGAGGATTTGAAATAAGACACTGTGCGTTGCTTTAAAGGGGCTACTTCATCTAAAACAGAGACCAAATAAACTGTCCTTCTCTCTGCTGGCCACCAGGGGGCGAGTCCTCTCTGATTGTATAGAAGTCTATGAGAAAATGTTTCTCTCTGTAAACACTGTAAACATGAGTTTATGATCTCAATCTCTAGTTTCAAGTCTTCTTCAATCCAGCATGATGTTCATTGAGTACATTATGGTCCATTTAGAGTCCACCAGACCAGAAAGCAGGGGATGATTTAGGGGGCGGGGCTTAGCTGCTGATTGACAGGTGGCTACCGCTGCAGTTAGCTGCTAGCTGACTGTAACACTGAGCTGTAAAGTGGACCTCCGTGGAGTTCTGGCCGGTTCCAGCTCGATGCTGCAGGAACACTTCCAGCCCCGACAGACGTGTTTCTGCTCTGTGAAGCCTGAATGTTGAGATTCTCCCCGACGTCTTCCACCTCCGATGCTTTTCACTTCAGAGACGTCTCATTGGTTACCCAACAGGCCGGGCCCTCGCCGGGACCGCACGAAATTAAATAACTAGTTCTACCAGTCGCTCGCTGCCGTGGTCGTCGCATTTAAATGATCCCCAACTGGAAACACAGACGTCCATTTGTAATCAGGAAACAACGTTTCTGCTGTGTGACTCTCCTTCTCAGACCTCCAACACGGTTACACTCGTTACACTCGTTACACTCTAAATCCAATTTACACCCTCCATCCCTCTCGCTCTCTCTACCCCCCCCCCTCTCTCTCTCTCTCTCTCTGTTTCTCCCTGAGTTCCTGCAGCACCGACCGCATCATCGCTGTCACCCAAACATGAATGCTTTTAAATCTTAGTGTGTGTGTGTGTGTTTAAAGTGTGTATTTCTGTGTGTGTGTGTGTGTGTGAGAGAGAGAGGTCGGCGTGTGCGTCCAGCATCGACACAGCGGAGCGTGAATGTGTTCCGTGTCGTTCTACGACGGAGACGCTGAGATTTCTATAACGATATCAAACCAGCGACACCGAGCCCTTGCAATGTGTCCGTGAGTTGTAGCGGTGAATGCCTTCCGTTACCGGGGCAACCACTTAGTTCGGAACAACAACAACATCGTGTTCCAGTCCAGTTTTACCACGACTCGCCTTTACCTGCCCGTTCTGGAACTTTCCACCGTATCACTCCGGCTTCATCTGCACATAACGGTACTCCAGATGTTCCACCTTGACCTTGAACTTGACCTTGAGGTCTGAGGACGTTCGTCTCGTCCATGTCAGCGTCAAGGCTTTTCAATTCATTCTTCATCTTGGAAATAAAACCGAAATCTGCACAGATAGATAGATAGATAGATAGATAGATAGATAGATAGATAGATAGATAGATAGATAGATAGATAGATAGATAGATAGATAGATAGATAGATAGATAGATACTTACTTACTTACTTACTTACTTGTTCCAGCGGCTCATTGAAATGTTAGCACCATAACGTCCTCGTGGTCCTTTAAATGGCTCTTTACATTTCCAGTCATGCTCACATTCATACACCTTTCATAAACAAAGTCTGTAGACAGCGACTATAAAACCGCTGAGAGGTCATATTTACAGAAATATTCATCTCCCTGATGATACGCTGTAATAGAGATGTGTTACAGGTGTTTGTTCTCAGTTATTAAAACCCAGTAAGTGTTTGCTGGCTAATCATTGTTGATTTAAGTACATTTCTTTGTCCTGCAGCCTTTTATCACATTCATATCACGGAGGAGATTAAATGAAAAATCCAGCACATTCCTGATCTAATTTCTCACCAATTAAAGCATAATAATATAATATATTATACAGGAAATAAACCTTAAAGAAACCAATGTGGTGAAGACGAACTGAACCTTCACATGTGATGGATGTGGGTGTTGGGTCTGGATCAGGTTCAGAACTCTTCTGAGTCCCACATGGGGGTGAACCCTCCAGATGAGCAGATTGAGACACCCGTCATCATCCCCAGGTCAAACGCCGCCGCTGTGGGGTCCCGGACCTCAACGATCTCAGCGGCCCGACCCAGAGAGAGCAGGCAGGCCACAGCAGGATGCTTCCATTCAACATCCGACACCTTCCCGTAGCTGTGTCTTTTGATTCACAGCTTTGCCTCACTAACAGCAATCCCTCGCTTCATTCACTCTCTAGCTCGTGCCACCACCGCTTCACGGTCTTCAGGTTATTTGAGCCACGGCGCCACCTGGATTTCTGATGTCAAAAGTCCCCCTTAGAGTCTCTCAGGCTGAACCGCCGTTTCCTCCTCCACGAAAAACACACCAAAGACAGAAACCCAAACGTCGGACTTGTTCCAGGATCCTCAGTGATGGATTCTCTTCTTGGCCTTTTGATTTTTTCAAAAGAACATGTGATCTTAAAACACCAGACCACCCTGGCGAACAACGCCTTCATGCTCCTCGTTTCCACGGCGCCCCCTTCACACGAGAAGGTCATGTGATATGATGCGACATCAGTTGGCGACGACACGGATCCGTGAAGTCCTTTTGTTTTAACACAAAAACAAAGATGAAACTGGTGTCGAGCATCCGTGGGTGAGTTCCTGCACCGCTGAATTAAATATGAGTTCTTCTCTCCTGGAGGATCCGGGTCTCGTCTCCGCCGCGCTCCCCGCCGCCGCTCACATCCTGTTTGAAGGTGCTCCGTTTGAGGATGGCGAGCTGGGAATGATGGCAATGTGAGATTTCCTCAGATCGCTTCCACGTCCGGGAGCCGGGCGTCTTCAGCGTGTGACGGAGGTTCAGCTCCTCGGAGACAATGCGCTGAAGGCCAGAAATCAGCTGATTCACCGTTATGTAACTTCCTGTTTCAGCAAAAAGCCGTTTTCAGCATTAATGTGGGAAATGAATGAAATGATCTGCGTGGTCAGGAAGGCCGTGTTGCTCCGAGGGATGATTATCTTCACTGTTTGTCTGCAGCTCATTTATTCTGATTACTTCTGAGCAGTTTCACTTCTCAGGTTCAGTTTGGTGGAAACGGACCTGATGTGTTCGGGTGAGACCCGATGGGGGTTTTTAGTCATCCGGATCTGTTTCTAGATCCGGCTTGTGGTTCCTCTCTGAACCTGCTGCTCTTGACTTTAGCACTTGTAATGTTCTGAACATCTTATGATCACATTTTCACTGTCGATCCAAGCAGACTCGTCTGGGTTTCTGATTCCAGTCTTCTTCGGCCGTTCTGGGACCGTTTCTCCGTTTCTCTTGAATTATTCACCAGAATTGATTTCTGAATACATGTAATTCAGCAAATAGACCGAGCCACTTTCAGAGCCATCCTTCACTTAATAGTCTGGTCCACAATCATGGTCTCCATAGAAGACTTCCTGGTCTGGCCTTCAGCTGCAAAACTGGTTCTTACTGGTTTTCTACGCAGGTTTTTTTCAGACCTTGAATGCATCCTGATGGTGATGTTAACCATCCATCCGTCTGTCTGCCTCATGCTGCGATATAAATATATCAATGTTTTCATATTTGCTCTAAATTAAAATAAAGGCTATAAACATGATTGTTTACTGCAGCTTGCCCATAAATTTGAAACTTACTTTAATGATTTCAATCCTCAGCTATTTCGTCTGCTTGTTTTATCGTTTTTAAATCGCACTTTTACTGCTTTTATTAAATTTTAATGTCTTTGCTATTAATGCATTTCTCCGTAAAACTCTCTGAATGGCCTCGCGTATGGATGTTGCTGTTCACATAAACCCGCCTTAACTGTCTGATGTGTCTGATACAACCAGCAGGATCATTATGGGATGCTTTTATTGTCCTTATGCAACGCGGGGATGAATGATGGAACGCAGCCGGCGAGAAAAACCAAAAATACCAAAGCAGCAGTTCATTCCTGTTGGGATTTTTTTTGTATTTTTCCTTATTTGAAGAGGTGGCTGGTTACACACACACTCACACACACACACACACACACACACACACACACACACACACACCACTGAACGCTGATTCGATGAGATTCCAGTCAGCCATGTTTAGGATTTGACAGTTTAATCTTTTTTACAGATAAAAGCAGCTCGTGGCTGAAATGAATCAATGTAGGGTTAAAGAACTGAGTCAGGAACCAGAGAACCGGAGACCCGGAGAACGGGAGACCTGGAGACCCGGATACCCAGAGAACCTGGTTTACGTTTCACTTCTCAAGTTCCTGTTCACTCGTGTTGAGTTCAGGGTTTCCAGTGAAGCTAAACGGGAGCGCGCCCTTGTAAATCAAACAGCCGTGAGGCATTCAGGGCCCGTTGGAGGTAGCATTAGCCGCTGACGCCCGCGTCGACCGCCTCGTGCTGACAGCTGCTGTCGCTGACTTCACTGTGAGGCGGACTCGTCGGCATTTCCAGCGGCCGCCGAGGTTCAACGCGTCTGTTATCTGACGAGTGTTGAAGGCTGAACGTAAAGATTGCAGTCTGACAGGTCTGGAATCTGTTTGAAGCAGGTCTGTGATTGGTCGAGCTGACAGAGGAGAGACGGGTCTCACACACACACACACACAGAGAGAGAGAGAGAGACAGAGTTGTTTGTGGAATATTGTTTTTGACAGCCGGATCATTCTCTGCCCGCGTTTGAAACTGACTGGATTTAAAACCTCTGACAGCTCTTTGTTGTGATGATGAACATCACACAGGAAGAAAAACAACATATAAGAAGACCAACTTCTGCTTCCTGCAAGTAGGAGACCAACGAGTCGTTATCACATCACTCCTTCAGCTTCTGGGTCATCAGATCTACGTTCTTTGGCAAGAAATCCTGAGCTGAAGTGAACAAGAATAAGAAGACCTTGAACGTCACCTTCAGGGTCCGAGACCCCGTTGGAATCGAGGACCATTTTTTTCATGTATTTGGGGGGGGGGGCTAACAACCAGCATCTATGCTAGCTAACGTCCCATGAATGTACATGTATGTTTCTAATGAATCCATCCCAACGTGTGACAACGCCTCGGAAAGCTCCTTAGGGTGATGATGTTGATGCTTATTGTTGCTTTTATTAATAGGAGGACAAATTGTCGGATGATGTGGACCGGAGCCTGGACGGTGACGCTCTACAGGAAACAGGAAGGAGACAGGTTCTCATCCCTCCACACAGAAGTGAAGGTCAGTGGGAAGCCCATAATGCAATCGGAGTCGGATGTAAACACAGCATATAACACTTTTATGAACATACTTATTGCTCTCTATGACAAGAATTGTCCAATTAGGAAATGCAGAAAGAAAAGGGGATCAAATACTCCTTGCATAACAAAAGGATTAGTAAATTCTTGCAAAAAGAAAAACAATTTACACAAAAATGTCCTTAAGTCCAGGACTACTGAGGCCGAACTGAAGTACAAAAAATACAAAAATAAATTAACAAGTATTCTTAGAGGATGCAAAAAAGATTACTTTGCAAAGTTACTTCATAGTAAGAAAAATAATATCCAGGGTATTTGGAAGGTACTGAATAATATAATTGGGAGCAGTGCAAGTGGCCCATGTTATCCAGAGTATTTTATAGAGAATGACAAGGAAATCAATGATAAAAAAGACATTGCAGAAAAATTTAATCTTTTTTTTGTGAATATTGGACCTGAGCTAGCGGCAAAAATTCCAGCTGACAGGGAAACCGTGTACCCTTTGTTTGAGAAGAATCCAAATTCTATGTTTCTTGCTCCCACCGATGAGAATGAAGTATTGTCAACCATAAAAAAATGTAACAACAAAACTTCACAGGATGTTCATGATATGGACATGAAAACAATTAGAAATATTTCTGAAGCAATTGTCAAACCACTAACCCATATCTGCAACCTGTCATTTAAATATGGACAATTTCCCACTAAAATGAAAATAGCCAAAGTAATTCCTCTATTGGTGGATTTTATCGAAAAAAACAATTTGTTGTCAAACAGCCAATATGGCTTTAGAAAAGGGCGATCAACATCACTAGCTCTAATTGAACTTGTTGAAGAAATCACAAACTGTATAGAAAAAAAGAAATTTACTATTGGCATTTTTATTGATTTACAAAAGGCGTTCGACACAATTGATCATCATATTTTATTACATAAATTGGACAACTATGGTATTAGAGGAATAACACAAAACTGGTTGGAGAGCTACTTGGGAGATAGGCAGCAGTTTGTACAGTTTGACCAATACAAATCTTCATGCAGTAAGATCATGTGTGGGGTACCTCAAGGTTCAATCCTTGGGCCAACATTGTTTTTACTCTATATTAATGAAATTTGTAAAGTATCCAAACCAATGAAATTTATTGTATTTGCGGATGACACTACTATCCTTTGCTCGGGTGGGGATTTGGAGAATCTTCTCAATCAAATAACTCAAGAAATGTATAAATTAAAAAAATGGTTTGATATGAATAAATTATCACTTAACTTAAAAAAGACTAAACTTATGCTGTTTGGAAAGCGGAATACAGACATGACAGTACAAATAACAATTAATGATACAATTATTGGAAGAGTACAGCAACATGTGTTTTTAGGAGTAATTATTGAGGAAAAGCTGTCTTGGCAACCCCATATAAATGATTTGAGATCCAAAATAGCAAAGTGTGTTGGTGTGATGAAAAGATGTAGTCCAATGCTAAATCAAAATGCCTTATTTATCTTGTATCACTCTTTTATAATGTCTTACCTGAATTACTGTATTGAAGTTTGGGGGAACTGCTATAAAACAAATCTGTTACCTTTAGTTACTCTCCAAAAAAGAGCTATCAGAATTGTTCATAAAGTAAAATATAATGATCACACCCATCCACTGTTTTATATCACATTTAACTTAAAATGACATGACTTAGTAAACTATAAAACAGCTCAGCTTATGTACAAAGCATCAAAAAACTCTCTTCCTGATCACATCCAGAATCTTTTTCAAGATCGAGATGCTCATCACACACATAATCTCAGAGGAATCAACAAACTATATCAACCAAAAGTAAGGACAACCCTTAAATCTATGTGCATTTCAGTTAAAGGAGTCATATTGTGGAACAGCCTAAGTGAGGAAATAAAAACATGTACAAATGTTTAAAAAATACATAATGAGTAAGTATCAGGAAGAGATTTGAGAGCGTGATGCCCTCATAAACAGGCACATGCACACTGCATGTTTATGGGTATGTGTGATAAACCAATTTGATAACTGTATTCATAATGTAGAAATATTGTATTTATTACTTTGTATTTGTGTGTAGTGGATTTCATATGTACATTTAACTGTACAGGTACAAATGAATGAATATTGTAAATATAAATGTATGCGCAATTGTGAACAGTGAGCCATTGGAGCTACACACTTGAGTTCTGTTTACTGTTTATCATGTATTTTCATGGGGCAGAGGGGTGTATGGTCAGAGTGTTTGGGGCCTGTCTTTGTCTTGTGTTTCTGTTTATTGTATGTTTTGTATAGTGTGGTGTGAGTGGGGGTTTGGAATCGAATGAGTGCAAGCTTCTTCCATCTCCCTTTCAAGTGACATGATTGTTATTGACTGTGAATGTTATTCCTTTTTTCCCTTGAAATAAACAAACAAACAAACAATGCAGTGTGAGCTACTTCCTGGTTCCGTCCTACGTGACCAGACAGCTGATCTCCAGCTCGGCGGTCCGACGGCGTCCGGCTCCTCGCTCCTCTTTGAATCAAACAGGAACCTCACCGCCACCGCTGCGGAGAGGTGAGTTATTTGGTCCTCGCCGTCTTCGGAAGATTCAGGTCAGACCTCCCAGTCTACACACAACACACCGGCTCTCTGAGTGTGACCCCCTGACCTGCTGCGTCTCCATGGTTCTGTCAGTAGGAAGCTCAGACCGGATCTCAGGGAGGGGAGGAGGGGGGATATTGCAGGGGGCTGATTTGATCAAGTGTCAGGCGGCGTCGCCCCCTCGCTCCTCGCCGCCTCCATCTCTCTTCTGCAGAGTGAGAGAATAAAAGTGACAGAGTGCAATCACTTCCCTGATCGTCCAATCAGGAGGCTGGCTGCCGATGACACTGAGTGACCGGCCAGCTGCTGCGCGGCAGCCTTATTGAATTATGAGTTGCCAAGGAGTGGCATGTTATGAGCCGCGGGGCTCAGAGCGAGGCGGCGGCGGCGGCGGTGAAAGAGAGCAGCTGGAAGCGTCTGCAGGGAAGATCCTGATTTCTATCATGTGATCAGGATCAGAAACCACGCTGGGGGGATCAGGAGCTGAAGCAGGTTTCAGGTTGGCGCTCCGCGGCCCACGTACAAGCACGCAGGACGTACATTAAAAACTCTGCACCAACATGAATAATCATGAATACTCATCAGAAACACACTTTCATGAGACACTTTCTCTCTGAATCTTTGTTTTAAATGAAGTTTCCTTTCTGTTAACGAGACGTTTGGGTTTTAAATGTCAAACAGATCTGTGGCGACGCAGCCAAGGAGCTTTATTAAAACATGAAGAGAGCTCTGATCTTCTGGATTATTCAGATGTCATTAAACAGCACGGCGGCGTGTTTTCCCACGCTGACGTCCCGTCTTTAAAGTGACAGAATGAAGGTTTTAACTCAGATGACTGTTTTTAGGAGGCTTGAGAGAGTCGTTCATCAATAAAGGTCAGAGGTCGACTCATTAAGGAGCAGGAGTGCTTTTTGTGGAACATTTGTATTTCCAGTATCTCGTAGTCGTCGCCATGGTTACGTTCTCATTCAAACCCGCTCTGAAAAAGATTCGCTAGCTTCATGATGAGTAATTGCTCTGAACACGGCCATCTTTATTGACCTGTACGTTTGTTGGCGTTGCCATGGTGATCTAAACCGGTAACCGCGCCGCTGCCCGGCTGGAACGTCTACTGACCTTCCTCTGAAGATCTTTAATATTCATCATCACTAGAGAATTCAATTATGACTCGTTTCTATTTTCTTTCAACCAATCACGGTTGTCATGGGCGGAGCTAAACCCGGGACAGCAGACGGGAGGAGAATACAGAACAGAATAGAACGGCTTTGTTTTTCCACTTGTTTGTCGTCACATTTAACAGAAAGGAGACATATTGATCTTCTCGTCGATATTATATTTACTTTAAATCCTCACAGAAGTTGGTGGTTGGATCTGTGATTATGAGTCATGTTTTCTTTACATTCAGACATTTGAAATGAAACTCTTGGTTTGGTTAATAAGTAGAATTAGTAAAGTATAGTAAATCCACAGAAAACAAACTTTTTAAGGATCTGCACTTAAAGAAACGCCATGGTCGTTGCTGTCTTACCTGGACCTGGGCCTGGGACTGGACCTGGACCTCCTGACCTCCTGTCCGAGGTTCTGACCTCCTCCATGAAGTTCTGACCTCCTCTCCAAGGTTCTGGCCTCTTCTCTGAAGTCCTGACCTCCTCTCTGAGGTTCTGACCTCCTCTCTGAACTTCTGACTTCTTCTCCGAGGTTCTGACCTCCTCTCTGAAGTTCTGACCTCCTCTCTGAAGTTCTGACCTTCTCTCCGAGGTTCTGACCTCCTCTCTGAGGTTCTGACCTCCTCTCTGAAGTTCTGACCTTCTCTCCGAGGTTCTGACCTCCTCTCTGAGGTTCTGACCTCCTCTCTGAAGTTCTGACCTTCTCTCCGAGGTTCTGACCTCCTCTCCGAGGATCTGACCTTGTCTCCGAGGTTCTGACCTCCCCTCCTAAGTTCTGACCTCCTCTCTGAGGTTCTAACCTTCTCTCCGAGGTTGTGACCTCCTCGCCAAGGTTCTGACCTCCTCTCTCAGGTTCTGACCTCCTCTCCGAGGTTCTGACCTCCTCTCCGAAGTTCTGACCTCCTCTCTCAGGTTCTGACCTCCTCTGCGAGGTTCTGACCTCCTCTCTCAGGTTCTGACCTCCTCTCTGAGGTGCTGACCTCCTCTCCGAGGTTCTGACCTCCTCTCCGAAGTTCTGACCTCCTCTCCGAAGTTCTGACCTCCTCTCCGAGGTGCTGACCTCCTCTCCTAGGTGCTGACTTCCTCTCCGAGGTTCTGACCTCCTCTCTCAGGTTCTGACCTCCTCTCCGAGGTTCTGACCTCCTCTCCGAGGTTCTGACCTCCTCTCTGAAGTTCTGACCTCCTCTCTGAGGTTCTGAAGTGATTTGTTGTGGAAATCTTGTTTTAGTGGATGTGACGGTGTTCTGTTGGACTTTATTGTTCAAATAAAGGTCAGAAGTGAAGTATGTGTTTCATCAGTGAGGAGATTAAAAGCTGCAAATAAAAGCGGATGCTAAAAGGTAAAGGTTTACCGCTGCTGCTGTTCAGAGTTAGAGGTTTAATAAACGTGCTTATGTTAAGTACAACAGCTCCATAAACTGCTGTTGCCTTTAAACTGATTCATATTTCTATTTCATACATTTAAAGAGACGCTCCCTGCAGGTTAGTAGCTGCTGCTTAGTGATGCTGAGGAGACTTCACTTCTATATTCCTCTCTCTGTTGATGCTTTCTTACTGCCGTCAAACCCGAGGAAACGTCGATGATGAATATTTATACTAAAAAGCACCCAAATATGTTTTTTTCCCGAAGGGGACCAAACATATGTATAAATACATGAAGGCTGTCGCATCGTTTTATTATGTTGCTTTAAGAAATCATTTGTGACAGTTATTTTTATTTCTCATTTCCAGATGGCTAAAATATATTTCTGTATTTTCTATCTCCTTATTGAGTAAACCGAGGACGCCGTGATGAAAAGACGAGCGCCACCCACCGCCCACGCCGTCTGATTGACAGCTGATCTCGGGGGAGTCGTCCTCGCCACGAAGACGGAGACGATGAAGTAAAAACAGGAAGTCACCGATGATTTCCTCAAGAAGCATTCTCATTTCCAACACATCCGCTCTCATCAGGGTGATGATGTCAGAGCGGCGCCACAAAGAAACGCCGCCTCCATCGCCACATCGACGCCACTCCTCCTTCCTGTTTGTTTCTTTTCCATAGCAAAACGCCGCTGTGATGTATCAGTGTCACCCCGAGGTGTGTGTGTGTGTGTGTGTGTGTGTGTGTGTGTGTGTGTGTGTGTGTGTGACATTACTGCATTAATTGGTGTCATTTGAGGGGGGAGGGTGGTGTGACATTCGCCCTCCCTCCCCCTGTTTCTCCCTGACAGTCTAATTAGGCTTTAAGTGTGTGTGTGTGTGTGTTATTCACACACTGAGTTTGTGTTTTCCTGGGTGAAAGTCCTGTCATTTCTGGATGTTTTTACTGCGTCAGCCGTCCTGACTCACAATGACGCAGATTACATGACATCATGAGGAAATATAACGATTACAATGTGTGAGGAAACTATTTTTGATCCATAATAATAATAAATTACAATAGAGCCTTCGTGGCCCGACGTTGCCGGCGCTCAAGCCCTCATAAATAAATATAATTCCAATCGCACGTTAGGTGATCATAATAGAAACATTTCCTCTCATTTCCAGATCTCATATTAATATTCATCCAGCAGATTTCCAGATATGGAGCTCCGGCAGCGTGCTGGTTGATCCGTCTCGCTGTGTTCGAGGTGTAATTGCTTGTAATTGCTTTGATTGTTTTTTTCTTTAATGTCTCTCTGCTGCTGGAAATATCTAATCTCCACGCGGGTTTATTCAGGTTTCACCTCAAACTGAATCCATAAATCAATTACCTCCGCTTTCCCCTTCAAGGTTAATAAAGCCTCAAAACAAAAGTCACACATTCAGGATCATAATTCAAAGAGCCATCTATTCATGTTTTATTGGCTCTAATATTATCTTGACATTTTCTTGACATTATTATCTTGACATTCTCCTGACAGACTCCAACTGCAGCTTCTGGATAACCTTTCTGTGGGAAAACTGATATTGAGGGCTGGGAAGATTAGCTTTTAATAACAAGGCCAATATTTGACTCCAGACGTTCGCCGCCGTGCAAAAAAACATCAATACAGCGAGTCATTAAAGAAACGTGGACGTGGAGGGAAGAAGGGCTCTCGGCACGGTATCCCCTCCACAGGCCCGGCAGACGGACACACTAAAACATTTAATCACTGCTCTTTAAAAGCTCAGATTTATTCACCCGACCCGGTGAAGGCTGCAAATGGTACGATCCGGTCTGTTTCAAACGCCGGCCTTGATCCGCTCTGGGCCAGAGGGCCTCGCTCGCCCCTACTGTAACGTGACTCGCTGTTTAACTGCCCACACGTGGAGAGAGGGAGGGGAGAGAGAGAATGAGGGAGAGAGAGAGGGAGCCAGCGAGTGGTGGAAGGTCATCCCAATGTGAGCTGGCTGGTAACGCCCCCCCCCCTGAGGGAGGGAGGCAGCAGGCCGTTACCCAGCCTCGACCTGAAGCCCACCTGCTGCAGCTCGGCGGCCAATCTGGAGTGAAGCAGTCGAATAACTCCCACGAAGAAAACCTCCTCATTTGTTATTCACAAGCCGTTGAGGCCCTCGAGGGCCCGGCGGCTGCCGATCGGCGTCCACGCCGCCTCTCTAACTATCTCTCTGCTGTCTGTGGGCGTGCGACCTCCGGTTAATGCTTCTCTCCGAGACCTCGCCTTCATCGTGTAGAACAGAGGGGTTTCCAGCATCTGACGGACCGTTTCGTCTCTCTGCGACCTCGGGAGTCCGGAAGCATCGCGTGTCGCCGTGACGACCTCGTAGACGTCCTCGGAGGCGTCCTCAGAGGCGTCTCACCATGTGCTGTCTCTGTTGACCGGCGTTTGATGGATACGGTTTGATGCCTAGTCCTTGTGACACACAGACCGCCGCGACCGTAGTAAACGTAGTAACAGTAACCGTAACTGTAGTTACCGTAGTAACAGCAACTGTAGTAACCGTAGAAATGATTACTGCAGCTGATTATAGAGGCAACGACGTCACCAGCAGGAAACGCATTTGTAAAAGAGTAACAGCCAATGGGGTGTGTGTGTGAAGCTGATCTTCCTCTTCTTTATCTTCTTTCTCTTTCTCCTCTTCCCTTTTCTTCCTCTTCCTCTTCTTTCTCTTCCACCTCTTCCTCCTCCTCATCTTCTTTATTTTCCTCTTCTTTCTATTTCTCCTCTTCCTCTTCCCTTTTCTTCCTCTTCTTTCTCTTCCTCCTCCTCTTCCTCTTCTTCTTTATCTTCCTCTTCTTTCTCTTCCTCCTCCTCCTCTTCCTCTTCTTGCTGCTCTTCTTCCTCTTCCCTCTCCGCTTGCTCGTCTTCCAGATGGGTAATGATGCTGTTTGGGAGGCGGCCCTGATAACTGAGAGATAATCTGTCGTTATAATCCTCTCTTCTGTAAATTGGCCGTTTGACTGCTGAGCCGAATCTCTGCAGAGCTTCGGAGGAATGCCCCCCCACAGATCACCTCTCATCCCCCGTTTCATCCCCCCGTTCTCATTTTTCCTATTTTGAGTATTTTGGGTTTATTTTACAGAAAAGATTGTGATCTTGTTTCAAAAGCACTGCGTTTTTTTTCACCCTTAAATCCACTTTTGGCGTTTTGTCCTCGGCCGCCCCGTGAAGTGAAGCCGATGCTCTGCCAGGAAGCGGCGGCGAGTTAGTGACGCTGCGTGAGGTGGCTGCGAGATTATGATCATCATAGTAATCAGCTCGCCTTCCGGCGCCGAAGTTTGATGCTTGAACGGGGACAGAAGGGCGAGGATGGGTAGAACCCATGTATTGTTTACTGAGATGATGATGATGATGATGATGATGATGAAAGCATTGCAGTGAATCTGCTTCCTGGTTGAAGCTATAAGAGACTACAGACAGCATATATAACTACGGCTCTAAAGCTGCAACGTTATCTGACAGAAACAAGGAAAACACGTTTATCTATAGAATCTTAAATAATAACATTTCATCTGAATTATGAGTGTTCAGCTTTTCCTCCTTTTCTCCAAAGTCAGCCTACTGTCATAAAGAATATATCAAGGATTAAAGGGACCAAAAAAGTGGATCTATTATTCCAGTTCTCACATCTTTACACTGGCTTCCTATCTGTCAAATAATTGATTTCAAAATACTACTGCTGGTTCACAAAGCACTGAATGGTTTAGGACCAAAATACATGTCTGATCTTCTGCTTAGCTACGAACCATCCAGACCTCTCAGATGGTCTGGGACAGGTCTGCTCTGTGTCCCCGCAGTCAGAACCAAACATGGAGAGGCAGCCTTCAGTTTTTACGCACCACATATCTGGAACAAAACTTCCAGAAAGCTGCAGGTCCGCTTCAAATCTCAGCTCTTTTAGATCAAGACTGAAGACTTTTCAATTTGCCGCTGCTTTTCAGTGAACGATATATCTATGAACTTATTACACTGTCATTTCTATTCCTTGAAAGATTCTTTTTTTTCTTTGTAATTTTTTTAATTCAATTTTATTGGCTTGTTTTAATGCTTTTTTCTCCAATGCTTTTAATGTTTTATGAAAAGCACTTTAAATTGCCCTGTTTGAAAGGTGCGATACAAATTAAATTGCCTTTCCTTGCCTTTACCTTTTTAAAGGTCAACTTTACAGCTAAGTGTTAAAGTCATTTTAGTAGCTAACTAGCATTGGTAGCATGGTAGCGACCTGTCAATCAGCAGGTAAGCCCCGCCCCCTAAAGCATCCCCTGCTTTCTGGTCTGGTGGACTCTAAATGGACCATAATGTACTAAATGAACATCATGCTGGATTGAAGAAGACTTGAAACTAGAGATTGAGACCATAAACTCATGTTTACAATGTTTACTGAGATAATACATCAAGAGGGAAATAGGACCATTTTCTCATAGACTTCTATACAACCAGAGAGGAGTCACCCCCTGGTGGCCAGCAGGGAGAATGCAGGTTTAAGGAGGTGTGTGTTCTACATAAGTGCGTTTCCTTAGAAATTGTGATGCTAGTCGGATGTCGTTCATGCTGCTAATGAAGAGAGACCCTACCAGCCGGCGGAGGGTTTGGTCCAGGTTTTGGTCTGAGGTCCACGTACATATATATTAGTATATATTACTGGTGTCTAGCTGTGATTTGGAGGGTACGGGTTTCCAGTGTGAGTCTCAGCTTTCAGTGCAGGCCGACACACAGATCCTCGTCTGTATTCTGCCTCTCACTGAGCTCTCGTCTGCCCGGGCATCGATCCGCCGGGTCGACTCCCCGACGCCGCCGTGACCTTCCTATTCTAGTCATAATAGACGAGGCGCTCTCGCCTCTCTTTGAAACCTCTCCCAGCCTCACATCCTCCCAACTCTCCCGACACGTCGCTTTGTCTCGCTCGTCCTCATTTGTCCTCATCAGGAACTCTTCTTCCCTAGTTCCACTTTACTGCCTCCACCTTTTCATACTCCTGTCACCGGCCGCCGTGGTCGTAACCTTTGGCCTGCGTAGTATTGGCTTCTAGTAATGATGATAATCCTCGTCAGGACGTGAAGCTCTTGTTGTTGTGGAGCTGGCTGGTTGGTCGGCTCCACCGGGCGGCTAATAGATGAAAGCGGATGATTGGAAGTGAAAACCCGGAGGAGGAGGGGAGTGGACGGGGAGTATTTTACTGGGTGGGACCTCGCAGCACAACAGCTGATGTTAGGTGGAGCACTTAGGAATGAGCGATGTTCAGCGTACACTTTGTTCTTTTTAATAGAATGAAGACAGAATACTAAGTGAATTAGCTACACGAGGTCTATCTGTCATTCTAATGTGCTCCTGCTTTTTACATCGTTATAGCGTTCAAAACTTCTACTGAAAACCATACATCTCCAAATCTGCTTATTAGAATGTTTTTAGAGGAATTATATTAATTATATTCCTGTAGAAAGGCTGCGATGCAAACAACCCTCGCAGAAGCAGCCGGAGATCACAGAGACTTTATTTTATTCTTAAAGTTACTACAAGAAAACTTTTAACAATGTTTTAATGAAAAATTCTCAGTGTCTACCGATGCTGCTTCTACAGCAAACAAGACTCTCTCTCTCTCTCTCTCTCTCTCTCTCTATATATATATATATATATATATATATACATATATATGTGTGTGTGTATATGTATATTAGTCAGTTTGAACGTGCTCGTGAAGGAATAACTTGTCATATTCAGGCTGAAGCAGCTTCCTAATACTAAATGAGCCTCACCGTCTGAGCTGCCGTCCTCTGGGACGCCGGCGTCTCTCCAGGGCTGAGAGAACTCCCTCCGTGAATAAAGAACACAAGCCCGATAGTCTGCAGTAATGAGACATTTCAGGTTATGAACACAAGACGATGATATTGAAATCTGGAATGAGCATAATAATTAGATTGTTCTATTGAAATCTGGGGCTTTGGGGAAATAAACGCGGGCACATTTGTTATAATGTTTGTATAATGAGATAACGATGATGAGGCAGCAGATGACGAGATATAACCTCCACATAATGGACATGAATTAGTGGCGGCAGCCACAGATGCTGTGGGATGGACGCCTTCAGACGGTTACTACGACGACGGCATCGTTAGCGTCGTTGTCAGAGCGGAAGGGCCTTAACGACCATCTCGTCCCACCGCATGATTCTTGTTGACGGCTTGACACCGAGTCATCGGTGTGCACCGCCTCCAGCACGGGAAGGTGGCGAGGCAGAGATGGGACGTTGTGGCGGCAGCGGTAGACTTGGCGTTCGGGCGCCCGTTTGTCCTGAAGCTGACCTTTCGACCTTCACTCAGAGTCTATACAAACAAACAAATCTCTGCTAATCTCTGTTCCGGAGATTATGAATGCGAGTGCTGGATTGAGATCACACAGACACCAGATACACACAGCGTAGCACTAATTCAGCCAAATGGCAAGACGGGTCTCCAATCTGCCGTCATGGCTGCCTGTCGTGGTGATGACATCATCACTTCTCGGTCCACAGCTGTCAGGGATAAAGGCGGTGAAACAGGCGTATGTTTGCTTTAGTTCGACGTGGGAATCCACAGTAGTGCTGCTAATCTCTACGACATATGATGTGTGATACACACACACACATACACACACACACACACACACACACACACGACTGTAACGTTTCATTGTTTGGCTCCGAACTGAAGCTCATTAGGTTAAAACCTGGTCTGTAACATGCTAGTGTGGATCACAGAGACGTTGACACTGAAACAACAAAAAAGCAGCAACTACTTTGTTGTCACAGGACCCTAACACAAGTCTCCTGGGTGAAAGTCCTGTTGTTCGAAGCTGAAAGTCACCAGTGAACCCGGTCACCAGTCAGAGTGAAACACCAGTTGTGATCCAGATGTACAAACTCGTAACAAGCCGATGTTTAAAAGAGTTTGAAGCGTCGTCCTCAGCCTGGAATGAACACACATTAACGACAGCATGAGGTTCTTTTACAGCGTATTAAGTTCACCTTAGATATCGTTCAGCGCTGTTAGATTCACACGTTGCGATGAATAAGCGCCCTTCAGCTAACGTTGAGGACACAAACACACAGTTATCTGCAGCCTTCAGTAACAAACACACAGCTCGAGGGTCCGCTGTGGGAAAAGACAAACGGCACATCATTTCAGTGCATCGCTGCCAACGAGCCGGTATATCCCCAGAGGAATAACACCGGTGCATCTCCATGCATTAGTGCTGCTCCCGGTGAACACCGGCAGCTTTACTAACTGCAGGCCGGCTCTAAAGCCTGGAGGAGTGTTGTCATCATTACGCCCGATTCATGGCCTCCCCCCTTCTGCTCTCAGCTTCCAGCGTTGCCGCTCTGCCAAAGAGACCCCCGGGACCACACACACACACACACACACCGTCTCTGTGTGTGTGTGTGTCTCATAATTGGCTCCAAGGTGATGCAAAGGCTCCGAGCCGTTCCAGCCGACTCCCAATCAGGCTGTTTGAATCCTGTGTTCTCAGGCTCCGCCCCAAGCTGCGGCGTGGGTGGCGAGGACGTGTGTCACCTGTCTGCCGTCCGTCCGTCGGACATGTTTAGTGTTTGGGTCACAGGCCCGGTGCGTTCAGGCGCTGCGGTTGATGCCAGTCTTCCACCAGATGTACTGAAGTAGCGTTTAGTTTTGTATTTCCTAAATGTTTCGGCTACTAAATACTTTACAGGTCAACCATTCCAGCCAGAAACAATATGTGTTGGATCCCAGGAGGGTTTTTACTGTGTACGTGTTTGTTATATCTCTATTGTTACTCGTCTGTTTGTAATGTTTTGCATTATCCTCACTGCTGCTGTAATATTGTACATTTCCACACCGTGCAACTAATAAAGTCTTATCTTATCTCTAGATGCTAACAAGACGAAGCTCGGAGCTATGCGCTCATGTTTCCGAGATTATATCTGCAGATCCTCAAATACTCAATTCATCTCAAAATATGTAGGCTAGACCACCTCAGGAAGTGAAGGTTTTTGATTAAAAACGTAACGCGTTATCTGGCTGAACTTTGTGGCCTCATCAACACAAAGATTCACCTGTTAACCCGAACATCAGCATCCTTAACCGTTTACCATCACAGCACACCGGCAGCAACGCAACATCACCCAATGTTAGCAATGTTAAGCACCTGTAATATACAGCATGACATCGCCTTGCTGGTATTAAACAAATGTAATATGTTGGCGTGTGTGCCGGCGTTGCTCCAGAGAGAAAGTGATGCAGCTTCCTGTGCAAACAAACACACACACCCACACACACACACACACACACAAACAAACAGCAGTTTGAATGAAGAAGACGGACGACAGAAAAATGCTCAAAACAATTATTGTGTTCAACGTGGTTTTACTGGCAGGCTGTTTTGTGAGGCGAGAGGTCTGCTAGCTTTACACTGAAAGACGAGATTACAAACCATCAGCAATAAATACACTCACAGATAGAGAAATATTATATTAACAAGTAGTTTTTTGAAAGGATGAAAGGATTAATTGTAAGAAGATCTGTTCAGTATTCTGAGAAACATATTTAATCTTTGTTGTGAAGAGTCAGTTCTCTCGTCAGTGTAGTAAATATGAAGCTACAGTTAGCTTAGCTTGGCTTAGCACAAACACTGGAAATAAGCCCCATAAAACCACAATGTCTTCTTTTTGTTTCACAACATAAAAGTCAGCGGTTATTTAGCTCTACATATGCTGGTAGGTTTGACGTTGTTACCTTAATCTACCTATATCCCACTCTTATGCTAAGCTAGGCTAACAACCTGCTGGCTGCAGGTTCATACGTACCATTTCTACTGAGGGAGAAACATTCTCATTGAATCCTGAAGGCCTTTTCACACCAGCAGCCTTTGATTTGTTTGTGATTAATCTGCATTGTGATTGTTGTCATGCGTAATTTCACAACTTTTACTACTATTATTACTATTACTAAGCAACTACATTTTTATTTCCCAGAACAAGGTCGATTTTTCTGAACTCTAAAGACGATCTTGGAGATCCAAATGAGGAGCTGCTCGTCGATACATCAAGCTTCTTGACCTCCGTGACCCTGACTGGCAGGGCTTTGTGGTGAGCCAAGGGAAGATTTCAGGAGTCCATGTGAATCAGAGCTTGCGTCCTTCCCCTTCGCATCACACGGCCAAATGAAATGAGCAAATACACGTTTTGAGTCAGAGCCCAAAAAAACACTCACAAGCATTCTATCTGCGGCTTGAGGCCAAAGATCAACGCGGTGAAGAGGCGTGAACTGAACGGAGGCCATCACATTTCTCTGACTACCAAAGAGGCTGAACTTGAACTGCTCTTTTTTTCTCCAATCGAGAGTGTTTGGACAAGAAAGAGTGACTGAAATTGAAATGCAGTAGATGAAGGCTGGAGATGAACGAGTCAGCGAGTCCATGGCCGTCTATTAGATTATCATCAAACACTGATGCAGAGTCAGAGCGCACGCTGGAGCGCCGCCATCTCTGCACAGGTGTTTTATTAGGCTTCCTTTATTAGGCTTCCTGGGAACCACGCGGCATCGCCGCCAGCTGATTAACCAGTGTTGGTACACTTTGTCCTTGCTTTTCTGATTGTGTTCAGCTCTTAGTGCAGGGTGTTCAGAGAACATGCAGTTTGCATGTCCAGAGCCTCGTTTATATGGTCGGAACATGATTCATTTCAAAGACACAGGCAATGTGTGTGTGTGCTTTATTTATAGATTCACACAGTATCTCCTGTTGTTGTTGTTGGGGTGGACTAGGTTTAACAGGAAAAAACAAAAACATATTTTTTCCAACTGTTGGTTGGACCAAATATTGACTAAAATAAAATTGTGTATATTTGTGTATACATGCGTGTGTCTGTGTGTGTGTGTATACATGTGTATCTACCTTATATCTATATACATGTATTTATACATATGTGTATATGTATATATATGTATATATGACAGAAAATGGTATATGTATAAAATAGCCATATAATTCACAATATAAATGCCCTATAAATATAGAATAAAATACAACACATATAAATGTTATATATAAAATATAAATAACACTGAATATAATGAGGTATTAAGTACTGAACTGAAAAGTGTAAAGAAAAAAACTGACAAAAAAAACGTGTTATGCTAATGAAGCTTCAGTAGTCTTAAATAGCGCCGCCCACGAAGTCCAACTACGTGCGTTTAAATCCCTGGTCCTGCGCTCTGATTGGCTGGCCGCCCTGATGTTCAGGCAATCAACAACATCTGCAGGGAGAAAGTTGAGCTCGAGCCCAGCGGAGAGCCGACACAAAAGCCAGCACGTCCAACCAATCGGAGAGGACATGGTGCCAACGCCGCGCCCTGATTGGACGGCACGCCCTGTCACACTCGCGCGCAGTGGGCGTGGCCTCCGCGGCTGCTGAACTGTTGTGATTTCAGTGCGAGTCTCGTCACCGCAGCGAGAGGCGCCTTTTCTCTGCTGCCGCCGCGGCGCTCTAGGATTACTGACCGTTTACCGGAGAAAACTAGCTAACTAACGGCTCGCCGTGACTTTACCGCTCCGGGACCAGATGCGGGACCACCTCCGGGAGACCACCGAGGGTATTGTGTCTCCGGCCACGTCGGACCCGCGACGCTAACAGCCAGGTAAGAAGTGTAGAGTTGAGTTTTCGCGTCGCCGCCGCGGCCGCGTCCACTTTCCCCGCCGGGAGTCTGAAGTTTCCCCGCAGTCACGTTATCTCACCGTGGAAATGGCTTTTTAACCTCCCCGTTCTGTTTAATCACACGAACACGTTAATTTCCGACACGTTTCACGAGCCTGAACTCTTCCACCGAGTTGAGTTCAGGCTCCGGAGAAGCCGATTCTTTTTTTTTCTGTGTTTTTCTGTGTTGTTCCTCCACGGTCGTCTGCCGTGACACGGTGTCTCTCTCCCCGGCTGTCAGACCTCCGCGACGGGGCTGTAACGCACATTTTTACACATTCATACGACCGTTGGCGACTAAACCTGCAGTCATTATCATAATGCCGTTTCCTTGGCTTCTCTGTTGACTTCTGCTTCGCGAGTTCTCAGCAACTTATGGTGATTTAGTAGCGCTGATAACGAGTCTCTGTCCCCGAGACGCTGATGCATCCTGGATACCAGAAACCAGACACATTAATTTGTATTAGACAACTTTATAGAAAACGCATTCGAGCTGAAAACGGTTCGTCGCTTTGCAGAGATGCGAGCTGAAAAAATCAGACTCTCCATCTGCGGCTGTTTCTGTCATGAAGCCAAACTGCGAGGGAAAAAAAAAAAAACGATGAGCTCATTGTTCTAACAGGTTTCTGCTTTTGCACGCAGAGTTGCAGCAACAGTGTTGCTTTGCGATGCAGAAGAGATTAGAAACCCAGAAGAGTCCCAGGAGCCCGCCGGTGGTTTGTTTGTGTTGGATCAGAGCTGATCCCGATCCTGAGCCCGAAGTGGGACTCTGATTTGTGTCAGCCCTCTAGTTGCCCGTTGTGCATCACCCCTCTAGTTGCCCTCGGTGGGTGTTCGGCCTCCCAGGCTTAACAACAAACACATCTAAGTGCTCTGTTGCCGGGGCCCCATGTGGTAGCAGGGGCCCCTGGTCTTCTTCTCTGATCCTCCCTGCAAAAGTTTTGCACGTTTTTTAAAAATGTATGTTGGGCCAAAGGATCTAAAGGGACCTTGATCGAGCAGTAAAGGTTTGCTCCCCCAGAATGCACCTTTTTGTGTTTGTGTTGTTGGAGGCGAGACGCCACGCACTGACCAGTCTAACCAGTCGGCTGTCTAAGTGGAGGCCGTGTGGTCGGGTCTTGTGATCTTCTCGGGGCTTCGCCTCGTCCTCTCAGCTGCTGCTGCAGTGATCTCCGAGGATGTGGGGGCCACGGATGGCGGCGGGGGGGGGGGGGGGGGGGGGCATGGTGACGTAGCACGGCGAGCTGCTGGGAGGACGCGACGACATCGCCTCAGGTTGTTCAATTTGACGTGTTGCTGGTCTGCTGACGAGGAGAGCTGCTGCTTCCCTGCAGAGAGACACACACACACACGCTGTATGCACTATAAGGATGGATGGATGCAGCATACGGATCTATATTCAACCCCCGTTTGTGTTGGTGTCGAATGCTCACAAACAATCAACTCCTCTCTATCTCTTTTTTAATATTCAGCACCATTAGGAAAGTCACATTCTGCTGACGGGCGAGTTACAGCCGTGGATGTGAGAGAGAGAGAGAGAACAAAGTACCAGCACTGCTTTCATTTCCTCGTCACCTCTGAAAAGCGCTCGCTCTCCGTCCGGCTGTCGTTTCCCGGCCCGGCCGCTCAGTTAGCATGCTTAATGGCGCGTTTAGCCCAGTGTGTAATTTTATTTCTGATTTCCATCTCGTGCACTTGCTCTCAGCTTGAAATGACAAGAGTTCCCCGGTGGAGGGGCCATGTGTGTGCAGATGGCATCTTCTTAATGGTCCTCGGGGTAATGGTGGTTGAAATAGACTCGTAACCGGCGGCTGAGGGCTGTGGCCGCGGGGAGCGTTCACGGGCCCATTTCCACTTCATCATGGAGACAAAGTGCTCAATATGTGAACATGGGTGCGTTATAACACGCCGTTATAGCACGCCATTACTCTGCAGCGTGCTGGTCGGTGATGACTTTCAGTGGGAAACACAAAGACACGTTACATTAAGCCCCCGGCCAATTTGAAGCCCCCCATTTCAAGCTCGATGGAACTTGAGAGCGCTGGATGATCTTTTGCGGGCCGTTGTTGTGGCACCTCGACAACCGCCATTTGTCTGAAGTGTCTGGTGCCTCAAACGCGTGGCGGCGGCGTTCAACGGCCGGTGTGTGAAGAATGTGCCGTGGCGGCAGCCGCGCTCCAGGAAGCGGCAGTTAATCTCCGCTCCTCATCCGCCACATATGGGACTTTGTTTGGCCCTGCACCTGAGAGGCTCCGGCCTCTGGCACCTCGTACATCACCTGGGTAATGGCCGGTTACCCGTGGCAACTGGGCAGCCAATGAGAAGCGTGTTTCTTGAAGTAGATGGTGAGAGAAGTAGGAGAGGGTGGGTTAAGAGGAGCAAGGCCGCCCCCCCTCCCTCCGGTGTGTGTCCAGTGAAGGTGCTGGATCCCTGGGGAGTGAATTATTACCTGTCAGCCCCG
This sequence comes from Eutrigla gurnardus, assembly GCF_963514095.1. Classification (NCBI taxonomy): domain Eukaryota; kingdom Metazoa; phylum Chordata; class Actinopteri; order Perciformes; family Triglidae; genus Eutrigla; species Eutrigla gurnardus. Next base: position 20,089,990 of record NC_139937.1, on the reverse strand, counting down.
CAGGCTCCCCGTCATCCATAATCCCGGGCTGACACAGCACTGGCCGGTCCAGGCTATCTGCCCAGACCACCGGGCCTTGGCCTCCTGGTCTGAGCCTGTTTGGACACAGCTGCTGGGAAATCGCATTAACATGTTGCACCGAGCGTTACGAATGCACCGGTCAGGGGCAGCAGGCAGACCTGCAGCGGGGCTGAAGTGGGTCCTCCATCATTGTCCAGGCTGGATGGGATGTGTTTTTTTTTTTTCGCTTTTGAAACAGTTTTCAGAAACGACTTCTTCACTTTGCTCGGAACAAAAGTAGTCCCTTGTTTTTCTGCTGATTTATTAACCTCCGTTAAAGTTCATTACAGAACCTGTTTGTGTCTGAATCACTCCTCACTATACAGGGAGGACTAGGTGGAGGACTAGGTGGAGGACGGAGTAGTGTACGCTGCCGTGGAGACAATAAGCCTGATTCTGCCCAAATTAATTCATAAATAACAAAAAGTACTGATTGCGGTTTGTCACGTTAAATGTATTTCCATAGATTTGTCTGTCCCTCTCGTCCGTCAGCTTTTCCTTCAGAGCAATGCATGATGGGATAAAATGCTCGGTTAGTGTACACTACTCTTAGTCCCTTTGAAGGGTCTAATGATTCTGTAGGTTCAGACATGACTCAGGAGTTAAGTCAACTACCCGTTTCCTTTGTTTCCCGTCGCCTTCTGGACGTGACGGCAATGAGCCGGATGTTTTCAGCGCTGGCAGGCTTCTCTTCCTCCTCCCACCCGTCCGACCGGCGGCGCTGAGATCCGAGTCCTCGGCATGCTGGACGTTCCTGGTGATCCCAGAGTCGGGCGTGCAGCGGCGGCCGACCTCCTGCGGTGCTGCTGCGGTTTCTGCAGGACTGGAAACTATAGCTGAACTGATGAGCGTGTTTCAGGAGGAAAAACTTTGAGTTCAGTGGAAGGCTAGAGGGAGGAGGGGGGAGGGGGGAGGAGAGAGGGAGGGGAGAGTGAGAAGAAGGAGAGGGGAGGGAGGAGAAGGGGAGAGGAGAAGGAAAAGAGGAGAGGAGAGGAGAGAGGAAGGACAAGGGGAGAGGGGAGGGAGGAGAAGGAGAGAGGGAGGAAAAGAGGAGAGGAGAGAGGAAGGACAAGGGGAGAGGGGAGGGAGGAGAAGGACAGAGGAAGGAAAAGAGGAGAGGAGACAGGAAGGACAAGGGGAGAGGGGAGGGAGGACAAGGGGAGAGGGGAGGGAGGAGAAGGAGAGAGGGAGGAAAAGAGGAGAGGAGAGAGGAAGGACAAGGGGAGAGGGGAGGGAGGAGAAGGAGAGAGGGAGGAAAAGAGGAGAGGAGAGAGGAAGGACAAGGGGAGAGGGGAGGGAGGAGAAGGAGAGAGGGAGGAAAAGAGGAGAGGAGAGAGGAAGGACAAGGGGAGAGGGGAGGGAGGAGAAGGAGAGAGGGAGGAAATGGGGAGAGGAGATATGGGGAGAGGAGGGAGAGAGATGGAGGGAGAGAGAGAGAGACTGGACCAGCGACGGGCCTCGTCCTCCAGACTGACTGTCTTCCTGCGGTCGGGTCGCTCCTCACAAACGTTAACCCCTCGGCGAACACGGACTCGGGCCGCGGCCGCCAACCTGCCGAGGCCACAAGCTGTGCAGCGGCAACACAGGAGGACGTCTGGTTCCATGAAGCACGGTGCAACTGTTGCCGGTAACGTGCAGAGTCAGCAGACTGCCGGGGCTTTGTGTTTTTCAGGCCGGAGAGGGCGTCGCGTCTCATGAAAGGATCTTTTGTTAGGAATTCAAACCTGCGATGCTTTCATGTTTTGGAAGCCGATTCTGCTCATGTCTGTTAAAGTGGAGGTTTGTTGCCGACTCATGCGTTCTGCCTCCCCCGCGCTGCCTCACAGGAAGCAGAGCACCTTCTCACCGCCGTGTCACCGACGCTCACGCTTTGATTTGTGCGGCAGGCTGAGCTCGCTGCCCACCGGCGGCTTGGAAGGAGCACGCAACAAAAGGGAAAACAACATGACTCATGCAGAAAAGGAATCCTTGTCATTCTTCATGCATATTTCATGCTAATGCGGCTTCGTACGTGGATTTTCACCGTTTTAAAGGATTATTAGCTGACGACTAAGCGCCAAGATCTTCCATTCTGCCACATCACCCACAATCCCCCACAATCCTGTTTGATTTTAAAAACCTGAACGCTCCGTGGGATGATGTTCACTCCCAGCAGATTAAGATAATACAGACATCACCACACGCCGCAGCGGGCGCAGCAACATAACTTCCTGTTTGAACCTCCCTCATTCTCCCGTGGTTAACGGCTCTCTGAATCCCCGTTATTGACGGTTGAACTCTGGCGATGCCAGAAGGTCACTGGTTAGTTGGTTAGGAAGCGCTTCTAAAACTCAAATCCACCATGAGACGAGTGAATCCTTTCCTGGTTCCTCCTGGAATGTGTTTACATGCTTTCATGTATTTTCCCATCAGGCCGTGCTGCAGGCGGCGGTGTAGCGGTGATGGGCTCAGCGCCCTGGTGATTACTGCAGCCCTCGTGACATCACCGCACAAAAGGAAAGATTTAATTTGAGGCGTTCAGGAGTCTCTGTGGGGGAGAGGAACTCCCTTTGGACCTGGACTTTAGACTTCCAGTCTCTGGAGACGTTTTACATGAACAACAAACTTTAAACTCACTGAGGGAGCAAGGACCGAATAATCCGTCCTCTCTAAGTGCAATAAATGTCTTTTCACCTGATGGAGGTCCCGTTTGAATGTCCAGTTCCACACAGACATCCGCCCCCAAAACACCGACTCTGATTACCGGTGCAGATTTAATTTACAGGTGGGATCTCATCAGTGTGGATATTTGTAATTGCATATTGGGGGTTTGGGGGGAGGGGGGCACGATAAGTGCTGCAGGAATCAGTCCAAAAACCCAGACATGACTCAGCAATCTTTGCACTCCTTTGTCTCAAAGTCAATGTGCTGAAAGCGTTTTTGGTTGGATGCATTAAAATGAGGTCCCGCCCCCCCAAAGAATATTGATAATATATTGCCCAACGCGATATTTCCTTGTGGACGTTGTCCAACTGGCAGACGTCGGCCACGTTGCCCACCTCCACTGAAGCACCTTGTTTCTCCGCCTGCGTTGCCAAGTGCTGGTTGCTGTGAGCTTCCTGCGCTTCCTTCCTCAGATTGGCTCTCCATCAGGCGGCGTGGGCGGCACCATAACGTCCCCTTTTCCAGTTTGTGAAGTTTGTGCTTAGTGGAGTTGTTTAGTTTGCCCGTCCAGCCGCGGCGGCGATGGCAGCTGGCGCTAACAGCTCGTTACTCTCCTATTTCCTGCAACAAGCGGCTGTTGTTTGTGCAGGAGATGTACCCATCCATCTTTGTGCCGGAGGTTATTTCCCTGGACAGACCCAGCAGACACCTCCTCGCCACCGGCCTCCGTTTGCTGCTGTTAAAGAGAACCGCTTGGCGCCGCAGACACCAAGGAGTTGGAACTGAAACGTGGAAGCGCCTCGAGTGTCGCCGCGCCTCGAACGTTGAAGGCGCCTCGTTGGAGATCTCCTTTAGTCTTTTGTTTTAATGGGGAACTTTGTCCTCGCATGACTCGCCTGAAACAACACACGCCGCCTTTGGTGACACAGATTGAAATATCACATGCGATGATGAAAGTGAGAGGAAACGAGTTTGATTTCAGACAGAAAACGGGCTTCATTTAATTTGGCCGCCGACGGCTGAGAATCTGCTTTCAGTCGCGTCTATTTTGGCACAAATCTGTTTTTAGACTTGGTTAGTTTGCTGCTTCAACACAAACTTCTCTGCCAGACGAGGTTTTCCTACGGGTTTGATTTGGCAGTCGGCTGCACACCTTCGCCTCCGGCTTTGTGCAGTTTGAAGATAAGAGCACTTCATGTAGTTTTAATGCCGACGGCTCTGAACACTGAAAGTTGAGTGTGAATGTCTGCTGAGGTTTAACTAGAATTAGACTCATTTCATTTCATTCAGTCTATGAAATGACAAAAAATGATTTAAATGAAAATGTCTATCACACGTTTTTCTAAAATGTCCTGTTTGGAATGAAGCTGAAACAATTAATCAGTTTAATTGATTGGCAGAAAATTAATCTGCTGCTATTTTATTGTTAATCATTTTAATATTCACTAATCCAGATAATCATCCAAACACACCTGAAACTACATGGCTTTGAAACAAACTTTGTCACATTGAGTAATAATAATTAATCTTAAATAAGGTAATCCATAAATCATGAGATCCTCCTGTTTAAATAAAGGATTAATAAAAAGTATAAAAATGTTTCTTTCTAACATAATTCCTGTATTTATTCATCTATTTATTATGACGAACCTGATGAAGAAAATTCACCACAATCAACTCATCTGAGTGTTTTATAAAGTCCAGTATCATCCTTTTATAAAGTATCGAGCTTTAGGAAATAGAGTCACATAATTCTGCACCGTTTATTTAGATGTTTTGTGAGCTGTCGAAGAATCAATAATGAAATGATTCAGTAGTTGCAGCACTTGTTTGACCTGTAATCTGCAGTGATGATAACATAATAACACAAGGGTTTAATTATGATTATTTGATTAAACGTTTGAGTTCTCATTAGAATCCGTTTCTGGTTTTCTGTGTGGTCTGGGTCCGTTTCTGGGTCTGGGTCTGGGTCTGGGTCTGGACACAAACTGGACTAAATTCCAGGAAAAAAGACTTCAATGTGTTGTTAAAAATTAGTCCCCGTTCCAGAGGTTGCAGATCTACAAAACAGAAGCTGACGCAATGCATTGTGGGTAAAGAGTTTTTAGCAGCGTGAGGGACAGAATATCTTTTTTTATTTTCGGTTTCTCTTTTTGATGATCGGCTACGCATCAGTTGTCTGTCATGTCACATCTTGGCTAAAGCAATGAGTCTGCATGGGGGGGGGGGGTCCTATAGAAGTAATTCTGAGTTATGATCATGTCTCATTGTTGCTTATTGGAGTTTTTCGAAATGAGAATTTTTGATGGTCCTGAAACGTGAACTGAAGCAGGAAATTAAAAACCTAAGATAAGCCATTTTCTTCTCCGTCCTCATCACACAGTAACACCCGCCGTCCCTTCCTGCTCCGCACGCGCTCACAAGGCCGCCGCTCTGACACGCATCATTTACTCACCCTCTCACAAGGCCGTCGCTATGACATGCATCATTTATTCACCCGCTCACAAGGCCGCCGCTCTGACACGCATCATTTACTCACCCTCTCACAAGGCCGTCGCTATGACATGCATCATTTATTCACCCGCTCACAAGGCCGCCGCTCTGACACGCATCATTTACTCACCCTCTCACAAGGCCGTCGCTATGACATGCATCATTTATTCACCCGCTCACAAGGCCGCCGCTCTGACACGCATCATTTACTCACCCTCTCACAAGGCCGTCGCTATGACATGCATCATTTATTCACCCGCTCACAAGGCCGCCGCTATGACATGCATCATTTATTCACCCGCTCACAAGGCCGTCGCTATGACATGCATCATTTATTCACCCGCTCACAAGGCCGCCGCTATGACACGTTTCATTTATTCACCCGCTCACAAGGCCACCACTATGACACGCATCATTTATTCACCCGCTCACAAGGCCGCCGCTATGACACGTTCAATTTATTCACCCGCTCACAAGGCCACCACTATGACACGTTTCATTTATTCACCCGCTCACAAGGCCGCCGCTATGACACGTTCAATTTATTCACCCGCTCACAAGGCCGCCGCTATGACACGTTTCATTTATTCACCCGCTCACAAGGCCGCCGCTATGACACGTATCATTTATTCACCCTCTCACAAGGCCGCCGCTATGACACATTTCATTTATTCACCCGCTCACAAGGCCGCCGCTATGACACATTTCATTTATTCACCCGCTCACAAGGCCGCCGCTATGACACGTTTCATTTATTCACCCTCTCAGAAGGCCGCCGCTATGACACGTTTCATTTATTCACCCTCTCAGAAGGCCGCCGCTATGACACGTTTCATTTATTCACCCTCTCACAAGGCTGCCGCTATAACACGCATCATTTATTCACGCGCTCATAAGGCCTCAGCTATGACACGTTGAATGTATTCACCTGCTCTCAGGGGTACCGCTATGACACGTTTCATTTATTCACCCGCTCACAAGGCTGCCGCTATGACACGTTTCATTTATTCACGTGCTCATAAGGCCTCAGCTATGACACGTTTCATTTATTCACCCGCTCACAAGGCTGCCGCTATGACACGTTTCATTTATTCACCCGCTCACAAGGCCTCAGCTATAACGTGCATCATTTATTCACCCACTCAGAAGGCCTCAGCTTTGACATGCATTATATATTCACATGCTCACAAGGCCGCCGCTATGACACGCATCATTTATTCACCCGCTCACAAGGCCGCCACTATGACACGTTTCATTTATTCACCCGCTCACAAGGCCGCCGCTATGACACGTTTCATTTATTCACACGTGAGGAGAAACAATATGCTATAGTTTCTATTGAAAAGGAACGCCTCGTCCTCAGGAGTGTGATGTCACGATCGGTCAAACTGCAGTCCGTCTCCAGAAATAGACGTTTGACCTTGTTGCTTTTTAAAAGTTGACCTGTCCTGCACCGTTGCTGCTGCTGCATTGTTGCTTCAGTTCAACTAGTTTTAGAAGAAAGGTTCATTGATGGTTTATAACCCCCCCTTTTTATCTGGTTTCTTCTGCATGCACTCTGCAGATCGGGATTGTGGCAGATTTCTCCGGAAACAAGCCCGTGTTTAAATGTGGAACGTGTTAAATTTAGACTCTGCGGTGCTTTTTCTTTTCAGATTTAACTCCGCTTCCCTGTGAAGTGTTCTACCTGTGTGCAAGCGTTCGTGGGTGGATTTTTGGCTGTTTTTATAATCTATACTTTCTCTCACGCTATTATTTGTGTATATTCTAGCGGCCACCATATGTGCAGAGAATATTTGGCTTGGACACGGTGTAAGATAAGTCTGCTCGCCTACACTTCGCTTGGCCTTTTTTCTCCGATTCTCAGAACTCCGGGCTGGTTTCCATCGAATCGAGGCTATTTTTAAACCGCTCTTTGGGGGGGGGGGGGGGGTTATTGGGGGTTTTTCAGTTAAGTGTCATATGAATCCTAACTGGGCAGCGGTCCAGGGTGAGTAAAACACTCGCCCCCTCCCCCGCAGCGTGTCGGGTTATTAACCATGTGTTGACTCCCTGCAGCAGCAGCAGCGGCTGAGGGGGAGATGGATGCCGCTGCTGGTCAGGAGGAAAATAATTGATTCTTTGCAGGATCATTGTCTCTCTTGAACTCGGTTCATCTTTGTTGTGAAGGAGAGATATAAATCTGACGTTTGAGGAGCTGAAAGTGCTTCTGTGTATTGATTCATCTACAAATCAACTTCCAGCAGTGAGGCATGTAAAAATCCTCCAGGGCATAAAAAGCAGTTTGAACATTGTCGTCGTGCATCTGTCGTTTTATAAAAATATATATTTTAAATAATGAGCTTGTCTTCGTGATGGATATTGATTGTTCCGTTATTGTGAAAGCAGTCGGTGAGGCGGCAGATGGAAATTAATATGTTCGTGTACAGAGCCAAGCTCAAGTGCACGTGTGAGTTTATTGGTGATTGATCATCAATAAAGAGGTGGAGTTTAACAGATCACGTTCCAGTTCCACGAAGTCTCAGAGTCCTAGGTTTGTTTAGCAGTGTGGTCCTGTTGGTTCCCAGAGGAGGAACTGTCAGCTGTTTGAAGGCTACGCAGCTGTTTGTCCTCCAGAGGCAGGATTTTACAACTTTGCAGTTTTCATGGCAGCGGTCGTTTCCTCCTCCGACGTCTTGCAGGGTAAACTTTTAAAAAGGAGCCCCGACGAGTCCACCGGTGTGACCCCGGCTCATATCTGCTTCACCGGGCGTCCACGTCGTTCCATTCATGGTCATTTTAACTATGCAATTATTTTTTTGATTGATCGCCACATTCCTGCTCCTCTTTATTACAATATTACAGCTGGGTTGAATATGGCAGCGGCGTCTCTGAGGAGGACAGCAGCAGCAGCAGCAGCAGCTGGTGTCTGCTGGAAGGTTAAACCTCCACTCTGCTTCACTCTGCTTCACCCCGACAAACGCTCGGCTACGATTTGGTTTATTCTGTTCAGTGACACGTTATATCGCAAAGATCAGTAACCAAAAGAAAAAACATGAACAAACATGAACATACCATGTAGACTCAGTGGCCACTTTATTAGGTACACACATTTTATTATGTTGTGTTTATGACACGGGAAGGGGCGGGACTTAACCTCTTTGTCGTTATAACTTAACGGCAGGCAAACAATAAGTTCTTTGTATCATCCGACACCGAATTCAGCTCCCACTGGTTTCAAAGTGTCGGTCACTCCTTCCATTCACAAGCATTCATGGTCACTAACAAACCACTTTTCCAGTGCTTGTTAATAATAATAATAATAATAATAATAATAATAATAATAATGGTAGCAAAATGCCAAGCAGACTTTATCTGCGTGCTATATCATTAAGTCTATAACAACATGACGCCTCTTGAGAAATTTCCAACGGTGTGCAAAATTGTTGCAAATGCGTTGAAAGAGTGTTTTTGTGCGAGGGGAGTTGAATCACATTGTGCAAGTTTCATTGAGCGTCAAATGGAAATCATGAGTCATTTAACGAGTAGCAGCACCCCCGCCATGATCTGGAGCACTTCCTGCAGCGTGCTCCACTTCCCCACGTGCTGCCCGCTGGGCGAGGGGGCCCCCTCTGATGGGGAAATTGAATGCTAGGAGCGAGGAGCAACTGCTTGGTGCCCAACATGTACAAGAGACACGGGTCAGTGGCGGCGAGGCGGCGGCGGCCCATTCACCACCAAGATCTTTTTAATTAGGTTGTGTTGGTTTAATTAAGCAGGCAGCAGAAGGTCTGTGTCCACTCGTCACCCCGGCTGGGCTCGGGCAGCGCCGGGTGAATATACCCTCCTTTGTCTGGCCGCCGTTCCAGAGGTCCCTGCTTCCTATTATACTTCTTATTATACTTCCTATTATACTTCCTCACTCACTGAAATGTCTTTTTTTTCCTGCTCTTTTAGATTAGCATGATAATGCCCTCATGGGGGGGGGGAGGGAAGTGGCGGAGAGCTTTTGCGAGACTGCTCGTCGGATTCGCCGTGTGCTGGGCCGCCGTTATTATCATACTGAATGCACCATCAGTTAAACTAACAGCCTGAATTCCGACATTTATCTCCAATATCATATACCGACTGTCAATTGCACAGAGAGCACAATGGCAAATGATTGGTTCTGGGTTGCTCCGGGGAGCCGGGATCTCTCCCCCGAGTAATTACGCCATGCCAATTCTGCCCCCGCATGCACTTCCCATGACAGGAACAAGGCTTTCCCAACCGTTGGGTGTCACAGAGCCGAGGTGAAGTACGGGTGAATAAATGGGGTGTTTGCGTTCCTCGCAGCACCAACGAAACCCGAGTGCCCCTCAGCTGGGGCTCGTCGCGGTGTTTCCAGAGACGGGGTCGGATGCAGGTCAGGCCACCTTGAACTCCTCAGCTGGATTTATTGTGTCTAAGGTGGACGGGGTCGGGTCGTGCCCTTCCCCCGCCCCCCTCCCCCGCAACACAAGGGCTTTGTTGGATTCAGACGTAAAGCAGACGCTAGCAGTGCAGGCCAATCCCCCGTCACGCTCCCTGAGGAGCACCCTGCTGGGGTCAGAGGTCGCGTGTTCAGGGGGGCGTCCCTGTGGCATGACCTGAATCCTGATTGATTTTCTTTAGTGGGTGTCAAGGGAGCTGGGGGAAAGGGGGGTCAAATCACTTACCCCTCCGCCATGCGGCGGCGCGGAGCGAGGGAATGTGATCCAAAGGAAGGGGAACGCCGCTCTGCAGTCACAACATCCAGACTCCTCAGCTCCGGCGAGTGTTTTCACTTTCCCTGAAACCAGACACTCCAACCACATGTTCTTCTTTCATGGACAGCTGAGCGGAGGAAGGGCAGCGGCGTGGTCTGTCTGCCAGATAATCACAGCGGAGGCCGCCACGCTCCACAGGTCCTCCGCTGGATTTATTAGTTGTTGTTCAAAAATGCACAACCCGTTGCCCATTGATTGATCAATTAGTCAATCAATCATGCAAATAGTGCAGCAGGTTGGATTTCTGGAATCGCTGCCATTGCTAACGTGAAGGCAACATTTGGCTCCAGATACCATGAAGGGGTGCGGCGGTACGCAACATTCAGTTAAGTACTCTCGTTTAGGGTCAAGGTTCAGTACGTACCTCGGCACTTAGATCTCTGCAATTTAAGACTATTAGATGTGATTCAAAATGGGACTAAAATGAGTAGAAACAATAAAATGGATAAAAACAATATGCAGCTTTAAAGTCGTATTTCTTGTCGTTTATTACTCCTCATAAAGCAGCAAGCAGCATTGAACTTAGACCTGATGGTATCCTTCCAGGTCACTTGCTGGATAATAAAAGATGTGTTCTGAGTAGAGGTTTGACTTCCTTCAGAGCTGCTGACGTTTGGTGATATTCGAGCAGCGTTCTCGGGGCTCACATGGTTCTAATTCTGATGAGTTTCCAGAGGAAAACTGTAATTATGACTAAAAAGTGTGTCCTTATCCCGTATCTGCAATGGCAGGATGCCATTTAAATGTCTTCCGTCTCCTCAAGTAAAATGGAAAAAGGTCACAAACGGGACTGAAACTCACCATCGCCATCACCACTATCGGGTGATATTTGAGGCCGACTTATTTCTGCTTGAAGAAACGCTAAACTTCGGAGGGGGCGTCGTGTCCTTTCACTAAAGCCCCAATTGAAGACATTTACAAGTCTGGTATCGAATAGAGCTCTGATCCAGTGCCTCACATTGAATCCACAAAATAGCTGTGTGTGTGTGTGTGTGTGTGTGTGTGTGTGTGTGTGTGTGTGTGTGTGTGTGTGTGTGTGTGTGTGTGTGTGTGTGTGTGTGTGTGTGTGTGTGTGTGTGTGTGTGTGTGTGTGTGTGTGTAGCAGTCGTTCCAGCATTGAAGCTATTTTGGACCAGCGCCCCCCAGCAGCATCTACTCTGTTCTGAAAGCCGTGTCTTTGTCTCGGTTGCAGATTGATTGGAGTTATGGATGTCTCTTAAACTGAAAGCTACTCATCTGGAACACATAGTTTGTAGTAGTATATAAGAGGTTTCTTTCAGTTTCTACATCTAGAGTATCCAGTTAAAAAACGAGAGCCATAGCAACGAGGTAATAGTCCCGGAACAACAAAAGAAGCTCTTTTTGAGCTGAGAAGAAAGAGGTTTTAGTAAAGTGGCTGACCAGCAGTAACATAAGACCGGCACAAACCTAATGGTCTTGAGCTTTGGATGAGCTGAAGAAGCTCCCGGAGCTGATCCTCTGACCAGATCTGGCACCCTGGAGTTTGGATCTGGGATAATGAGCGACTAAATCTCCCTACAGTGAGCTGGGTTGATTAATCAAAATGCTGCCAGGATGCAGAAGTGTGCATGAGAGTGCAGTGTGAGACTTTCCCCTCTCTCCCTCTTGTTTGCTGTGCAAAAACCCACCCAGCTGCTACTTTTAGTCCCTTCAAATAAACAGTATTTAACCCGTGCTGCTCGACGTCAGGCCAGTCATTCCTTCCATGCATTCCTCTGCACACATGTTGTGTATTCCTGCCTTGTTAACGGGGAGCTTACATAACTAGATAGATCATGTCCTCTCCCAGCCTCTTACCCAATCAATAGACAAGTCCATGCATCTAGAAGCACTTCTGCAGATTACGCAGGCGAAGCGCTCGAGGTCGTCCAAACCAAGCAAACGAGCCGAACAAACATCCGGTCCAGCGGTTCAGGGGCCAAGCCTTCATTCCATTACAATCTCTTACTTGTGGTTGTGGTTTTGGAAATGTTCACATTGAAGGTTGTTGTGTATGTTTTTCGTCAGGAGTTAAGTCCGATCCCGGAATGGACCCTGTTGTTTGGCACCACCGTTAAAAGCATGCATCACGTAACAGTTACGTCGCTATACCTGCTAAACTGCATGCTGATGATGATGGAAGACAGCTGATCTAGGTCACTGAAACCCTTCTTGGCTCTAACATGAACGCACTCTGCTAAAATTATCAAGATGCATTTAGGGGTTATTTGTAATCTGGGAACTTGAAGTGCCTCATAGATGGCGTGGTATTTGCTCTCCAGGGCTTATCTGCCTTATTATCTGCTGACGGGACTGAACATTCAGACCTCATCTGTTGGTTCCTACAAATGGTGATTGTGGACCAGACGGCAACCTCTAGTTCTGAAGAGGGTAGCCAACACTGAAGGTCCTCAAAGCTTCATTCTCTCTGCTGGCCACCAGGGGGCGACTCCTTTCTGGTTGTATAGAAGTCTATGAAAAAATTGTCCTACTCCTCTCTTGATGTATTATCACAGTAAACATTGTAAACATGAGTTTATGGTCTCAATCTCTAGTTTCAAGTCTTCTTCAATCCAGCATGATGTTCATTTAGTACATTATGGTCCATTTAGAGTCCACCAGACCAGGAAGCAGGGGATGCTTTAGGGGGCGGGGCTTACCTGCTGATCGACAGATCGCTAACAATGCTAGTTAGCTACTAAGATGACTTTAACAGTTAGCTGTAAAGTTGGCCTTGAATCATGAAGTTGGTGCTCTGGCTTGTTCGTTTCTCAGCGTCTTCGTAGACGGCTCCGAACATTACGACAAAGCGTGTTCAGTGTGAGCGATGGGCAAGCGGGCTGCTCGCCGAGCCGACGGCTCAAATCTCTTCCACAACAACGAGCAGGTTAATGAATCCCTGAGACGTATTGAGATGTCTTTCACTGTTTGAATTTGCCACATAAACCCCTCCGTGATTGCGCACCAGATTGGACCTGATTGCCGTTTTATGCTTAATGTCCAATTGAAAACTAATCAGCGGGGACGGCGCCGAGCAGGAAATGAAATCCATTCGCCGTGTGTTCGGGAGACAGCTTCTTCAAAAGCACAGAAAATTGCTTATCAAGCCCAGTGAGGTTTCACATATTCAAAAATTCGATTTTCTTTTACATATCAGCCGCTTGCACATGAAATGTTTCTGTGTGTTTGTAATATTCCATGCAGCTCGGAGGAAGAGCTCTTCCTGCCAGCCGGTTCGGATGCTTTCAGTCTCAGATTGGTCAAAAGATTTTCTTCGCTTATTGCAGAAAAAGCAACATGCGAATGTCTCGGAGTGCGTCGCCTTCCCAGAGTTCAAAGCCACATCTTCACGTCTCGGTTGGCTTCTCCTGATTCAGCCGATGGTTTATTAACAGTCGTTATTATTCAGAGTTTGGACTTCTGCCGTCCTTTGAACACCACGTTGGCTCCGACTCGATAGGCCGAGGTCTCTCCTCCGCCAGCCGTCCTGCATCACAACAGTGATCTCTTTCTCCTCCGCAGACACACCGGCAGCTGCTGCACCAACCGGATCACTGGATCTCTGGATCACCGGATCACGGGATCTCCTTTTGGAAGCCAAGGTACAGATGCTGTTTCTTTGATTCTGTAATTAAAAGTAGAAGAGTGTAGAGTTTTGTTTCTGACGTCGCTCGTCCTGCGAAGGTGCCGGGTGTTTAGATGGTCACATGACGTCGTGCTCAGAGCCACGCCTCCTTTCAGGACGCGTCCACAGAGGACGCTCCGTTCAATAACGCACGCTTTGTGGACCCTCTGTGACCGCAGCGTTTTAATTGGATGCTGTCTCCTCGTCTACTCACTTTAATGAAATGTCAGGGATGAGCTTCTCTGAGGAGAACCGAGTTCACGATCAGCTGATGTTGTGACCACACGTGTGTTGCAGTGAAGCGTGTTAGTCAGAGAGCCGTGCAGGCACTGTTTATTATGGGATGTTTCTTGAGTGCCATTTCAAAGAGCTTGCGGTTAACGGGTGTCCGACATGGACAGATCAGCTGTGGTGGTGTCACATGTAAGATCTCAGGATCACATGACGAAGTCTGATGAGGAATGACTTCCTGTCTGCTAACGTTTCCAAGTTTAATCTCTCCTCCGAGTCCTGATCAATCAGATTAGCTGAGTGGTGTTAAACTCTCCAGGCCCGTTGGCATCTTTTTCTCCAACCGCCGCTGTGAAATTTTGGTCTCCGATCTATTTCTGTGTCATTGTTTTGTCGCCATGGAGACCAGCTGGAGGATGTGACAAGCTCGTCAGCTCAGTCTGACAGCCGTAGCATTGGAGTGACGTGAGGGTGATGAAAGCACCAAACTCACCGGGACGTGCGGTGATCCACCGCCTGTCTGTCTGACGCACGGAGGTCCAGGCAGACAGACACCAACAACACAAGCTTCTCCTCCGTTCTCTGCAGGAACGTCGGCAACACTTTCCTGAGATGTTGAGAGATCTTCAACTGGAATCGTCGGAGCGCCACCTTGATAATGTGTTCTTGTGCGAATGGTAGCTGATGCTCGTTAAGAGAGAATGATTTAAAGGTGTAGAGGAACATGTTTGGGTATTTGAAAACACATTTTCTGGATCTTTAAGTGTAACTCAGACTACTCTATTTTCTGATGAACACGTATCAGAAGGTAAAACCTCTGCTGTATCTCCACGGTGTGTTTAGTTTGTAGCTTTGCTGTTTTGCAGTTGATTGCATTGTAATTCTACTCCTTCTTCTGAGTTTTTTTTCTAAAACATATCCATGGACCAGACCAGTTCCAGACATGAACACACCATTGAGCGACTGTGTACTAATGAAGCGTCCAAGATTCCTGTTTGGTTGCCTGTTTGGTTGCCTGTTTGGTTGCCGGGTCGATGAAGGAAACCTGTAGAATTGCTGGGAGGCTGTTGTGTCGGGCTTTTCCCCAGCGAGGGTGAATGTGGACAGTAGAGGACGGGGCCGGCGAAGGGCCGATGACAGGACCCCTGTGGGATGCTGGGAAACAGATGGCTTGCCAGATGCAGCCGCTGTGACCTTGAAAGCATCTGAAGGTAAAAACCAGCAGAGCTGACGGACAGAAGGGGGCCGGAGTGGCAGACCTGCATCAGTAGACCTGTTGGGGGGGCCGGAGTGGCAGACCTGCATCAGTAGACCTGTTGGAGGGGCCGGAGACGTATTTGCAGTAGTGTGGGATCACGTGTGCAGTTCATTTAGATTCTGTGTATCTCATCAGAGACGTCAACCTTTAGTCCTGATGAAGTTTGTGTCTTAACGGCCTCGTGTTGAACTGATTGCTTGTAAACGAGGCATTCAGGGACACACAGAACTTTTAATGGATTGGAAACATTTTCAGAGGTCAAATGATTCAGGTTCAGGTCTGTTCAACTTTACCTCAACATGACGGTCTGATCCGAGCTCTTTTCCCTCAATTATTTTTATTTCTAATCGGATCAATAAATCAGTAGGTGTATAAAAGAAAAAAGGCTGTTAGGATTTACAAACGCCCACATAACAAACTTTCACAAGAGACCTGAAAGTAGCTGTAGCTGGGTCATTTCAGCATTGTGAACTTGGCAGCTGCCAAAATATTAATTATTGCACACATGGGTCCGGACGGGTCCAGATAGTTTCAAAGGGGGTTCAGACGGGTCCAGAGGGGGTCCAGACGGGTTCAGAGGGGTCCAGACAGGTTCAGACGGGCTGGTTGTCGAAGGAAGTTTACTTCCTGTGAAGCCGCCGAGGGAGGGCCGTGATCAGAGCTGGGAAGTGGATGGTGAGGCGGGGTGAGGTGGGGGGAGGAGGGCTGAGGCGGTGAGATGGAGGAGAGGGGAGGTGTCAGGCGTATAATTGGGGTGAGGAGATCTCTGGGGTGGATAGAAGGAAGCTTTATTAAGACCGCTCAAGTCTGATGTGCTGCACGGCCGCCGAGCTCCCCCCCCCCCCCTCCTCGCCCGCCCGCCCGCCCACGCCCCCGGGCCAATCTCCCATTTCCACCAGAGACTCTGTAACAACAAAGGGATGAAGGGCAAAGTCTTCGAGCTCCTTTCAGTCACCGATAAGAAAGAAGACCCCATTACTTGACAATGCTGATGTATGTATACCTCTTCTGTCCTCCTTTATTTTAAATCTATTGTTTCTGCCTCCTCCTCGCCGCCCAGATAACTTCCTACTTGGTGTATTTCATCCTGAGATGCTGCAGATACGGCGACTCGGTTGCACTTCAATGAGACACTCCAGAAATGCATTCAACAGTGGACCATAACTGGCTGCTTGATAACCTCCCTGAAGTCTCGTCGTCTCTGGAAGAGAAAAGAAGGCACTGAAAGGCCTTTTTCTTCTCCTCGCCGGCTCCTTTCAGATAACACTGCTTCTCCTTCCAGTGACACATTTCCACAGTGTGTACACACGGCAACTACTTACACTCGGCTTTTTAAAATCATGTTTTGCTTGAGAGGCAGCACAGGCTTGACTTAAAAATGTATTGAGAGCAGAGCGTTTATAAAATATTTACACCCCAACGTGGAGGCAAATATTGGAGCTCAGGATGGATGGAAGCGGAGTAATCTGTTGTTTTTGCCTCTCAAGGGAAAATCAACTTTCCAGGGTGATTCCCCGGCGACTGATCGTATCGTCTGATGCCCAGATTAGCTGCTTAACTGCTTATTTGTGACCAATGAGGCGTTACTTTTGATTGGGACGCTCTGATCCCGATGCCTGCAGGGATCCAGGGCCGGCCGATCCCAAGTACCGATCCCAAGTACGCGGACCGAGTACCGATCCCGAACTGGAGGGCGGTTCCTAAACTGCATCACAGTGGATGCACGAACACTTAGACAAGCTCACTGACATTCTGGTTGTTAAAATAATAGATTGTACACAAACTTGAAAAAAAAAAACAGAAAATCTTCAAAATTAACAAATTAAACAGACATTGCTGTTGTGTAAATAACAGACAGAATTAAAATAAGCATGGGAGGATATGAAAATGTCATGATTATCCTGGTCAAAGTAATTCATGATATCCTCATAATCACGAATATGCTTCAAACTAATTGGAATTAATTTACATTTTGTTAAGAAACAAATATTTTACTTGAATGAATCATGTATTTTCAGATCGTCAGCTAAAAGCTTCTTAAAGTCACTCTGATGATAGTCATGATTCTCCTGATGGAGATTCACCTCCATCAACTTGTTGTGATTGTTTATGATCTGAGTGGGTATCCACCCCACGGCTGTATCAGTGCATCCTTCGTCCTGATCAGTGATCGGTGAAGTCGGCGTATCAATAATGAAACTCTTTAGTAGCAGTGTGCTTTCCTGACTTGGGCTTCCTGATGTGGACTAGCAGCAGGACCTGATTCTGTAGAATTAGCGGACCCCCTTAGTTCTCTGCTGTAAATTGGTTTCTGCAGCTTCCTCGGTAGCATGTTAATCCCCCAGAGCTCCGGCAGAAGATGCCCTTGTGGTTCCCCTCCGCCCCCTTCCCCTCCGTCCTGCAGGCTAATCCTCCGCCTGGTCATGGCGGAAGATTGCAGGGTTCTTCAAAGCCCTTTGCTGGCCAAACTTCAAAGTTTTAGGGATCCAGAGACTCGAGGAGGAGGTGAGGAAACCAGGCCGAGGCGGCGATGGCGTCACCTCGGCTTTTACTTGTGCTGAGGTGACATCAAGGGAGGGTCGGGGTCACGGGGTCTCTGGAGATCAGCTGGTGGTGATGTAGTGGAGGTGGGAGGAGTCACAGATCGGACTTAAGATGCAGACGAGTGTTACGATAACGTAAACTGTGATGCGTCTTTTCTAAAGAGAGAAAGTTTCACTCCTTCCGTCTGTTTGTCATCAAGCAGACAGACGAGTTTTTTACCCAGAAACCACCAGAAACAAAACATTTAGTTCTTACCGAAGTTTGAGCTTGTGTTTGTGATATTAGGACTTTATATGATAAAAGATCGATGTCTGCAGTCTTGGTTTGTTAGTTTGTTTCTCCCTTTATGTGTGCATTCACTTTGTTTTATTGTTTCATAATATACAAGACAATACGCTGCACATATAGAAGATATAAATATAGAGAATAACAGGAAACCAACATCACGTCGAAGCGTGAGTTTACCAGGAAACCTGCAAACACAGACTTTCTCTTTACCGTTTGTTTACGTAAAGCGATCGTAATGAAGTACAAAAATCCATTAATATGAACATTTTCACCCAAAAAACAAAACGGGACACTTATAATGAGTTTTCTGAATTCCACCTTTTTATTTAGAAGCGGCGGTGCTCTTCAGCCCGGCGTGTTCCGGGTTCATATCTGTAAGTACCTCCAAACAAGGCTCTTAATTGCCTTCAGAAGGTTCACTCATGTAAGGCCTGGATTACAATGAAGCATGACTGCAAATGTTCTTGGAGCTTTAAAGTTGCCGTTCCAATTATTCAACACGCACATTTGCATAAGCAACAAGGTAATTACTTTAAGTGGACTCCCGGGGTTCAGGATTACCAGTGATCCCCCTTCTCCATGTTCAGAAAGTGTGCAGTCGCTACGTATAGACTAAATACACACACACACACACACACACACACACACGTCAATAAGCCGTTGAAAGCTTCACCCCGGGGAAACCCTTCGTGAAGGCTAGTTAGCTTTAGCTTAAGGCGGATTATGTCATTAACTGTGTTCCTGAGTTTTATCTCGTTCCGTCCAACTGGTGTCGTTAGTGCTGCTTCCTTAAAACCGGCTCCTCGATGATGTCGTTACGCTCGGGGGGGTCGGGGGGTCAGAGCGGCATCATTGTTCCGTAGCGGGGAAGTGAACCACGTGGCCGTGAGCTCCTTCTTGGATGCACTTTCTCTATTATTGTTTCTGGATTATTGTTACAACTATGGATGATTTTCATTCATTTTCATCGTTAAGTTGATATATTTAGTAAAAAAAAAAAACGTTGCAGCAGATTAGAAAACACAATTATTGAAAGATCAACACAATTATTTGGATACTTTCATCCTGTAATTGATCATTTATATAATTTACTCATTATTAAACATCTCAGGCGTGATTATTTGATGTTTATTTGTCATGAATGATCGTGAACTGAATGTCTTGGGATTTTTTAATTGATTATAAAAGGATTTAAATAAATCTCAATCTCTATCTGACACATTTGACCTCACAGATCATCTAATTGATGCTTTTTATAGACAAAATAATGAATGAGTGAGAAAGTAACGGTCCCATGAATGGATGGTGTGTGATTGTCCTCTGAAGACGAAATGAAGATGAGATGAAGATGTGATGAAGACGTGATGAAGACGTGACGAAGACATGATGAAGACGCGATGAAGACGTGATGATGTCTCTCAGCATCTTCCTGACATGAAGCTGGTGGTTCAGGGTGCTGGGGATGCAGTCTGAGGTTATTGATCGAGGATGTCTCCGGTCTGATTGGTGGTCTTGGCAACAGAGCGCCTCGTTTCCTGTCACCTTTAATAAACACAATTCCCTCGACAGAAAGGGACGATTCAGTTGAAATGATATTCTTCACTATACGTTCTCTGATCTGATCAGTTGGTTGATTCAGAGATGTAACATCAGATTTCAATAGGTTTCTTTGATTGCCACTCATCGTGCGATGACTGCTGCAGAGCAGGAGGCTGTTTCTCCGACGGGCGCTCTGATTTCTTATAATTGCTGTTTACAGATTCCCCGGTGGCATATTAAGAAATATTGCTGTATTAATTGCCGAGGTACGCCGTCTAAACGGGTAATTGCGAGCTGTTTTCTGGGACGTTAATGTGCTCAGCTTGGGTTTAATAGAATTAGTTTGCCGGCCGCTGACGAATTAAGATGCTTAAATGGATGCCCTCTACTTTTAAGTAATCAATACGTCTATCTGTGATGGCTGCAGGTACGACAGTCGCAGGGTTTTATTTTTATAGGTTTTTTTCGACGTATCAACACATTAACAACAAACTGCATTTGTATAGCACTCCCTCTGTGTGTGTTGTTACCAGAGCTTCTCTGTGCTTTGTTTACGTCGTTGGACCGGCTGCAGGAGCCTCGTAGTTCACATGGAAATCCATTCTGATTGTGTTTTTACATCCACATGAACTTTAAGTAACCGAGTTGTTCATGATGAGTCATCCTGATGTATTCCTCCACCATTTATCAAGACCACCGCAGGCCTGTAGCTCCGCCCCTGTGTGACCCGTAATGGGTGACTCGTCTATGGTGGTTGACTTGACACACCGACCCTCCCCCTTAACTGTCTCACCTCCTCCATGTCCACTTCCTGTCTGGGGAGGCGAGGAGGGGAGGAAGAAGCTGCTGAGAGGGTGGAGAAGGTGATTACTGTGGGCCAGAGAACGCTGCACAGTAAAGAAAGATGATGGATATGGGGGTTTTTTTCAGACACACGCGAACACACACACACACACACACACACACACACACACACACACACACACACACACACACACACACACACACACACACACACACTCACTCTCTCTTCCTGCTTGTGGTTATTCTTCTGCTCTCGGCCGTCGTCCTCCCTGTTATTTGTTCTGTCGTCGATCATTTCCTTCTCACCTGTCTCGTCTCTTCTCGCCGCCTCCTTCAGCTGAGCTGTGATTGGAGGGCGCTGAGCACCGATGATCCAATCTCACCCCCCCACCCCTCCATCACCGCGGCTTTCTACCTCTTTGTTTCACGTTTTGTGAATCTTTGAAGTCCCCTCTTCACTCCTCCGACTGACTTACCGACTGCAAAGAGAAGCAAAGACATGGCATCACAAGAAAAAGCTTGGTAAGCTCTTTAGAGCGAGTACCCCCCCCTCCCTCGTCATAATTACTGCTGAAACAAGCAGCTCTGGGAAGGTTCGGTGCTGGTGGACCCGTCATTACTGACAATCTCGCAGCCTTTATCTGCCACAGCGAGACGCTCTGCGCCGCGGGGCTGTGATGATTGCCTCGCTGAGTCGTGGGAGGAGAAACATGGGGGATGATCAGAGAGGGGGAGGCAGCGCCGCGGCGTAGAGAGGCAGCGGAGAGCGTCTCAAACCACAACGCCACTCCAACATCCGCTCTGAGTGAAGGGATTCAAACCTATTACACGTCTGCTGAGGACTAGACCACAGCAGACCTGCAGATCACCACAAGGTCTGCTCAGCAGGGCCACAAGTCCTTTAAGGCCTCCTGAAGGAGCCGATCAACCATCCCGATCGGGTCCACACAACGTCTCCCTCACTGCTGGACGACTCTGTTTAGTTTTCTTTGCTAATATTCCCAACGATTTAAATATATATTAAAAAACACTCTTGGTTTGTGTTTTGAGTTCTAACGGATGATTGATTAATACATTGGCTGTGTGAAGGCTGTTGATCTGCAGCAGCTTCTCCTGCTCCGACATGATCCTGAGCCCCACCTCACAAACCAGTTCTGTGTGTGTGTGTGTGTGTGTGTGTGTGAGATTATTATTTATTATATATACAAGCAGTTTGACCTAAATTACATTTTTTGTGGAAACACTCAAAAGCAAAAATATTCTGTAAGTGGTGTTGTGTGTTCTTTTTCTGTTGTGTTGTGTTTATGTTGTGTTGTATGACTCATGGCTTTTAAAGGCTTCTATAGTGATACTCCTTCAGATTTATGTCCTGTTGATACGGCGACACCCTTCCTGACTGGTGTCAACAGCCGAGGAGGTTTTCACACTACACTTCCCAGAATACCGAGGGCAGCAAACCAAGCCGGTGCTGTTTTAATGAGGAGCTTGTCTCTGTGAGCCGCTGGGGTCTGATTGTTATGCTGCACAGCGCTGGTCTGGGATCAGCAGTCAGTTAACTCCTTCTGCAGCCTGCATGACTTACATCTAATCTCTGCACTGTAGGTAGATTCACCTCACCAATCAATGCAGCGATCAATCAATACATCCATCCATCGATACATCCATCCGTCGGCCCACAGACAGAGGGTCTCCGTCTCCCTGTGGAATGTCTCTATTGACCGTGGAGGTCTGTCCATCTCGTCCTCACGTAGACGCCGAGTCATCAGTCTCCAGTTGGTTTGCTCAACATTTAGACATCCATTCAGCATTTAAACAAACTACCAGCTCGGGGGCCTTGTTGCCGGTTTAGGGATCATAGGAGGAAAGTGTTACATGAGGGGTTCTGGGAGTCCTGCATGTCCCCCCAGTCTAAGATTAGATTAGATTAGAATAGAGTTGGACATCAGGACTTAAACCTCCAGAGCAATAATTTCCTTTTGAAATCCAACAATGAGAAACACATCACTGTCCTGCTGCTTTCTGCATGCAGACTTACATAGACTTACAGGCCTGGTCCTGCTACCAGGTCTGACATCCCCGGCCCAGTCCTGCTACCAGGTCTGACGTCCAGGCCCAGTCTTACTACCAGGTCTAACGTCCCCGGTCTTATTATTATATATGTATATAATATTTATTGTCATTCTGTCTCTGAGTGTGTAAAAAAGTTGGCATGGAACCGCAGCTCCCTGCCTTTTGTTGGGATGCATAATGGTTCCCAGGTCCAGTTTCCGTGCCCTCTCCGTAGACCCGATCCCACTAAACCCACGCTTGACATCTGGGGGGTTCTGCTGATGAAATCTGCCTCTGTTGCAACAAACAACCACAGAACCGCGATGATGAAACGCTGTTTGTTTGTGGGAAACGGGTCATGTGACTTATTATTCAGAGTCCCAGAGGGTTTCTTCATATTGCACAGATATATAATAATATAGTCCTCTATTTAGTCCTCTTTATAGTCCTCTACCTGGTCCTCTACCTGGTCCTCTACCTAGACCTCCTGGCATAGTGAGGAGGGTTAGTGAATGAATCAGTGAAAGTGGATCAGATGTTTAGATGTTGTTCGAGGACCTGGTTCTAGTGAAACCACATGACTCCTGTTGGAGGTTTTAAACCTCAGCAACGTCTCTGGTTCTCTGGTTTCAGTGATTGGTGGGTCCGTCTGAGACCCATGTAGCAGGTTTTATTAAAGTTTTAAAGGATTGCAGGATTGATCTGGTCTATGAAGGTGTGGACCGACTCCATTAAACCAGAAGCAGAAATCTCACGTTGTCTGTGCTGCTTCCTGGCCGACTCCCAGACCGGCTCTGACTTCAGATCCCAGACTAGGACTGTCAGTCCTCGGTTAATCGGTGTGGCGGCATTGCGGTGTGGTCAGCAGACAGCACTGAGGCCGCAGGGGGACGGCCAGTCGGACTGGATGACCATCTGGCCTCTGCAGGGTCACTGACCCCCCGACTGATATACTGCCAGATGTGTCCTTTAAATAACTGGTCTAACCAGACCCCCTCAAAGCCCCCCATCCTGGGGGCTGTAGACGCTGCTGGTTCCTGAATACAGCTGTGAACTCTTTAGCGTGGGAGGAAGGTGGTGGTTGGTGGTATTAGTGAGAGCGGGATCGAACCACCGGGGGAATCGAGGTGGAGAGTCGGGATTAACAAGTTTGCTTCCATGTTGGAAGGTTTTAAAACGTCTCCGATGTTATCTTTTGACTTTTGCGTCAACCTTGACTCTGTAAAGTGAAGCCAAGACTGAAGTGCCTCAAAGCTTAAAGCTAAAACTGTCCTTAATTCATGACATCATGGTGATGGAAGAAACGCCGTCTCCAAGCCGACCGCGTCCACAGCTGATGGCGTCCACTCGATGGCTTCCTGTCTTCACCTCCGTGCTCCCCGTCGCCCACCATCCACAGCCTCGCCACACTTTCTTCAGCGCCTCGCTGTCATTGGCTCAGACGGGCCGCGTTGGTGCACGAGGCCGCCGGCGGAGGCCACAGGATGATTGACAGCTGAGAGTTTGAGCTTTTGGCGTCTCGGTTATGAAACGTTCACATATTCGACTCGCGGTGACTCAGAGTCAGAACTCTGAGTCACGACAGTCAAACTGGAACATCTAAACAGTCAAACAAATTCTTCCAATCAGTTTCTAAACATTCTGGAGATGTTTTGGTCCTCCATTAGAGTTTTTGTTATTTTCCAGCATATAATGTTAAATAGGTGAACAATATGATCAGGGATGTGATCTTAAAGGGTTAAAAAGGCATTTTTGGTTTAAGCTTTTAAAAATTCAAAATATGAATTAATTCATCTTGGATCGCTAAAGCATGATGGGAGCTGAACCACCAAACTCCACACACATTTTCTATGTTTTCAAATTGAAATAAGAAAAAGATGAAGAGGAAAAAACAGGAATACATTTAAAAATCGCACAAAACATGAATTATATGTTAATAACCGTTTCATTTAGTCTTAATTTAGCAACGCGTCGGGTTACGTAAACAGCTGTTAGAGATTCACGGCTGGTGGGAATAAAAATGTTTATGTTTATTATGATCAATAGGTCCCATTTTAAACGAGCTGTGTCTTTGGCAGGATGCCACATCAGGCATGAAGACGGCGAGCGCTGGTCGATAAGTCAGGGTCGGGCCGCCGCCTCCGCTCAGCGCTGAACGCCGTTCCCACGCTCCCTCTGCTCCGGGGGGGGAGAGAGAGGGGGAGTGAGGGGGAGGGAGGAGGGTGGATGACAGAAACAAACTGGTTTCTTCTGTCTTTGTTCTGTGAACATGGCAGCGACCTGCAGATGAAACCTGGCGACTTCAGGCCTGTTGTTGTTGTTTTTGTTGTTCTCTGAAGGCCAACATGTCTGAGTCTGCAGCTTCCCTCACATTAGATAAAGGCAGTTAGCATGCATGAGTACGTTTTTCACTCTCCGTGTCTCAGTTTTTACATCCCACCTCCTTCCTCCTCTTTGGCACTCTCTATTTTTATCTTCAATTTGTCCTGTGTTCCTCCCCCCCCATTGACTTCCTCTTCTCTCCCCCGTTGACTCCCCCTCCTCTACCTTGTTGACCATCCTCCTCGATAGGCTGAATGCCTCTGTATTGACATCAACCTGGGGAGTTTCACACAACAAAATTCCACTAAATCAATACAATCTCCTGTGCAAAAGTTGTGACACCCATACTTACAATAGAAGGCATGCAGCAGCGGGGCGATTTAGTGTACCAGACAAACGCTAATGCATTTCAACGTACAGTTGGATGTAGATCAATTATGGCATGGAACAAGTTGCCAACTATCCTTACTACAATAAATAGCAAATTAATTAATTAATTAAAAAAACATTTGAAAAAGCATCTGGGCCAATCATAAGTCAAAGAAGTATAGGCTTAGCCAGGGGCAAACATCTCCAGAGGTCTATACTATTTTAGAAGGTTTAAAGAGTATTTTCAATGTACCTTTTAAATTAAACTCTTGTAAATTCATTTTATAATTGATTTCTGGGGAGATGAATGTATTGATTTTAAACTGTATGTATTTGTTTCACTGCTGGACCCCAGGAAGAATGGCTGGGTCTGTACCCCAGCTAATGGGGATCCTAATAAACTAAACTAAACTCATCCCACCTTAGCAGGGGAGGCTTGGGGGGCGTCCACCCCAACCCCCGCCCCCCCTGCCTCATTCATTCTGTTGAATTGTGAGGAGGCATGTATAACTGCTGAGAAGTAACGAGCACAGAAACCTGATGAAGGGTGTTGCTCACAGTGGAACTTCTAGTGATTCATGTTGCCGGTAAAACCACACACACTGCGTGTAGCTTCACTGTTAACGTTCAGGGCCAGCAGGTCCAGCAGGGCCAGCAGGTCCAAGCCTTCATTACTGACGCCCCCCTTATGTGAGTCCCTGTCCCTCCGAGGCGACCGGACCAGGCCGATAACGAGGCCCGCCATTTAAAAGGCCTTCTCGCCGTGTAACGTCTTATTGCACACCGCTGCCACATTAGTCTCCGCCCCTCTCTGGCCCCCCCTGGCCTCTCATCACGCCCCGTCTCTGAGCCGCCGCTTTCTGAGAAGCCTTTTGTCAGAGGCAGCGAGGATGCCGCCGTTCCAGTGAAGGGCTGTTGCAGTCTGTATTCCCTCCCTCCGCCGCCCCGAACAATGTTTCTCTTAGTGAATCAATCTTGTTTCTGCACAATCGCACAGATTGTAATCTATTCCAGCGACAAGAGAGACGAGAAACAAGCACCACGACCTGAAATGGAGCCATTCATCACTGAGTAAACGGCTGACCGCTGGCCGAGAGGACGGGCAGCGGCGTGCTGAGAGGACGAAGCAGAAAGTGAGCCACGGCGATCAAGGGAAGCCGTCGTCGCTCTCCTCACCAGGATGTGACATTTAGGAGGGAGGTGTCTCGTCTTCGCTGGCCTAATTAACATTCCACAGTACGCCGGCTGGAGGCGGACCCTGCCTGGAGGTGGACCCTGGCTGGAGGCGGAACCCTGAGTGGAGACCCCTGCTGGGGACCCCTCCGCCGCCGCTTGCCTTTTCCCCCTCCCTCGTGTTTGTCCATGGACTTCTCTGCTTCCTCTAAATGTAAGCGGCTCCCTCCCAGTGCCCTGAGGACTCTCTGGCTCTGCCAGTCTATTTGTGGTCGCCAGAGGTGTCGGGCAGTGGTCACCATGGCAACGGTGTTGGGCCTGGATATTCAGAGGTGTCGTAGCCCCCCGGGGGGCCACCACAGATCTCACTGCGAGACTGCTTAACACACTTTCCTCGCCAGGTCAGTTAGAGTCCTGCTGCAGAGCAGTGCATGCTGGGATATCGTTTCTACCTACAGCCACAATTAAGTGACATATTTACCTACTTCCTTCCTTCCTTCCTTCCTTCCTTCGTAGTTTGATATTAAGAATCTCTGATAAAGAAGTGTGTCGTCAGGCAGCTGATGTATGTTTTGTCTGAACACAATCAGTCTGATATAGAGCAGGACAGTTATATATAGATATAGATATATGAATAATCTACAAACACATTTGAGTCATTTCTTGTCCAATAGAGTACTTCATTGGACAAGACCGCCGCTGTCTGAGATTATTAGTGTCTTCCACTAAAAAGGATGTGCATACTGATTACAGGTTAGTATTAGCAGCAGCGTTGAACTAAACAATGCCCCCCCTCATCTGCTTATCGGCGGTGCAGAAGTAGGCAGCTGGTGGAGACAGAATCCAGATCTCTGAACCTGGAACAATATACGGGGAGGATGAGAGTGGGGGGGGGGGGGGGGGGGGGGCGAGGCGATGTCACTCATGTGAAAGATGGACGCCACACAGAGCCCCGACTGGAAGTGGGACAGCTCTCAGAAGGGCCACACAGAGACAAAGGGCCTCCCACCAAAGAAATAGAGGCTCTATTTCTAGATGATGGTGGTCTGATTCAGGACTGCCTGTCTCCCTGCCTCCCTGTCTCCCTGCCTCTCCCTGTCTCCCTGCCTCCCT
This sequence comes from Eutrigla gurnardus, assembly GCF_963514095.1. Classification (NCBI taxonomy): domain Eukaryota; kingdom Metazoa; phylum Chordata; class Actinopteri; order Perciformes; family Triglidae; genus Eutrigla; species Eutrigla gurnardus. The sequence continues at coordinate 20,062,713 of NC_139937.1, read as the reverse complement.
CTCTCGCTGCCTCCCTCTCTCCCTGTCTCCCTGCCTCCCTGTCTCACTTTCTGTGTGATAGATAATACGCCTGAGTGGGTTGAGGTGGCTGTTCGGAGCTCCTCCTCATCTTCCTCCTCCTCCTCCTCGGTTACTGTAGGTGGACTTCTTCCTCTCTAATATGTGATTGTTTCTCTCACCTCGTCTGAACCAAGTCTCCTGGTCTCTGGTTCTCCTGGTCTCCGTAGACCGTCTCCACTGATCAATTCTTCGGCCCATCTGTCTGCCAGGCTGATTCACCGCCGCTCAGTGGGCGAGACCAACCTCTCAGCATGAGTCTTCATTAAACCGACCCCCCCCTCCCCCTCCTCCAGCTCTCCCCAGGTATGAGGCAAAGTTAATGAGGAGATTCGATCAGGCTGCCCCCCCCCAACTCCTCCAACTCCTCCTCCCACATAGGCTTTGACTCTTCCACCAAGCTGAATGTGGTGAGTCAGTCCTGATCTCTGAACCCGGACCCCGGTCCTCTTTTAATGGGGTCTAGACCACTTCAACATTAACAGTACTTCCTTTCTTTAGAACCCCAGACCTCTGTTGGGTTGATGATGCGTCTCTGTGGTGATTCATGGCGTTTAAACAGCGTTGGACCGATATGACTCAACATGAAATACTGGAAACACGTTTGTGTTGAGACGCTCACATGAAACATATCATTCCATAGACTCTCTGCTCTCAGCCTTCAGAGCAATGCATGATGGGACACAACGCTCAGTTAGTGACCGTCAGTTTTGCGCTACTGATCAGGATGGATTGTGGGATACTTTGGGTCACTATATAGTTTCATATAATTGTGTCTGATAACTCTCTCTTTAAACATTTCCTGTTTACATTTAAAACTGAGACACCATTAGTTGTGATGTCACAACGTACAGAAACCCAGACAACTCATTTAAAGGCTCCCTCTCTGAATATGAGTATTGTTTATCTGTGGACTGTTTCTATACTGAAGGGGGCTGGGGGGTCTGATGGGGACTGATGGGGGCTAGGGGGGGACCTCAGGGGTGATGGTTTGGCGCAGTTCTGCCAGAGAGATGGATTAGCGGTGATGGACGGCCTCGTGGCCCCGTCCAGGTCACAGCCGGTTGCTGAATCTCTCTAAACTCGTTTTGTGGGCACAGCGGAGCCGTTGTGCTTTGTGGCTGAGCTTCGGGCCCCTGGCTCATCTCGGAGCCCCCGGCTCGTCTCAGAGCCCAGCCGGAGCCTGCATGCCAATTACCCCCTCCCCAACAAACCTGCCAAGAACCGCCGAGCAGGAAAATAAAGAAGTGTTTGCTCCCTTGCTGACACTTTGGCTTTGAATGACAGCGGTAGTGAGGACGGACCTCTGAAGGACCCCAACTCCCTCTGACGGACCCCGACTACCTCTGAAGGACCCCGACTCCCTCTGATGGACCCCCGACTGCCTCTGACGGACCCCGACTACCTCTGAAGGACCACTACTCCATCTAAAGGACCCCCGACTCCCTCTGACGGACCCCCAACGCCCTCTGAAGGACCCCGACTCCCTCTGATGGACCCCCGATCTGTCCCAGATCTTCAGATCTGTTATTTCTTCACCTTGTAACTTTGCAACCGATGGGAAACTGAAGGAACGTCAGAAAAAATAGTTTTGATGGATTGAATGATTTTCTACCTTTGTCGGGTTTGGAGAAAATTGAATTGAATGTTCACAAATCACTTTAGATTAGTTTTCTGTTTTTTGGTTTGTTTTGTGTTTCAGGTTAGTTTTATGTTTGAAGTTAGTTTTATGTTTTAGGTTAGTTTTATGTTTTTAGGTTAGTTTTATGTTTAAAGTTAGTTTTGTGTTTTAGGTTGGTTTTCCTGCCTTTGAACCAGATCCACGGAGGAGAAAACGTCTTTGGGAAACATAAGCAAACTGCTGTGTTTTTCTATTTGTGTCTTTGTTTTAGCAGCTTCTCGTGTGAAGGAAATGTTGTTTCTTTTGTTCAAACATGAAAAAAATGGGGAGGGAAGAGGGGGAGGGAGGGGGGAGAAATACTAGCTGAGCCAGAACTCGATTTCTACAAAATAACCCTGAATGCACCGCGGGATGTTTGCAGTCTTTGAAATCATGTCTGGGGTTGTCTTTAGATAAAAGGCGTTTCTGAGTGAATCTGGATCGACGGCATCTAAACGTTGAGGGACAAACATGAAACACGACTGTTTTCATTTATTAACAAAGCGCCCGGTGAAAGTCACATGATCACACAACGCCGCTCTTTAAAGCGCCGCAGAGCAGATTTCAGTCTGAAGCGCTGCTGAATGCGGCGGGAAACAAAAGAGGAGATTGCCGTCATTTCAGAGCGAGCTGGTAAACAGCACACGTGTGTGTGTGTGTGTGTGTGTGTGTGTGTGTGTGTGTGTGTGTGTGTGTGTGTGTGTGTGTGTGTGTGTGTGTGTGTGTGTGTGTGTGTGTGTGTGTGTGTGTGTGTGTGTGTGTGTGTGTGTGTGTGTGTGTGTGTGTGTGTGTGTGTGTGGGGGGGGGGGATTCAACAGCCTTGTTATGCAGCACAGTGACATCCAGGTGGGTGAGAGAATGTCGCCCGACAGGAAACGATGCACATGGAGATATTCTAAGAGGAATGTGAGGCGACGCTTCCTCAGACACAGACACACAAACACGTGTACACACACACTCGTGTCAGAGACCCTTTAACCCGAAACCAGAGAGAAAACAGCTCTGTGTGGATGAACGTTGGAAAAACATCTCCTGACTGGAGCAGCTGACATCATGAATGTGAGTGATTATTGATCATAAAGCTGATCAACAGTTGAACCTTTGACAAGTAGCAGACTTTTAACCGCCGTTATAGATGATTGTTAAAAAACACCCTGATACTCGAAACGCAGGTTAGCCAGGAATGTAGCCAGTTTTAAATAGTGGTCTAAGACCGGTCCTTCCCAGAGACTGGGTTGATCCCAGAGACCGGTCCTTCCCAGAGACTGGGTTGATCCCAGAGACCGGGTCCTTCCCAGAGACCGGGGTTGATCCCAGAGACCGGGTCCTTCCCAGAGACCTGGGTTGATCCCAGAGACCTGGGTTGATCCCAGAGACCGGGTCCTTCCCAGAGACCGGGTCCTTCCCAGAGACCGGGGTTGATCCCAGGGACTCGGTCCTTCCCAGAGACTCAGTCCTTCCCAGAGACATGGTCCTTCCCAGAGACCGGGTCCTTCCCAGATACATGGTCCTTCCCAGAGACCGGGTCCTTCCCAGAGGCCGGGTCCTTCCCAGCACCAACGCCACGAAGGGCGTCCTGTCACCGCACTTCCTGCCAGCCTCTTGTGACCTTTGACCTTTGCTCTGGAGTGAGAGCTCTTTGGCAGCAGCAGGAACCGAGTTTAAGACGATATGAAGTCGTTGTTTACCGATGAGCTCTGCACGCCAGGAAGCGGCGCGCTGGTGGGTGGCGGCTTGAAAGTGGGGACGGCGTTGACAAGGCAACGGGGAGCTCATTATCTCGTCGTCTATGCCGCTCCACGGCGCCAGTGACGGGAGAACCTCACGTTTCACACACACGGCGGGAATCACGCGTCCATTGAAACGACATGTCGGCACTGTAATCCAGGATTACCTGTCTGCCTCGCTCTCCTTCTGCGCTGCCCCGTGTCGCCTGTGTTGCCCATGTTGCGCGCTTCCTGTCAGAAAAGACGACGCGGCGGCTCAGCCTCAAACGCCGCCGCACGGTTTGATCCGTGCTGACAAGACAGCACATGCAGCGAGAGCATCCTCGGCCGCTGGCGCCGGCCTGCTCCGACAGGAAGTGTGATGGTTGGGTTCGGAGGGTAGTGCTGCTGCCATGGTCATGTGACCGGCGTACACGGTTGCTGCTCATTTGATGTTTCATGCTGAAACAGAATGTTATTCTCATCATCAGAATATGCTTCAAACTCTGAAAACTACCACATCCTGGAAGCTCTTCAGGTCCTGCTGTTGTCAGTGAATTCCCACCTGAGTCGTCATGTGAGCCGCCGCGTCCCCCCAAGATCCACTGTAAAGGTCCTGTTTTACACATGTTATCTCGGCTTGACACTGATTAGAAAACAGTGATGTGTGGAGGGAAACGGAGGAGAGCTTCTCCATGAGCAGCTCTGTGGGCGAGGCCGGTCCTCGGAGGCCGCTCCTCAGAGACTGGTCCTCGGCGGCCGGTCCTCAGACACCGCCTTGGACCGCCTCCACCGGTCCAACCTCAGCAGTGTGGAGAGGACGGTGGTAAAGCAAACAGCTGCAGTTTTGTGGAGGGGAACATGTTCCTCCCTGAGAGTTCTCCAGCTGTTTGCATCTCCGTCTCTGATGCCTCCGTGCTGCCGGTGTTTACCGCCGGCTTCGTCTTGTGTTTGCAGAAACTGAGTGGGAGGAAGAGATTATGTGTTTTTTCCTGTTTTGTGATTTGCATGATTTTTGGTTGGAAGCGCTGCAGGATGTCAGACTAACAGATCTTTCCCAGTCTCACCTCAGGAAGTCTCAGCCCAGGTAGTCTCACCCCAGGTAGTCTCAGCCCAGGTAGTCTCAGCCCAGGTAGTCTCAGTCCAGGTAGTCTCAGCCCAGGTAGTCTCAGCCCAGGTAGTCTCACCCCAGGTAGTCTCACCCCAGGTAGTCTCAGCCCAGGTAGTCTCAGCCCAGGTAGTCTCAGTCCAGGTCGTCTCAGCCCAGGTAGTCTCAGCCCAGGTAGTCTCAGCCCAGGTAGTCTCACCCCAGGTAGTCTCAGTCCAGGTAGTCTCAGTCCAGGTAGTCTGTGTTGTCCCAATGCTGTGGTCAAGAGATCGCTAATTGATCTAATTAGAAGGAAACCTTGTAGATTGATGTCTAAGAAAGAATGACTCATCATATTATGACTCAGCATGTAATTACTGGTTGTGAGCGTTTGACGGCGCCGCTTCATGTCGGCCTTTACATCTTTGTTTATCTTGCACAGAACTCATAAAACCTGTTTATCATGCTTTACAAGCAGCTGGAGCCTGAAATCCTGCTTATGAAGGAACCAAAAGCTCATTTCGATCGAGTTGTGATTTACAAATGGCCTCAAAGGCCACTCGTGAACGCCGTTCGGCCGATGACATGTGAGAGTTCCATGATGACCAATCAGACATTCAAAGTGACGCGCTGGTCATAGCAGGAGAGACACACACTCTAACACACACACACACACACATCCTGCGGCGGGCAGGACGGCGGCGTTCAGGCTCTAATAAAGACGCCGTGGCAGATTGGGGGAGTCAGTGCTCGTGACGTGCAGCTCTCCAGGTGATTTATGAGCACGCCGCCAGGCTATTACATTCCAGGCCCCCGGGCGCTCGGCGAGGGCGATAAGAGCGGCCCACCGCCGCGGAAACACTGCAGGTACAAGCGTTGTGTTGGAGTGGAACATAACAGCGCCGTGATAAAGGAACGGGCAGAATGTAATCATGCTGCAATCTGTTAGCTCCTTCGTTAGCTTCTCCGTTAGCCCCTCCTCCGTTAGCTCCTCCTCCGTTAGCTTCTCCGTTAGCTCCTCCTCCGTTAGCTTCCTGTTGTGCGTTCATCCTTCAGAGCTTGCAGACTTTGTTCGGGGTTTGTTTGCATCATCATTGAATGGCAGACTGCTCTTTACTGTGTGAACAGTGTTCTGCATTCGCGTGAAGAGGACGACTCGTTTCTTCTAGAACACAATCATCCCTGCTGCGGAAGGAAAAGGTTCAGTGTGTTCCCCTCTCGCTCTGCGTGACTCTGGACCCGGCCTCGTGTCGGCGGAGGCGAGAGGCCGGCGCCAGTTCACGCCGCAGAGCGTCGCAGCCCAAAGGCCAGTTGTCAACCGCCGGCGGAGGAGAAAACCACGGGGCATCGGCCAGAACGCCTCGGAGGAAGGACGAGTCAGGGTCGCGCTCACTTACACAGCGTGTCATCACTGCAGTCAGCCAGCAGGGGAGGGGTACAGGAGGGGGGGATGGTTAGAGGAGGGGGGGGATTACAGGAGGGGGGGACGGTTAGAGGAGGGGGGGAAGTACAGGAGGGGGGGACGGTTAGAGGAGGGGGGGAAGTACAGGAGGGGGGGACGGTTAGAGGAGGGGGGGAAGTACAGGAGGGGGGGAGGAGGGGAGGGGGGAGGCAGGATTCTTTCAACCAGTAGAAGGAAGTGATCATATTTGGAGTGTGGAGGAGCGACTGCTGGATCTGATGAACACAAGCGGCATAGCGGCAGCCAGACCAGCACCCTTACTGGATCTGGATCCATGTGGATTCTGGGGTTGAAGCTGCTAACAAAGTTAGCTTCATAATTCAAGGTCAACTTCACAGGCCCTACAGGGGTTTTAACCGATTAAACACTGATTTGAGTGACGTTATCATTCTTTTCTTCTAGAAATATCAGAATAATTGTATTTTGGTTTCTTTTGTTTTGAGGTTTGCAGGATGGTTTTGTTTCTCAGCTGCGTTGTCTTGTTTGTGATGTCGTGTTTCTGACTGCGTTCTTTTTGTGATGGCGTCCTCGAGGCCAATGACGACTCTCCACAGTCTCTGACTGCTGGAGGAATGTTTTGGCTCTATTGTCCTTTGGGATGATGCGCCAACATATTTCAGCGTTGGCAGTCCAACAAAGATCTGTCCTCAGAGACTCGCTGCGGCGGCGGCGAGCAGCAGAGAGGCGCTTTGTCAGATCCGAGGGACGGACTGGGATCTGCCTCCCAGCAGGACGCAGAGCAGGATAATGAATGGCTCTAATATCCCGACGGCCCCTGAAGAGCTCGTTTAGGACGAGGATGTGTAAAGACTCGTCTCCCTGAAAGGTGGCGATAAGGAGCGGCGTCCTCGTGATTCATGGCGTGTGCTAAGTGTCTGAGAGAGCCGGCGGTGTGTTGGCGACACAGCTGATGACAACATCATGTCGGGGCTGTGATGTGCCCTACCCCCCCCCCCTCGGAGGCCATCATGTCCTCAGTGAGAGTGTTTATGTGGAGTGGGTGTGTAATGATTAGTCTCGTTCTCACAGAGCACGCCGTCCTCGCCGCTGGCCGGGAGCGGTCACATGACCGACGGGGCGGATCACAGCTCGGATGGTCATAACGGCGGTTTATTAACGGAGTTCCGACGCGTCGCACAAACGTGACCGACATCGCATGGTTAATCCCAGCCGAGGGTAATTGGATTTAAGTGGAACTCGTTCCCACAGTCCGCCACTTTAGTCCCGATCGATGCTGCTGTAAATCCGCCCTCGAGCTGCAACGCAGCACATTTATTACGTTGAGGTTAAACAATGACACTAATTGAATTTTAATCAAAAGCAAATACCAGTCTGGAAAACACATTTCAGCCTAAACGGAGTCACAACAGTGATGAGTGTCCCCGAGGTCCAACAGGAAACAGGCTGATGAATGTGTTCATTCTGCAGCGTTTACCTTCATCCGCCCCTCGGACTCGAACCTGTGTCACAGCGGTGTACTGCTGTTCACCAGAGGACGGTGAGCAGCGTTCAGCAGCGTTCAGCAGCGTTCCAGCAGCGTTCAGCAGCATTCAGCAGCGCCATCATCACTGCAGTGCTTCCATCAACGCCGTCTCCTGTCATGTCTCCAGATAGCCAGCGCTAATGAGACACAAACGGGGGGGAGGGGGGGTTGCTGCAGCCGAGGAGCTTCCTGTTCAACGCTGTGAAGAGAACGCAGCGATTTATGACACGATTTAAACTTAGTAAGTAAAGCTTTATTTATAAGGAGGCTCTGACTTTTATTGAGTTCTTCTTTATTACACAGATGACAGCTTCCTCATCTGACAAGTCCTGTTGGATATCCTCCGCCATCACGGGGCCCGGCTCCTCCGCCACAGGGCTCCAGACTAACATTTTTCACTAGGAGCACAGTGGCCCCTAACTTAAAATTTTAGGGGCGCAAGCAGAAAATTTAGGAGCGCACACCAAAATCGACTTGCAAAGTTTTCCTATAATTTTCACTGTATTACTGATAAATGCTTTGACAATAAATGCAGAAACTACAATCTTATAAATTCATATTTTATTGTGCAACAGTTTTAACAACATTAACCAGTTAAACAGGCTTTTTTCGCCATGACCGTCTCCTCACAGTCTGAGTCGGACTCATTCTCGACGTTTGCAACTAATTGAATCAACACGTGAATTTATATCTATATAGATTGTCCCGTCACATCTGACGTCAGATCAAAGGCGGATGGCACGCGTCACGGAAACTCAGCCTCTCGGACCAAAACATCTCCCTCTCTCTCTCCTGTTTTTTATAATATGGGCATTGTTATTATTATGATACGCGCGCACAGCGCGTGATGAGCGTGGTGGGAGCGGCCGCTGCTTCTGTCATCGGGTTGTAAAAAGACGGAACTTGCACTGAACCTCCCCTAAAGGTGCGTGTCCACAGGGGCGATTTTAAACGCGAGTGGACGCGCCGCTTCCCAGTATTGCACGCTTGGTGGGCTGCCACTAGAGGATGATTGACAGGCGCTCTCCTTTAAACAACACATTTTTGCGAGCGTTCCCGAGGCGGCGAGTCGAGCCCGGCGCCTCTGATTAGCATAAAGTAGATTCGACTTCAACTTTAGGCAAATGAGGAGCGGCCAACTCGCGCGCCGTCTCTCGACATTCGCCGCGACGCTACCAGAATGCATTGCACAGCTTTTCACATAGAGCCGTTTCTCAATATGCGTTCTTCTCTGTACTTCTGTTCTTGTGGACTTGAGAAACGTCATCAGCGTCGGACCGAGTACTGTTCCAATTCAAAGTTCGCATCTGGCCAAGTACGGTCAAATACCCCGGATGTGTTCTTGCCCCGCCCATTTCACCGAGGATGCATCGGAGGAGACTTGTGTGGACTTTGGGCAGTTACGTATCCCAGAATGCATTTCAATAAAGCAATGGCGGAGGAGAAGACACACAATTGTAAGTTAACGTTAGAAGTTTTGAAATTCTACTGTTTTGGGGTGAAAGAAAACATCATATTATATCCTCATATAATATATAATAAAATTATACAAATGAAACGGAGTTGTTTTTTATAGTGTTTATTTTATTTTAACCAGTGAAAATAACCGGAAGTTGAACGCCGTCAACCGGCAAAAACGATGACGTCATCAAGTACGTTCCTGTTCGAAATGCAGAAAAAACACCGTCCTCCCGTTCTCCCGTCCTCCCGTACCCCGGGAGTTCGTTCTTCCAACTGAACAACGCAAGTCTAGACTCCCGGAGTTCACGAGTTCGAACTTGGCGTACTGGGTATTGAGAAACGGCCAATGAATGGGACGTGGGGAAACACCGCTGCCTGTGGACACGCACCTTAACGCATTAAAGGAGAGGAGAGGAGCTCATTTGATTGGTGAAGATCTGAATCGGCTGTATTAATTCCAGTCCACGCCTCGTCTCCTCCCTCTTTCCCACTTGCGCCGGTGGGCGAGACGGGAGGTGTGCCTGCGCGAGCCTGCGCGGTGCACGAAACTTGCAAAGTCCAGGCGGACACACCCCGTCGGCGCGGCGCAGGTGCGCTGAAAGCTGACTGCGCCTGGTCTACGAAACTAGGGCCCATTATGTTTAACACAACTGGGTAGAAAGTACGAGCTGATAGTCCGCTTCGCCGCCATTGTCCATTGTTTTGATGCCGGTATGTGAAATCTGTGGATTCGCGCGATAACCCCAAAGAACCGCCTCTTTTCACATATTAGCCTATCACAGTGGTCATTCGCCCCCCGCTCTCACGCACATTGGCCAGCTGTCTCCTTTCTTCTTCTTTTGGAGTTAATGTCGGTTGGCAAACCAGCTCATTTTTGCATTACCGCCAACTAGTGGGCTGTAAGTTTGTCAGCAAAAAAACAAACAAAAAAAAAAAACCAGCAAATTTACTGGTCGCGCATGCGCGAGTAGATTAAAAATGTACTCGCACTGTCACAGATTTAAGTCGCAAAATGCGACCATTTGGTCGCAGTCTGGAGCCCTGCGCCATCACGGGGCCTGACTCCTCAGGGCCCGGCTCCTCCACTATAACGGGGCCCGGCTCCTCGGGGCCCAGCTCCTCCACTATCACGGGGCCCGGCTCCTCCGCCATCAAGCAGCCCGGCTCCATCACGTCCTCCTCCTCCTTCTAAAAGACAGCAATTAATCTAATTAGTAATCAATCAGCCGTCGGCCCCCCGCCTCCTCCGTGCTAATGGAGGATATGACAGGACCTTGCATTATTAATATCTCCATTCCTGGAGCCCCCCCCCTCCCCGATGCCCACGGCCAGGGGCCATTGATCACTACCACAACCCAGTGAGCAAGGCCTTCTGGGAAATCTCCAGCGCCTGTGTGTGTGTGTGTGTGTTTATGGGTCTTTAGGGGGTTCGGTGGAGACGAAGTCAGCGTAATATGCGAAGGCGTGATGTTGCCGTGGCGATGGGCGCTCTGCGGGGGAGCTGGCGGTGCACGTTTACAGCCGAGGAGCGTACGCCGGCAGTTAACAGGAACTCTGAAAAGCTAATTTGGTTAATGGGGCTCACCTGGAACCAGTCCTGACAGGAACTGGGGTCTCGGCGGGACCATTCCCAGAAAATGAGATTAGAAATTATAGGATGGCGCTGACGCTGGGGCGTGATGATGGCGGCGTGGCAACCAAACAATCAGGGCAACATTATTTTTCATCTCCCGTGGTTACGAGGAAGCGGGCTAATAGCCGCCGCCGATGCCTGATAGCGATCCCAGCGGCTCATCTCATTGGCCGAGATCGATAACGTTCTCTGTGGCTCTCCAGTTAACTGTTACCTCGCCGCCGCCGCGCGTCCTCGTTAACCCCATCAGCTTCCTCTCGTTCACCTCGCCTCTGGTTTTAAAATATTCTGTCATATCAGTTCAATGTTTCACCTCCAGACTTTTACACATAAATCAGGAAATTAATATCATAACAGATTGATCTGTAAACCTTTAGGAAACTGTGATGATGATTTTTCATAATTGTCACAGAAGGAGCAGTTTGGCGATTAAACTGAGAAAATAATCTGCAGATAAATCCATGGTGGAAATAACCGTTGGCCCCCCGCGTACAGAGAGGCCACACGTTAAAATAGTTATTATTCTTCTAGTTTCCTGTTGAACGTCATCTCTTCAGAGATAATAAAGCAGATTATGTTTTTATTAACCTCCAGAGACGCTTAACGAGGAGCATCAGACGCATATTTAATAATGTTATTAAAGTGTGATATTGATCTCGACCTTCCCTTCGCCGTATTGATGCTGATGGTTGTTGACCAGAGGAACAGCTGTTCTGTCTGCCGTGGAAGGTCGCGTGTAACGTAGGCTCGCCTTCTAAATGGTACAACGCCAGCAGGCCGAGTTCTCCTGATGTGGATTGTGGTTTTTCTTTGGGGGGCCGGTTTAGACCTCCAGCTGTACGCGTGCGTTTATTCTAGCAGTGCAATTATAAACCAAACCATTAGATATCAGCACAAACATGTTCACACATGAAGCCCCGCCCACTTACAGTGGTAAGTACAGACCTCTGTAGCGCCCCCCAGAGGGGAGAGTCCAGTCCTCTGTAGCGGAGTCTGTATTCCTAGGTGTTGGCACTAATATGAAGAAGTCTTCCTGTCCATCTCCCCGTTGCCGCCGTGTTCGGGCCTCCAACATCTGGTTCTGTTTACGCGTCTCTGCTTGTGTTAGCCGTGATGTTATGACAGCAGCCCCCCCCCTCCATGGGGGCTCTGGGGGGTCAGTGGCCCGCTGTGTTTGTTTGCAGTGCAGCTGTTCCATTCTCATGGTTTTATCTGTTTGCTCTCACAGGAAGTTTGTTGCAGACTGAACGTTTCTTGGAGGGAGGATTGCAAAGGGGGATCGACCCCTTGACCCCCCACAAACCACCACGTTGTCAAAACCCCTGCCTCCTAGACCTGGTCCTGCTGAGGTCCCTCCCTGGGAGAAGTGTGAGGGGCTAAAGCCCAGCGGAGCATCGGACCAGTTAAACCCGTAAGTGTCATTATTGCGATCTCACTACTTTGAGCCACTTGAGGGTTGGTTGGTTGGTTGGTTGGTTGGTGTTGCTTTGACCTCGTGGTTCTGGGAAAAGCAATTTCACTGGATCTCTATCTGGGATCAATACACGATCATCAGTGGAACTGAACTGATACATAACGCTGTGTCCTGTTAGATGAATGTAACGCTAACGGAGGTGGTCCAAACCGGGTCACCCGGTCCGGGTCGCCGGGACCAATTCAAATTTTCAAGTGTTTTTCCAAATTTGCAAAAACACTCGGCCGATGGAGGGAAACGACCCTCGCCGTTCGGTAGGAAGGTCGACTCTGCAGAACCGGATCGCCAGCGTCGCCGTGGCAACAGGGCCCTAACGTGGATGCCATTCTCTGCCACATAGTCGCATCTGAGGGCGTGAAACACACGAGCAGACCGGCGCCATGAACGGAGGTATTATCAGGGAGAGCGAGGTTGAGCGAGGGCGAGTGGCATCGCTTTCATTCCTGGTCACCCACTCGCTCACAAAGCCGCCCTGTGTCCGCCCCCCAGCTGAAACACTGAAACATGCTCGCTGCATAGTCGGGATGTTTGAACGTTGGTCACCGCCGACGTGTTCATATCACACACAGATCTGTGTTCTCAAACAAAACAACGTGGAGCTCCACAACTCTGATCCAATGTTCTCAACTCAGCATGTTATGCATATATATGTATATTTATACATATATACATATGTATATTAAACTCCCTGACCTGCAGCATGCAATGTCACCATAATAGTTGCTAATATTTCATTCCTATTTAGAAGCATTTTCCCCTAAATGCCAAAGTATCAATGTAATGTTCACAGAAGTGAATGAAGTATTTAAGCTGTTTAAAGTTAAACTATTTCATATTTTCTATTTGAATCTCCTGTTCAATTCTCTTACATCTTGACCCCCTTTGACCTGGACTTTAGTCTGAGAAGAAGAGTGTAACAGGCTCTCTTCCAGTCTAGGGTGTGGCAGACCTGGATGTAGTCTGGAGCCAGCTGAGTCCCCATGTGTACCTCCTCGAACTACGGTTGACCCCTAACTGGTCGCTCGCTGTCATCCTGACTTCCTGCCCCGCCCCTCTCGTCTTCCTCGGCGCTCCGTGGTAAACGAGGTCGCCGCCGCTCTGATGTGCTGTGACAAATTGGCGCGGAGGAGCAGATGGCGAAGGGGCGGAGTCTGGTTGTCATGCCGATTGCTGCAGCTCCGTGAATTGATCTCCGCCGCCGCCGAGCAGCCACACAAGCTACGCTGTGTAATCCTGACTCTCACACACACACACACACACACACACACACACACACACACACACACACACGCCACTCTGCAGCAGCCTTCCGTCCCCATTAGTATCAGTGATGTGTGCAGCGGAGGCGTTCGCTGACTGTCAGGGTTTCTCGACGCCACTTGAAGAGGCGGCGGGATGCTGAGGGGCTCTGACGGCCCTCAGACTCATGGGGGCTGGTGGGATGGCGCCCGCCACGCCCCGCTGCGACACGCCGTCCGCCGATGTACTTTACATGTCAGCACGCCGCTCTGTTTACAGAGATGCCGTCTTTACAATGTTTACCCAGGGGGCTTTGCTGCAGCTCGTCTCAGATCCCCACAGCAACACACCTGCTGGTGACATCACAGCCGGGGCGGCATCGCAGCCGGGGTGACATCACAACCAGAGTGACAGACAGCGTCGCTCATTAGTTCTGCCCCGAGGACGGCGATGCATTGCTCACTTGTGTTTCTGTTAAAAACACACCATGTTAGCTGATCATGTGACCACGGGGGTAAAAAAAGGGGGGGGGGGTCTACCGGCTCCAGCTCTGCTCATCTGGAACGTGACTGGATGACTTTCCCACAGTTGCTTAATATTCAGCGAGCCTGCAAGCCTCGAGTGGGAATTGATCTGCCGACGTGATGCGTTCGCTGCCTCTCTGACAGCGTGTGGGTGGGAGTAGCGATGCTCACTCAGCGCCGCCGGAGAAAACATTAAAGATACGTTGCATCTCATCAGTGCACGTGATGAAATAATAATTCATTAATTAATAATAACAACAAATGAAACACAAAATTGCTATGGGGGATGGGACCCACCAACGCTACAGACCTATTAGAGATCATTGGTGGGACCTCACTTCAGACTCGGGTGTGTGCCAAACTGGACCAGTCCTTTTTATAATAAAAATGGCAGCCGCTCCCCAGTCCGGTCTGATCTGGTCTGGTGAGCCTCGAAGCTGCAGAACCGCATCGACTTCTTTCACGCTCATATTTGGACTTCAAAGAAACTTCTTGCTGACTTTCACGCTCATCGGCGGCTAATTATCCTGACGTGGGACGTGATGCAACTTCTCCCACACTGTTGAACTCGCCAGCTGAGCAGAAAGCCTCCCAGCATGCAGCAGAGCAGCCGTTTAAATGAAGGACTTAACTCATTCAATATCACAAGTCTGGGCTTTTATTGTGAAAGGTAAACCGGAGCAATAAAGGTCAAACTGGAGCATCTGAGTCCATATAAATAAGAATACTATCCTTCTATTTAATATTCCTGTTCTGTGGAGATATTCGTAACAAACAACAGGTCAACAACCTGTGAATGAATCAGTCCGGAGAGGTCTTTAGTGTTTTGATTAAAAATGAAACAAGGAGGAAGCTGCCTCCACGACGTGAGCCAACATGGCCGCCGACTCCAGGCCATTTTTATAATTACAATTTTTTACAATAAGAGTTTGGGACGAGAATTTAATGAAAAAAAATGTAGATCAAAAACTAATGTTATTTTTGAGTTGGAACTCGGTTTAATTTATGGAAATAAATTGTTATTAAACCGAAATTATCTGGTCAATGGTCTGAACTGGTCTTTGGTCTGATCTGGGCTCTGGTCTGATCTGGTCTCTGGTTTTAGCTTTGGGCTGTTGGACTCGTTAGCTTGACGTCACTGGTGATTCAAACTTTTTATGGCTAAACGGAGTCGGACACGGATGTTCTTTGTGTCGCAAATCAGATCCTGATCCTGATCCACATTAGTCGTGTTTCCTGAACCAGAAGTCTGAACACTGACTCGGGTTCAGTTACTAGAAAAACAGTTTGAGTGAGAGGACGATTGGCTGAATCCCAGAGAGAAATGTGTTCTGCAGCCGAACGGAGGGAGAATCACAAAGACACGCAGCTCGGTTTGCAAGGCAGCAATAGGTTCAGGGTCCCGGCATCTTTGGACCGGGATCCTCAGAGCTCCGTGTTTTATTGGCACGACCAACCTCGCTGAGATGATTAAAACGGTGTTTGAGTCCATGAAAGATTTGACTTGTGTGCCTTTAAAAGTTAAAAAGAAAGTAGCTCTAAATTGGAGGACTGTTCAAGTTAAGATTTTTCAGTTGCTGGAGGGAAAAAAATAAATAATTCCTGATGCTGACAGATTCATAACATCTCTGACTGCACATGCTGAATAAAAAAGAAAGAAAGAAACGTGTGATTCAACTTCTTCTCATTGGTGTTAAATAAATCATCCCTAATCTTCTCCTCGTCATCGTTTAGAGATTCTGGTTCTGACTGTCGAGTAATCATAAATAAATATGTCAGAAACTCTCCAGAGTTACCATAGAAACCAAAGTAAATATGTTTCTTCACAGAGAGAACGTCACCTGCAGACCTGATGCCTGTCTCCGTGGATACGGGATGGATTCCTAAATTAGCACAGACATTAGCATGTGCAGATGCCCCCCGACTTCCTGTCTCTGTTGATGATTCTCACTCACCTGAACCTCGTATCTCAGCTCTGCTTTGACTTTTGGTTGATTTTGATCTCGCTAGCCTTCCAGCTCTTTGGAAGCGAGTGATCCATTATTGAAGGAGAGTAGTTTTCATGCCGGTCCAACAGAACTCAGCAGGCAGTCTCGACCGGATGCCGAGACCGGACGCCAGCCCGGCCTCTGCTGAGACTGTTGCGAGTTAAGCATGAAGGTCGTGAAGGTTGTGGTGGCGGAGCATTTCTCTGCAGGTGGGAACGTCCGAGCAGGCAATGAAACACGTTTCCTGTGTTGTTCTTCGCTAAGCGCCGCCGCTGATCCGAGCCGGCAGCATGGGGTGTTCTGCAGAGCGTCTTCGGAGGCCGTGAGGACGACGGTAACCAGATCACTGATGTTGGATGCTAACTGCGGTTGCATTTACATTTAGGTCATTGTTTAGGTTGGAGAGTTGGAGGCTCCCTGCTGGTCGGAGAGTAGGTAGGAGAGTCGGAGGCTATCTGCCGGTCAGAGAGTAGGTACAAGAGTCCGAGGCTACCTGTTGGTCAGAGAGTAGGTAGGAGAGTTGGAGGCTACCTGCAGCGGGAGAGTCGGAGGCTACCTGCCAGTCAGAGAGTAGGTAGAGTCGAAGGCTATCTGCCGGTCGGAGAGTAGGTACGAGAGTAGGTACGAGAGTCAGAGGCTACCTGCTGGTCGGAGAGTAGGTACGAGAGTAGGTACGAGAGTCAGAGGCTACCTGCTGGTCGGAGAGTAGGTACGAGAGTAGGTACGACAGTCAGAGGCTACCTGCTGGTCGGAGAGTAGGTACGAGAGTAGGTACGAGAGTCAGAGGCTACCTGCTGGTCGGAGAGTAGGTACGAGAGTAGGTACGAGAGTCAGAGGCTACCTGCTGGTCGGAGAGTAGGTACGAGAGAAGGTACGAGAGTCGGAGGCTACCTGCCGGTCGGAGAGTAGGTACGAGAGTCAGAGGCTACCTGCCGGTCGGAGAGTAGGTACGAGAGTCAGAGGCTACCTGCCGGTCGGAGAGTAGGTAGAAGAGTCGGAGGCTACCTGCGGCGGCTGAAGGGACAGGTGTCCTGGCTCCTCGCGGTCACCTCCATCGTTCCGGCAGCTTGACGTGTCCACTCGCTGCTCCTGCTGCTCAGCGTGAGTCCTTGTTTGTCCCGCGGAGGCTTTGTGTCTTTGAGTCTTGCCAGCAGGTCGGTGACACAAAGACAACATGGCTGCCGGGGCAGAGAGGGTGGGTGTGGGTTCAGCTGAGGCTGCTGGTGAGGAAGGAGGGAGATTACTGATCACCGTGACATAACGGGGCTTGCTGCTTCAGCCGCTGTACTGCCGCAACCCAGCTGCTGTGTGTTTGACTTCATGCAGCAGCTGCTGGTTTAGTGAAGGGATGCACCAATCCCACTTTTTCGGCTCTGATGCCGATGCCTGGGCTTCGTGTATCGGTCGATATCCGATAACCGGTACCGATCCAATAATACCATTGTTGAATCAATAATCAACTGTATACCTTCCTTCCACCAGAGACCAAAGGCACCAGACTTTCCTAACTAAGACAAAATAACATGTAAATTACATCTATCGTTTTCCATTTTTATAATTTTTCTAGATTCTGTGTTTTACAATTTTAGAGCATTTTCTTCATGCGGTTTTTGAATCAAATCAAGAAATTAACTGAAGAAACATTCTAGAAATTTGAATTCCTTGTCATTCAGAGACGAGCTGGTCAATGCAGAGCTGGTGTGGCGGACTAGGACCTGAGTCCGGTCCAGCCCCCCCCACTGTGAGCTCTGTTCTCTACTCGTGTCTCTCAAACTCTCAAATGGAGATGAGAGGATTTGAGCCGGCTGATGGATTCTACACGCCGGGTTGATCCGCCGCCATGACACTTTTCTTCTTCATGCGGCGGAGTCGATTTCTGGCCGCAGGCAGAATCCTGCTTCGAATCAGAGTGGTGACATTTTAGAGATCAGCATGAACTGCTGATGATCCATAATTATGATATATTATCTACTGATGATCCATAATTATGATATATTATCCACAGATGATCTAGAATCAGAACTCGAGATGTTAAAGTTCAGTAGTTACTAGTAAAGTCGTCTGTATGAGCCTCGCCATCCTCCGCCGCCGTCGCCGCTGACGTCCCCCTCACTAGACGGCGTACAGCTTCTACACTGAAACGGCGACTTGATGGCTGCCATGTTTGTAGTTGAGAGAGCGCTGAGCGAGGGAGCAGTCCGGTTCCTGTCCGTCACTCTCTCCACCGGATGATTAATGTGATCCGGCTCCGTTGATCACTTGGATCTGCAAGTGATGGTGCGATGAAGCCGAGTCTGAGTCTGGGTGGTGGAATTGATCGTCTGGCTAACTCCAGACCAGTGAGCTGTGAGATCCCCCCCCCCCCACGCGTTGGGCGCTATCATCAGTGTGACGGCGGTAATAAAAGTGAGTTCAGCTGCCCCCGCCGGCCCCCATCAGACCGCCGTCTCTCTGCTTCCTGTTCTCTCCTGCGTTGTGATGAAGTCGCTCGGACGTCTGCTCGGAGCGTTAGAAGTCCAATAATTGATGCAGCTCTACGTACGGGGCCTGTTTGTCCCGAAGACAATGATAAAGTGTTTAATCTTCTCAGGAACGGCGAGGCACACAGGCATGATGATGCCATTATCTCTGTGTGGCGCCCTTGCCGCCGAGCCTCACTTTTCCTCTGATTTATATTTCCCTTCATCAGCTTCGACCACCCAGATTGCAAAACTCATTCATTCATTTATAAAAAAGCAGAACTTGCTGCTTTTGTTCCTGCTGAACTGAAGTTCACCAAACCGGCTGCCGCTCCCCCCCTTCATCATCATCATCGCCATGGCGGGATAATGTGACGTGATGGATCTTGTCGGTCACGACTGTGTGATTCAGTGATGAAGGCACCGGAGGAATCTTCACAGCTGATCGGTTCTCTGCCTCCGTGACTTGTGGGTTTTAAACTTTGGCCTCTTTTGTTGTCAGAACTACAAAATCGTAAAGAACTACAAACGAGCGAGAAGCCTTGCCAGCGCGTCGTGTGAACAAACAGCGATCAATGCAAGCAGCCCCGCGATCTCATCCTCCAGCTCTGGTGGAGTTCCCAAACATTAGAGGCATGCCGCTCATATTTCACTTTTGGTGGAGAGGGAATAAAAGATCCAGCAGATTGATAATTTATACAAGATTTCTTTCAAAATAAGAAGCGCTGCAGGGAGCTGATTGATGCTGGGGAGAAGGAGATGAAATAGCCTTTGGCTAACAGAAGAGTGTCGCCTCCTTTTCCTCCGCCAGCGAGTCAACGGACACAAACCCACCGTGAAGTCCTCAGAACTGTTAATGGTACGGAGAGGAAGATTCACCTAACTTCCTGTGAAGTTTATTTTGAAAAGGCGGTGTGCATGAAACGATGGTGTACACTGGCACTGATTGGTCGTGCTGATTGGTCCGTACGTAGACGCGCCCACATCTGGAGACAAACCACATCTGTGCTCTGCAACATCAGTACAAGCTGCTGAGTCTCTTATCTTTGGGTCATGTGGAGGCTCTGGTCCATCTCCTCCCTCCGGGGATCCAAGCCTGGTTTATCATTTTTATCATCTCCTGCCGTCCGGAGCGGTGAATATCCGCCGCCTCTCTGCGTGACCTTGTGGAGGTCGGCAGCTCTGTGTGAATCATGGCGGCAGCAGAGTGTAAATGTTCATTCAAATGTTGGTGCATGTTTGTTTAATGTAAATGTGAAGTCGGGACAATCAAACACTTTCTCAGCCAAGCGTCGACAAGGATCCGGCTCCAGCCCCGGGTCCGGCTCTGGGTAGGATCAGAGTCTGGGTCGAATCAAAGTCTGGAAACAGAAGAGGGTAAAATGTAGAAAACAACAGTCTCCCCTCCGGCTCGGCGCTCGCAGCCTCGGGAGGGATCCAATTATGACGCCCTTGAGGGGATGACAGTGCTTGGATTTCTGTCAATACAGGGTTCAGGTAGTGTTTCTCAATACACCTCTGAATTATTGATGACGGAGAGATTGAGAGGAGGAGGGGTAGTTAACATTCAGGGTTATGTATGAAGGGGGGGCGGCATATCTTAAACCTGATCTGTTTGATGAGGCGACCTGGAGGAGAACGAGGAGCGCCGGAGACTGAAGGTGCATCCTGACTGATGGGGAGGCCGAGCGGTCGGGGGTTTATCGGCCTCTCTGAAGATGAATCTGAATAATGGACGGGGGGGCAGACGGGTAGAGAGGATCCACGGGTCTGATCCTTCTGACTGAACGCCCTCTGGGCTTCTCATCTGCTCTTCTTGCGTTGCTAACCGACATGAAGACGATGGATGAAGACGTATGGATGATGCCTGCAGCGGTCCGCAGATCAATAAGAGAACCTTCTCACTGTCTGAGAACCGTCTCACTGTCTGACTCCTGCATGGATCCGTCTGTGTGGAGTCTAGCCAGCTGTCTGTCTGGAGGACAGAGGCTGAGTGGAGGCAGAGCTGCCGGCCTGATACCTGAGCGGGGGGGCGTGCTAACAACAGATTCCTATCCAGGGAGTCGTGATGTCACAGACTGTAGTCGATCAATGCATTTCCCACAAACCCCTTCTCCCTGCCAAGGGGGACGCAGCCACCCGGTGAATTATGGGTAGAACAACAGACGTAGTACAGAGAGAATGAGAGTCCACACGGGGAGGTGTGAGATGGACGGGTCAAACAAACACAGGACTTTAACCCAGCAGAACGCTGTTAGTGTCCAATGTCCAACTAGTCGTTAGTAACATGAATCAGTCTGTTAACTTCCTAGACTTTGAGCAGCAGGTTAAAAGGGAACCATCATAGCGTGAATGCAAACAAGAGATCGACCATGTGATCCGCTGCAGCAGGATCAGTGAGACACTGGAAGAGTTTCTGAAGTTTAGTTTCCTTTTAGTCGGGTTTAACTGTGACACCGGTCCTCTCCGGCAGAAACCGGTCTGGGATCTGTGGGGATTCTCTGACGAGGAGAGGAGTCTGACAATGGATGGCGTCCGCTGCAGGACGAGCTGTCACTCGTCTGAACTCTGTGGCTCCAGGGTTAAAGCAGCGTTCCCCCGGGAACGGACTGAGTGGCGTTGATGGCGAGGAGGGTCCCAACCTCCCCTGACAGACGCATCTAATCCTGGACCCTGTCCTGCCCTCGTCCCACCTCACAATGCAGACTCTATGAGAACGAGACCACATTATGCCGACACCAGGCAGCCCACATACTAATCCAGCACATAAAGGACTTGGGGGACCATTGATTTTCTATTCTCGGTAAAAGGCGAGAAGCGAGCCGTCACTCCTCTTCAACCACAGATGCTAATGCACTTTTTAAAACGTTGCCACGGCGATCCCCGGAGCCCTTCAGGTCCGCGCATGTTTCAGTTTAACTCCGATGTCTCGCTGCTGTGTTTGAACGCAGCGTCTTCCTGCTCTGAGACAGGAAGTCTAAACTCTGGACCTGGACCTGGACCCGAGATAGAAAGTAGAAATAATGGAGTTGTTTGTGTTTTCTGACTTTATTTCTGATTTAACATTTGAACCTCCAGTTGGAGACGAATGATCCAACCTGAGGAAGGTGGTGATTAACGTGGGGATTAACGTGGTTATTGACGTGATTATTAATGTGATTATTGACGTGGTTATTGACGTGGTGATTTAGGTGGTAATTAACATGACCTGCTCACGTTGATGACTTGGATCTTCATCAGTCAGAAAACACCTGTATTTCAACATAATAGGAACCAATCAACTTGTGATAAACACACCCTCAATCTCCAGCAGAAGCCACAGAAAAGAGTCTGAAGGAGCTTTATTACATTTTGATCAAAAGTTGAATCTGTTTCGTTGTAGTTTTCCTGAATGAACTGGCCGCCCACAGGGCTGTAGCAGCTGATCAACTCGTCTTCTTAAAGGTCGTAACTCCACATCTCACATCCGCCTGGGCCCCAACAGTCCACCTTGTGTCCTGAGGGGTCTGGGGGGGGTTTGTTTCTCCATTATTGGCCCTTGCTCCCATGATCCCGGTTCCTCGCCGTGGTCAGCCACTGGAAATGTAATTAGCCTGAGAGGGTGCAGAGGTGAAAGGGTCTCCCAGCAGACGAGTGGAGTCCAGGATGGAGGTGAGAGGAAACGCCGTCGGTGCAGGCGGCGGTGTGATGCGTGTCATGGGACTGCAGCGAGACCGCCGGTCTGATGAACCCGCCGCTGTAGGGGGGACAATGCAGCGCCGGCCTCAACAATGGAGCGCTTGTCCTCCTCACCCTCTTCCCGTCATGGGTTGTTGTTTTTCTCCCGGCACGTTAACATTCCCATGTGGTAGTTGTGACAACAACAACATGACTCAGCAGGCGCGTTCTCATTGGCTGCTCCGGCTCGGCAACGAACGCTCGGCAAATTGAAGCCTCGTCGTCATTTGGAGTCTTTTCATTGATGAAATAATATCTGCAGCTGCTTTAAAGACCGTCCAACATGGCATGTAATACGTGTTTGCTGGAAATATTATCTTGCTTTAATACGCTACATAGTTACGTGTTCTCATTAGTTTAGTCATATTGTTTTATGTAGCAATACAGGCTGAAAATAATCACCAAAAAAATATTACGCGTGCTCGGATCAGCTAGCATCAAGCAGATTAAACCAATCATTCTCCAGCGGCGCTTCCCAATGTGATGTCCCGCCTCCCAGTGTGATGTCAAGCCTCCCAGCATTATGCCCCGCCTACTGGCATGATGTCTCCCCCCCCCCCCCCCCGTCCTGTTTCACTGGGAAACTTGAAATATTGTGTCCTCTAACATCCCGTCCACTGTGTTTGTCCTCTGGTCAGCATATCCATGGTTGCTATGGTGCCCAGGTCCGGAAGCTGTTGCCTAGCGCCCACTGAGAGCAGAAGGCTAACGTGGCTAATTGTGTGTGAAACGATGGAGGAGCTCAGGGATCGGCTCAGCGTAGATATGTGAGAATGGAGGATGGCGGGAGCTTAAAGACTTCCACCACTGAGGGGCGACGGATATCCGCGGGCGGCGAGGCGAGAGGCGTGCTCTATTCGGTGGCGATGAATGGCGGGTGGATTAGCGGGTAGGGGAATTGTTAGAGGCTGATTCTGCTTTCCGTTCGCTGCCATCTAGCCGCGTGCAGCAGGTGCTGGCAGGAAATAGACGTCCTGAGAGGGGACAGGTGCTTTCTGGGCAACGCGGTTGATTGAGGATAAAAGTGGAATTTAGGATATCAAATGGGACTTTTTATAGGAACGTTGTTCGGGGCCAGGCAGGCCGCCTGTGAACTCGATGACTTTCTGTCCTCCGACCGACGGAGATCGCGATTATCTCATTGTGTAAGTTTCTGCATTCATGTGGTCGAAAGGCGTGAGACTCTCCGTAGCGACGACTTATCAACCCGCGACGCAGCGCCGGCCGCTAATCCTCATGAATGTCAGATAATCAATGGAACGCCACGTCCCAGAATCCCCTGCTCCTCCAGAGGACGGCCTGCCAGCATCTCCCAGATGGCTTAACGAGTCCAGTTCATTAAAAACACGACGCAGAGAGCAAACAGCAGATGAGATAAGCGACGGCTTATTTCTCTCCGACAGCTGTTGCCCCCCCACCCCCCAACTCGTTAACGGGATCGACTTTGTGTTTGGTAGAATGAAGAAAGTTCTAGTTGACGCGTTCCCATGGCAGGTAGACGGAGCTCGAGGATGGCGGTTTGTTTCCACGCGACCGACTGTCTCAAAGGTCACATGAAAGCCGTTAATATTTAAATGTCTCAATTATCTAACATATCGTTATATTGCAACTTTATTAATAACTGCTGGAGCAACAAGACGGATTAGTTTTGGCACAGTCACCAAGCTGATGCTTTTTTACCTTTTAATATCTTCATTATTATATGATTTACCTGCTCAATGCTTCATTTTCTTGATAGAATAAGACAAACTTCATCTTTAATCTTCAAACTAATACAGGCTTTACAGAAGAATCCAACTTTCCATACTTGAGCTCCTGTTCTTAGACTGAACGGCGGTTTATTTCCTACTTAATAGCCTCCTTGTATGTGTTAGTTCATGCTGACGCTGTGTTTCAACTTGTTTTGACTTTAACCTCAGCTGATGTTCCTCCGAGTGGACCAACCGGTTCTGTGTGTGTGTGTGTGTGTGTGTGTGTGTGTGTGTGTGTGTGTGTGTGTGTGTGTGTGTGTGTGTGTGTGTGTGTGTGTGTGTGTGTGTGTGAGAGGTCATATTCAGATATTCTGTTTAGACACGGTGCAGCAAAGAGGAGCTGAGGTTCTGGTCTGGATCCAGAGACCAGCAAGACCATTCAGGGGTTTAAAAACATCATGCACATCCTAAAATCAATTCTAAAACTCATCCTTCCAAAAAAAAAGCTTCGCAGCAGCGTTTTTCTCTGTGCGTGTTTCTGCTGCCGACAACAGAACAAACCAGTCTGGAGATAAAAGCATGAAGTTCTGGGTCTGCAGACCTGATCTGGGTGCAGCAGGACCACATCAAAGCATCATTCTGATGCAAAAGTTACTCGTCTCTGCATGGAAATATTCAAAATTATAATAACATTACATTTAGATTGGTGTAATATGTTTATGTTTGACTTTGTTTCATTATACTGCTCATAATTTCAGCATCGTAGCTTGATGACTAAATATGATTATTATGATTATCACGGTTCAGAATATTATCCTGATAATAATCAAAGCATATTTAAAACTCTTAAAATGGCAGTAAAACATCCTGGAATCACTTTATATTTTCATTTATATCACGGATAAGACACGCTTTTTATTTTGTATATTTGTTAAATCTTAAATAAAGGATAATACAGTTTGTATTCTGTACATTTTTCACTTGTCTCCCGTGATATTGAGCTAAAGATGTGATCGTGTTCAGGGTCATACCTGAACCTGGTCCTGGTGTGGATCGAGGGAGAGTCTTGGTGCACCAGCAGTCCTTTAACTGGTGTAATTACCTCTGGCGTCAGGCCGTGGGGAGCGAGGAGCCAAGCTTTAATTGTGCCAAGTCACCTGTAAAAGACTTTGGTTGGCGGTAAATGAGGCTGCGGTCCCGAAGGTCCCGACTGCCCCGGTGGT
This sequence comes from Eutrigla gurnardus, assembly GCF_963514095.1. Taxonomy (NCBI): domain Eukaryota; kingdom Metazoa; phylum Chordata; class Actinopteri; order Perciformes; family Triglidae; genus Eutrigla; species Eutrigla gurnardus. Next base: position 20,037,849 of record NC_139937.1, on the reverse strand, counting down.
CTGCATCCTCTCTGAACACATCTACATGTCCGTCTGCTGCTCTGCAACAAATACAAACAAACGTATCTGCCACCTTTTAAATCGGGTCCGCTGTGGCTCAGACGGGTCCGCTGTTCTAACCCCACACCTCTGCGTCTCTCTATAGGTGGGAGGTGGTTCTCCTGAGGGCCATGTGTTCCTGGTGAGGCGCCGTCCGCCGCCAACATGAGGCCGGTGCCCGGCTCGCCTCCGGCCGTCCTGCGGGCCGTCCTGGCTCTTGCCTTCACCGCCCTCCTGCCTCGGCTGTCCTCGGGGGCCACGCCGTTCCCCCAGGACCTGGAACCCATCACCGTCGTGGGCAGAGAGTGTAAGTTCACAAATCTGTTGTGTTGCCATGGTGATCCTTGTTTGCAGGAGTAGATGTGAGAGTGAAGCTCGGGTCACGGAGGTGTTGCAGCTCAAAACTGTGTTTTTTTTTTAACCATATCAGCAACATCTATGACAATGCCTTCCTCAGCCAGTAATCCTGATATTATCCTCATATCATCCTCATGTCATCCTGATATTATCCTCATATCATCCTCATGTCATCCTGATATCATCCTGATATCATCCTCATATCATCCTCATGTCATCCTCATGTCATCCTCATATCATCCTGATATCATCCTGATATCATCCTCATATCATCCTCATATCATCCTCATGTCATCCTGCTATCATCCTGATATCATCCTCATATCATCCCCATGTCATCCTCATGTCATCCTCATGTCACCCTCATGTCATCCTCATGTCACCCTCATATCATCCTCATGTCATCCTCATCATCCTCATGTCATCCTCATATCATCCTCATGTCATCCTCATGTCATCCTCATGTCATCCCCATGTCATCCCCATGTCATCCCCATGTCATCCTCATATCATCCTCATGTCGTCCTCATATCATCCTCATGTCATCCTCATGTCATCCTCATGTCACCCTCATGTCATCCTCATGTCACCCTCATATCATCCTCATGTCATCCTCATCATCGTCATGTCATCCTGATATTATCCTCATGTCATCCTGATATCATCCTCATACCATCCTGATATCATCCTCATATCCTCATATCATTCTCATATCATCTGCAACATAGATGGCACTAGATAGATTGGTACAAGAGAAAACGTTTAGAATCGGTTTGGACTGAAGAAAACTAATGCTGAAAGATTTCAAGATGTTTCTGTCCGAACTAGAGGTGTAAAAAAGACCTCAAATACTGATAGTTACTATATTACAGTAAATATTAGCTAAAACAATTGCATCATCAGCGTTTCACAACAAAATGCAGCGGACAACAGATGATTTAGTTCTTTTGTAATAGAAAGAACATAATAATGATGGTTTAGTTTATAGAACACACTTTAATACTTGAATTTCCCATAAAAACAACGTTAAATGAGTTACACAAATGAACCCGTTTTAAGGGATTAAACAGGATGAAAACAATTACCAAGCAAATAAATAGTATTAAATAAAAAGTAAATCCAATCAAAGACAGGAAGTTCAGCGTTGAGTCTTCGTGTGCTTCAAAGATTTGAGATAAGAGTTTGACTAAGGACGATCGGGGACACTCTGAAGACCTTGTTCACCAGTCTGGCCTGGGGGACCCGGCCCCCGATCACCGGGGAGGTCTAGGGAAGAGGCCTGGCTGCTAAATGTAATGGCCCATAATTGATTTAAGAGGCGGCTAGAGCACGGCCCGAACACTGTAATTGATCTATCTGGAGGAGAGCGGTGCCACCATTAGCAGGAATAGCTGTGCTAATAGTGCTCCATGTGAGCTTCATCCGCTGTAATGAGGGCCATTCATCACCTCCGGCTCCAGCAGGGACAGCCGGGACCAGGTCCCACACAAGTCTGGGACTCCAACCCGAGTCTATCAAACCAGACCGGAGTCGGAGGACTCGCCTCCTCGACTTCTGCCCATGTGTGTTATTGTGGAAGAAGATCTTCTGTATTAAAGGAATACTTTACCAACAAAAACGCTCGTTTCCATGGTGATAAGAGAGAAACTCAAGCAAAGGCTCCATGAACTGAAGAAAAGGCTACTCTGATTGGTTGGTGGATGGATGTCGTGATATTATTGGTTGAAGGTGGTTGATACCAGCTGACCCAGGGAGACTTTGATATAAAATAAATTGTTTTTTTTTTACTTTTTCGGCATGTATCGTCAAATAGTTTAAACAATGTGACACAATATATACAGGAAGTCCATTTTAGTAGTTTTTAACACCTTCGTGAGCCAACAACACGTTAAAAGTCAATAACACGAATGTGCAGCTCATCTCATTTCTACCTGTCAGATTCACAACGAACTGCTGGAGGATTTCATATTCAGGATCATTTCCTTCATGAAAAGACGCCCACGATGATGTCATCAAACGTCTCCTAACATGTAAAGACAGTGAATCCTCGCCTTGATGATTCATTATTATTGAAATAGTTGCAGATTCCACGGTGGCTCTGTATAAACAGGTTATGGCAGGAACAGAGGCATGATGGGAAATGTAGGTGAAACTGATATGAGCTGCGTTTCAGAATTCAGCAGCATATTAGCTGAAAGAGCTTGACGTCTCTTTCCCCGTTAATCACGTTAACTCTAGCGGATTGCATCGCTCCACCATGTTTGTAGTCATGGTGCAGGATCTAGGATTCTGGTCTGAGGCGGCCTTTGGGGCCGGCGGCCTACGTTTGCTTCTGGAGGCAGCGGTCTGAAATACCGCCGGCCTCCATCAAGCTGCTCCGGGGTTCTACCCCCGAGCTTTGCTAAGGCTTTTAAATCTTTAAATAGTGTGTTGGAGACGAGCGGCGAGGAGCAGCAATTAGAACACAGGGCTCCCTGTGGAAACGGCATTTCCCATTGTGGTGTGTTTCTGGCGGAGGGTTGCTAATTCAGCAGCAGCCGGGTCAGCTGGGGGGCTGGGGGTGGCACCTCAGTACAGAACCGTACAGATGCAGAGCTCCGAGGCCTCCAGCTGCATCTAAAAGAAGAAACAGGAAGGAAGTCTCCGGGAGGCGGCCTGGTGTCAGGATCCCGAGATAACTTCTTCTGAGCTTGCAGCATCTTTCATTTGAATAAACACCGGTCTGCTGTCCTTCTGGACCCAGTCCCTCCTCTAGGATCTGGACCCAGTCCCTCCTCTAAGTTCTGGACCCAGTCTCTCCTGGTCTAGATGAATATGAAGAGCGACAGTGTTACTGTTGTACATCCTCTCTTTCTCTCTCTCTCTCTCTCTCTTTGCACCACTCTGCTTAATTCATCTCGTCCTGCAGGTTTTATGTTCTGCACACACACACACACACATGGACCGGCTGGTTCTGGTCGGCTGAAGAGCTTTAAATCGCCGTTAATGACACCGCTGAGTTGAACCTGGACAGATAAGTGCTGCTGCATTGTGGGTCGACCAGACAGGCAGGGTTTTCCATCGAGGTGGTTTTGATTTCTCTCTCTCGATTGTAGCGTTGGATTATTTTTTATATTTTATTATAATATATTATGTTATATTATATTTTATTACATTTTGTATATTATATTGTATAGTATATTATATTTTCTTCCCGTCCCCCCCAGCCTCCGGCCTCTATCCCGGCTTCCAGGGCCTCCAGTCGGACAACGACACCGTCCGCCTCGGTCTGGACTTCCAGAGGATGCTGAGGATCAACCGCATGCTCTACATCGCTGCCCGGTCAGTACCCCCCTCCCCCTCCAACGACTTTGATTTAATATTAAACACTCAATAATCCTCCCCCCCATCAGTCCAGGTGTTGGTATGAAGCTGAATGTTGACTCTCCGTCTCTTCCAGGGATCACGTGTTCGCCATCAACCTGGCCACCTCGTCTGAGCAGATCATCCCTCAGCAGGTAGGAACCTCTGATATTACAACATGTTGCCTTTTGTGAAGGAGCACGCATGTTTGTGTTTGCATCCCATCTGGACCTCCGTCTGTACCCTACCTCCATGTCGTGTTCACACCAAACCAACCAGCTCTCCTCCATCATGGCTCAAATCTCCACTATTGCTGTGTATGTATTTATGTTCCCGTCTTCACTCTTTGTGTTGATGTTTAAAGGTTTGAGGATTGTGTGGTTAGTAATAATAATCCGAGTGAACGGGGTTTCCTGGTCCATGGTGATGTTTTGAATGAAGACGAGAGCAGAAGTTAGTTGAGATTAGTTTTCTTCGAGTGTTTGTGTTCATCGTATTAAAGGATCTCCTCAGACGTGGATCTGATACGAGGCAGCGCTGCGACTCTGAATCTCATTTGTGGAACATGACTGCACTTAAATGAGAGCCCGGGGCTGGACGGCGTGTTGGTTGTTTGGATCGGCGGCGATAAGGCCGCCGCTCCGTGTCACACACATCTAAACTATCCATCTGTTTGATCTGGGAGGTGGCGGCGGCGGCACAAAGGAGCGGGGACTTTTGAGCAGCTTCCTATCGGTTTGTCTTTCTTCAGTTCTGTTCAATGAAAACATATTATCGGGTATTGAATGTTTGAATGCGATGACGTTGTCCCCGACTCATCCTCTTCGTCAACTGGCTCATGTCTTCCTCCCTCCGCTGCTCTCCGCCGCTCCGTGGTCAAAAGTAATTATTTGGCCAACATTCAACAGACAGACAAGCCTGGTAAATAACATACAGTATAATAATAAACTAGAAACACGACGACATGTTTAAAGGCATCAGGTTCAGTACGACAGCAAAGTATTGATAGGATGAGGAAGACGTCGGTGGTTCCAGCCTTCATCAAGCAGGAAACCTGTTTGACCTTTCTGTTGGACTGCTGGACCAGAAGCAGCTCTGAGAACCGGAGGACGAGGGCAGACATTGTTTTCCGGGAACTTAAGGAAGTGTTTGAAGGTTTTGGCCTGTGAGGTCAAACCTCCTCTGATCCAGGACCGGTTCCTCTGATCCAGGACCAATTTCTATGATCCAGGACTGGTTCCTCTCGGAGTCAGACTGATAAGCAGCCCCAGCCCCCAGGAGATCTGCCTGTTGTTTGTGTGTGTGTGTGTGTGTGTGTGTGTGTGTGTGTGTGTGTGTGTGTGTGTGTGTGTGTGTGTGTGTGTGTGTGTCTGTGTGTGTGTGTGTGTGTCTGTGTGTGTGTGTGTGTGTGTGTGTGTGTGTGTGTGTGTGTGTGTGTGTGTGTGTGTGTGTGTGTGTGTGTGTGTGTGTGTTGAAATGGATGAGATTTACATGGCAGCTGTCTGGTAACAACACTTGAAGCTGTGATGTGAGAAGCAGCTGACAGTCTGCTCGTGTCATGTTTTCATGTTTATTTTTTCATGCTTTCATGGTTTCATGGTTTCATGTTTCAGAAGCTGACGTGGAAGACGAAGGATGTGGAGAAATGTACGGTTAGAGGGAAGAACAGCGTGAGTATGAACACACACACACACACACACGTGGACCCGGTCCTAGTCCTGGTGGGTCCCGGTAGGTCCTGGTCCCGGTGGGTCCCGGTGGGTCCCGGTGGTTAACAGTCTGTTCTCCGCCTCACAGGACGAATGTTACAACTACATCAAAGTGCTGGTTCCTCGTAACGACGAGACACTGTTCGCCTGTGGAACCAACGCCTTCAACCCCACCTGCCGGAACTACAAGGTGAGACCCCGTCCTGCTGCCTGGGTCCTGGGTCCTGGATCCTGGGTCCTGCTGCCTGGATCCTTGGTCCTGGGTCCAGGGTCACAGATAAGAACTGGTTTACAGTATTATCGGTCCTGTTCCTCTTGTAATTTATTGGTATTCTGGTTCTTCAGTGCAGCGCTGGCGTGATGTCATTGTCATTTTGAGTGTCATCAAGGCACAGAACAGATGTTCACACATCGCTCAACATCCAGACGTGATAAACACACACACGTTTTATTACGTGAGGATTGTTATTGTTCATCTAGAAGGTTCTGGTTACTGACTTCTCTGCTGTAGAATAAAATGTACATTTAATCATCTCGACACAGTTATTAAACATAATCCTCACACTTTGTTCACGTTGGAACTATTTCCTCTCAAACACAGTTCCTGTCCCTTTTAAAGGTCATAAAAAAGATGAATATTTTACAGTAAAATATTATATCACACAAATACGTCATTAAGAGCATAATTGATAGTAAATTGGATTTTTTTTATAATATACTTCACTTTAAAATCACATTAATATAGTATAAAAAGTCATAAATAAACCACAGGTGAAATGGATCAAATGAATAACTTCCATTAATGAAGGTGAATGAGGTCGAATGGTCTGAACTAGTAGATATGAAACTTCCCCCGCTGATTAAATATGCAAATGTGGTATAATCTGAGAAATCTACAGACACAAATAGACAAAGACGGAAAATCAATGTTTTCTTTCAGAGGTTGGGTGTGAGTTTTGTCCTTGACAAATGAAAAGTGTCCGATAATATTTAATAGAGCTGCTAACCAAAACAACAACAACAACAGTACAATTATGTGTAAAGAACGTTTTATACAAATTGAAGCAATTAACTACAAAAGATGAAAAATGATTCCAAAAAGAAATTAATTGAAGACATTAATGAGATGAATGGAAATGTTTTTTTCAATAAGATTAAAGCAACGCTGAATACTAATGGCATCTCTCTATGATATATATGTATACGTATGAATATGATCGTAGACGGGATGAAATGTGGACGCCGTCCGTCCCTCGCCGTCCTGACAGATGTCACTCAGCCTGGTGGCTTGTGGGCGGAGCTTGAGGAGACGGCTAGCAGCCTGAGACGACACCTGCCCGTCACTCAAATAGGCCACGCCCTTAAATATGCATAACATTTAACCTCTGGGATTTTAACCGTCGAGACCAAAACCAAAGATGGTTTGGATTCTGGACTGCTGATTCTGGACTGTGGATTCTGGACTGTGGATTCTCGATGGTGGATCCTGGACGGTGGATTCTGGACTGTGGATTCTGGACTGCGGATTCTGGACTGCAGATTCTGGACTGCTGATTCTGGACTGTGGATCCTTGACGGTGGATTCTGGACTGCAGATTCTGGACTGTGGATCCTTGATGGTAGATTCTGGACTGCTGATCCTTGACGGTGGATCCTTGAAGGTGGATCCTGGACTGCAGATTCTGGACTGCAGATTCTGGACTGTGGATCCTTGATGGTGGATTCTGGACTGCAGATTCTGGACTGCTGTTTCTGGACTGTGGATTCTGGACTGTGGATCCTGGACTGTGGATACTGGACTATGGATTCTGGACGTCTAACAGGATCAAATGACGAAGTGATGCCGATAATTTTTATTATTATTATTATTATTATTATTATTATTATTATTATTATTATTATTATTATTATTATTATCATTAGTTTATATTTAGAGGGCTGGAAACTGTTGTTGTTGTTGTTGTTGAAGAAGCTCTCAGAGACGCGTTGTGGACCAAGAATCACGTGTAGAGTCATGTGTGTGTATGTGTGTATATGCTGTATGTGTGTGGGTGTGTATGTGTGTATATATTGTATGTATGTGTGTGTGTATGTGTGTATATACTGTATGTGTGTGACTCATCGCGGGTCTCCTCTGACAGATGGCGACCCTGGAGCAGGAGGGTGAGGAGGTGGTGGGTCAGGCTCGCTGTCCCTTCGAGTCCCGCCAGTCCAACGTTGGCCTTTTTGCAGGTGAGTGAGGCGGAGCGGAGCAGCCAGCAGATTTAAACGTCACAGGTTCAAATCCCACTGCTGCTGGTCTGTCGTCAGCACACATTTAGTTTTAACAGGTTGAACAACATCTGAAGGAAATTCACTCAACATTAACATAAACATTCGATCAGACTGATTTACATTCTGCTGGTCAAAGATGAATAATAACTCTTTGAGTTATTATAATAATAATTTAAACGAATCATAAGAAATAAAGATGAATAATAACTCTTTGAGTTATTATAATAATAATTTAAACGAATCATAAGAAATAAAGATGAATAATACGTTATAATAACTTGTTTACTTATAATAATAATATCTATTTGAGTCATACTGATAATCAATAAAGATGAATAATAACTTTGAGTTATAATAATAATAACTTTTTTACTTTTAATTAACTATTTAACTAAATTAACTATTTGCGTTATGCTAAAAATAATAAATAAAGTTGAGTGAGCCAGTTATGACACTTTCACACAAATGTGTAATGGGATGAAATAATGAAATGAAGATGTTTTGGACAGATATGGATGTAAACAAGAACAACACAGTTGTTTGTATATGACACTATAATTGAATATAGTAATTATTATTACTCTTATTCAGCTGGTGTTTCTATGGTAACAGTCACTGTGAATATTAACTGATAGGAAGGATTGTAATAGTTGGGTGAAAGAAGAGCAGATTTAAAATGTCACGGTTGTAAATGTTCCTCTCACGTTTCATCACTTTCAGTGCAGATGGATCTGAAAGGTCAATGCAGACTTCATGTTCACATATCTGATATATTGATTGTAATTTTGCAGGGAAATGGTTTCCGGGGGCTTTTTTTTTTTAAGTAGTGATGCATCGAGTTAAAGAACGCTCGCGGTTAGTTTACGGGGTGAATTTGCTTTATCGCAAAAAGCTGATTTTCAAATTACATATTACAATGTATTTATACTTTATTAAATTAAGAACTAGTAAGTAGTACATTTTATTTGAGATTATTTGATGTTGGGTTAGGGTTAGTTGTTTACGTGTTACATTTTAAGAGTTTGAAGCATATTATCACAAAGATGAACGACTAAACCACATGGATTCTAGTTCCTCTGGACGGATCCAGATCGGTGGTCTTAATCCCAGAGGGAGGGAGCTGATCCTCTATGATGAACTGAGATGTTCTAACGCTTGCTTCCCCGTCAGGTGGAGACTTCTACTCCGCCACCATGACGGACTTCCTGGCGAGCGACGCGGTGATTTACAGAAGTCTGGGAGAAAGTAGTCCCGTCCTGCGGACCGTCAAGTACGACTCCAAGTGGCTGCGAGGTGAGAGGCGAGGTGTTAGCATTTAGCACGTTAGCGCTTTAGCATGTTAGCTTGATCAATATAAATAAATAAATATAAAGCGCTGAACTGAAGCCTGCTTTCCTGGTCCGATCAGCTCTGCTGGTCCCATGTGAGTTAGTTTCTGTGTTCAGACCACCCAGCCTTAATGAACCGGCCTTTCAAACGTTCTCTCCTCGTTTCCTGCAGAGCCCCACTTCCTCCACGCCATCGAGTACGGGAACTACGTGTACTTCTTCTTCAGCGAGATCGCCGTGGAGTACACGACTCTGGGGAAGGTGAGGGTCTCGATCCGGACCGCCCGCCTGCGGGGGGATGAGGTCCAGCAATGATGCTCAACCTCATTCCTCCGCAGACTTATGGGATTATTTTAACAGCAATTATAACACATGTCCTGTGTTGGTTCCGCCCATATGTTCAATGTTGGGTCCGCCACATGTCCTGTGTTGACTCTGCCCACATGTTCAATGTTGACTCCGCCCACATGTTCAATGTTGGGCCCGCCCACATGTCCTGTGTTGACTCCGCCCACATCCATCCATAACAACATATTGTTGTTATGGACCCCCCCAGGTGGTGTTCTCCAGAGTGGCCCGTGTCTGTAAGAACGATAACGGCGGGTCTCCGCGGGTGCTGGAGCGCTACTGGACCTCCTTCCTGAAGGCGCGGCTGAACTGCTCCGTCCCCGGAGACTCCTTCTTCTACTTCGACGTCCTGCAGTCGCTCACCAACGTGCTGCAGGTCAACCGCCGGCCCGCCGTGCTGGGGGTCTTCACCACGCAGGCCAACAGGTCAGCATGCTGGGTCTGGTTCTGTTTCATCCTGACCAGAACACTGTCTCACCTCTATAACAACACTGTCTCACCCCTCTGACAGCATCACGGGCTCGGCCGTCTGTGCGTTCTACATGGACGACATCGAGAAGGCCTTCAGTGGGAAGTTCAAAGAGCAGAGGAACAGCGAGACAGCGTGGACCCCTGTTCCCGAGGACCAGGTCCCAAAGCCCAGGTGAGAACCACATCTTCAAATACAACCTGTCACCTTCCCAGATACCGGTTGTTCCGCTACGTCCGTGGACATGAACTCACTGTTGTTGTTGTTGTTGTTGTTCAGGCCGGGATGCTGCGCCGGCGAAGGCTCGGCGGCCGACTACAAGTCGTCCACCACGTTCCCCGACGACACCCTGACCTTCATCAAGTCCTACCCGCTGATGGACGAGTCGGTCCCCTCCGTCAACAACAGACCCTACTTCACCCGGACCACCAGCAGGTCTGGGACTGCTTTAATAATGGTCTGCTGGGCCGGCATCTCCGAGCGTCAAAGCAAATCAATAATTGATTAATGAGTTAATCGAGCATGAATACTGAAAACACATTAGTTAGAGTCCACGTTCTAAATATAATAATATAATATGAAAGGCTACAAAATAAACCATAATTTGAATCATAAATCATCCAAACCAATTATTTTCCATATTAAAGCAACAGAAAGGAACTTTAGTTTCGTTTCTCGTTGATTGTGGCGCCCCCTGTGGACAAAAGCGGCATTGTTTCCGAGCAACAGAGTCCCTTTACAAAACCTTTCATTTAAAACACAGCAGGGTCTGACAGTCTGAGGAGTCCTGGTTCTGGTTCTCCCGTACTCCTGTTCCCCCGTTCCCCCCAGTAGGCCCAGTAGTACATCCTGGTCCTCCAGCAACATGGCGTCCATGTTGGCTCTCAGCTGGTTGGAGGAGGAGCCAGACGGGAAGCTGGATCTGGATCCTGCAGCTCTTATGACAAACAAGAAGAAAAAGTCAAACTTCTCTCTGACTTTTGGAGGTCACATAGAGGCTTGAGTATTAAACTGGGACTGATTCATAACCTGGTTCCTTACAGCGAGATCAGCATTCGGTCTTAATGAGGTGCTTAAATCTTCAAATGTCTCATTTTCAAAGATATTCAGCTCCACTGATGTAAGACAGAGAAATCAGTAATTCTCTTCAAGGAGAAGCTACAACCAGAAAATGTTGGTGTTTCTGCCAGACGACAATATTTAAAAAAATAATTAAACAGAATTTGTGCTGATATTCCGAACGACTCATCGATTGATGCAACACTTTGCAGCTTAAATACATATTTATAATCAGAAATCTCTACATCATAAACCCCCAAAACGTGCAGAGTTCTTGTTCAGATGCTTCTTTGAGAAGGTCTTCTTTGAAACGGGAGGGTTAGTTGGACGTCGGTGAGCCAGACTGCTGTTATAAAACAGGCTTTTTAAGAGAAACTGCTCTGTAACGGTCAGTACGCAGCAGCAGAGCCTGACTCGGACCTGGGACTCGGACCTGCGACTCGGGGCTGGGACTCGGACATGGGTCCCGGGGCTGGGACTCGGACCTGTGACTCGGACCTGGGACTCAGGGCTGGGACTTGGACCTGTGACTCGGACCTGTGACTCGGACCTGCAACTCGGGGCTGGTACTCGGACCTGGTACTTGGACCTGGGACTTGGACCTGTGACTCGGACCTGTGACTCAGACCTGTGACTCGGGACTGGGACTCGGGGCTAGGACTCGGGGCTGCGACTTGGACCTGTGACTCGGACCTGCGACTAGGACCTGCGACTCAGACCTGCAACTCGGGGCTGGGACTTGGACCTGTGACTCAGACCTGGGACTCGGGGCTGGGACTTCGACTTGTGACTCGGACCTGGGACTCGGGGCAGGGATTTCGACTTGTGACTCGGACCTGCAACTCGGACCTGCGACTCGGGGCTGGGACTTGGAACTGTGACTCAGACCTGGGACTCGCGGCTGGGACTCGCGGCTGGGACTCGGACTCGGATCTGGGACTCGGGGCTGGGACTTGGGCCTGAGACTTGCACCTGGGACTTGGACCTGGGACTCGATATCATGTTGTTCCATTTAAATGCAGCTAGAGTGCACGTTGTTGTATTTTCTACCATCTGGAGGTCCTACAGCGCCGTTTTGCAGCATTTTTTTCCACCAAGGATGCAGGCCAACTCCAGCGGTGTATTCAGCCAGACAGGCAGACAGACAGGCAGGTAGGCAGACAGACAGTATGCAGGTGCCTCCTCCTGAAGCAGAGCCAGACTGACAACCAGCCAGACGCTCCCGCGGCTCCACGTCGGGGGAAACGCTGCACATCTGGCGCTGAAAGCATCACATCTGGCGTCTCTCCCCAGAGAGCAGCGAGATAAATGAAACCTAACCAGAAGCACATCAGGCTGTCGTCGCGGCGACGTGCTCATCAGGCCCATGAGGAAGACAGCGTCCCTGGGACCATCTGGGGGGACGAAGGGAGACCTGGATCAGGAAGAGTCTAGACCGGCTTCATTACAGGAAGTTTGTAGTCTGTAGAAAGTAAAGCTCATCCATCCGTCAGCTGCACTCAAGGTGCCCTTTATATACTGGGGGATACTACGGGGGATGGAGGGATGAGGATGGTGGGATGAGGATGGAAGGATTAGAGGATGGAGGGATGAGAATGGAAGGATTAGAGGATGGAGGGATGAGGATGGAGGGATGAGGATGGAGGGATGAGAGGATGGAGGGATGAGGATGGAGGGATGAGGATGGAGGGATGAGAGGATGGAGGGATGCGAGGATGGAAGGATGAGGATGGAGGGATGAGAGGATGGAGGGATGAGAATGGAAGGATTAGAGGATGGAGGGATGAGGGTGGAGGGATGAGGATGGAGGGATGAGAGGATGGAGGGATGAGAGGATGGAGGGATGCGAGGATGGAGGGATGAGGATGGAAGAATGAGAGGATGGAGGGATGAGGGTGGAGGGATGAGGATGGAGGGATGAGGATGGAAGGATTAGAGGATGGAGGGATGAGGATGGAGGGATGAGAGGATGGAGGGATGCGAGGATGGAAGGATGAGGATGGAGGGATGAGAGGATGGAGGGATGAGAATGGAAGGATTAGAGGATGGAGGGATGAGGGTGGAGGGATGAGGATGGAGGGATGAGAGGATGGAGGGATGAGAGGATGGAGGGATGCGAGGATGGAGGGATGAGGATGGAAGAATGAGAGGATGGAGGGATGAGGGTGGAGGGATGAGGATGGAGGGATGAGGATGGAAGGATTAGAGGATGGAGGGATGAGGATGGAGAGGATGGAGGGATGAGGATGGAAGGATTAGAGGATGGAGGGATGAGAGGATGGAGGGATGAGGATGGAGGGATGAGAGGATGGAAGGATTAGAGGATGGAGGGATGAGAGGATGGAGGGATGAGGATGGAGAGGATGGAGGGATGCGAGGATGGAGGGATGAGATGGAGGTGTATCGGGCTGCTACATGAAGCGACTGATTGAATCTGATGTTGTCAGACGAGGAGTTCATCCTTCACCTCCGTCTGTCGACGCGACTCTCGTCTCTAATTAACGTCAGCATGAAGGAAGTGACAGCTTCCATTTACGAGATCTGCACGGTTTCCCCACAAATATATCAATATGTATAATAGTAACATTAATAAACTTTATTTATGTCCCACTTTTCATCATTTTAATGCAGAATGAAGAGCTTTACAAAAACAAAAACAGGAATCAAAACAAACTACAGAGAGAAAGTGAGAAATAAAAAATAATAGAAAATACAAATAATACTCGTAAAGTTGAAGCTATAAACAGGTTTTTTAAAGACAAATGCTTATGTAGTAAATATTGAATAAAAGTGCAATTGAAATGAAAATGAATTAAAATCGATTTAATAAAATATGTTTCTTTCTTTTCTGATATGCATTTGTTTTTTGTTTGTTATATCTATTAAATGTGTTCCTCTGCAGGTTCAAGTTGACCCAGATCGCCGTGGATACGTCCGCCGGACCGTACAAGAACTACACGGTGGTCTTCCTGGGCTCGGACAACGGCCACCTGCTGAAGGTGCTGGCGAGCACGGAGGGGTCCAACGCTTCGTTCAGCACGCTGCTGCTGGAGGACGTGGACGTCTACAACCCCGACAAGTCAGTTCTACACAATCTCTATAATACTTCATTAAAACCAAACAAATCAAACAAATTTTGATAAAAAAAAGTACGAGAATAACTTTTAGGGTTTTGACAGTTTAGAGTTTATTTCTCACGACGGCGGTGAAAAAAGTTCTGTCAGTCGACTTCCTGTTTTTCTGAAACCCTTCTCTCTCTCCTCCTAGATGTAACGTCCGTGGGGAGGACAGGAGGGTCCTGGGTCTGGAGGACAGGAGGGTCCTGGGTCTGGAGCTGGATCGGGACCATCACGCCTTGTTCGTGGCGTTCACCGGCTGCGTGATCCGCGTGCCGCTGAGCCGCTGCTCCGACTACAGCAACTGCAGGAAGTGAGTCACCGCCGCCAGGCACCGTTGTGATTGGTTGATTAAACACTGTTGAATGAAAACCAGCAGAACGCCTCCGTTCAGGTCTCCATTCGGGTCTCCGTTCAGGTCTCCCGTCAGGTCTCTGTTCAGGTCTCTGTTCAGGTCTCCGGTCAGGTCTCCGTCCTTGGGTTCACCATCAGCAGACTTACTGTTGTCATGGAGACGGTAGCGCTCTAGATTTACCCGTCGACAGGTCGGGAACTTGTGACTGAAGGTTGGCCGAGGCGACCCCCCGAGGGCCCTCAACATCTGATCCGGTTCCCTCCTGGATGCAGGAGACCCCCGAGGCCAACCCACAACACACTGCAGATATGAATCCTGCCGTCTGGCCTGCGAATGACTCCAGATCCCTCCGGAGGATCCGGGCCACGTTTCCGTTCCCTTACATGGACGCAGACGACCGCCGGCTCCAGAGTGAAGTGAAGTTATTAAAAAGGAGCTGGAAGCTGGAAGAAGCGTGTGAATCACATGTGAAGTCATGTGTTTCCCCTTCAGGCGACCTGATAACACGAGAAGTTTGCACCAGGAGAATAAAATGGGTCTTGGCTGGAAAATGTGGAAGAAGAAAAGCAGTTGTATGTTTTGGATGGTCTCCAAGCAGCCCTGGACCCAGACCCGGTCCCGGACCACACCCAGCGCTGCAGCCCAGAAGTGCTGCATGAATCACGCTTTCCTCGGCGTGTAATCGGCGAGAAAAAGGTGGCGCCGCTGCCAGGCGGCTCCAGTTTCCTCCGCAGCCACCGATCTGAGAAATCCACCACTGCTGATGCCGTCCCAGGCTTTGGGAGCAGATGGTGGTCCGTCATATGCCGGGTTCGCAGGTTTACGGGGGCGGGGCTTGCTCGCCCCAAAAAGCGTCAAGGTGAATAAACTACGCTGAACTCATCGGCCCGTAAATCCGGGTGCCGTCGGTTGCTGCCGGGGGTGTCAACGTGACGATACAGAACATCGCTGCTGTTTATGAGCCTTCCAGCTTTGTCTGCAGCCATGTGGGTTGTCGGGCCTGGTTCCCGACCCAGCTGGTTCCAGTCCCAGCTGGTTCCAGACCCACTTAATGGACTCACTCCCCAGCTTCGGGATCTATTTTTGGGGCTGTGAGGAATGTTGGCCTCATGTCTCTCCCCCCTTTTCTCTCCCCTTAGACCCAGAGGCAGGATCTCTCCGTGGCTCCCACGGGGAACACAGATCCCCGTAGCATGCGAACCCCACCGTAGCATGCTAACCCCCCCCCCACCCCCGTAGCATGCTAAGCCCCTGTAGCATGCTACGTCTCCGCTGCAGAAGCTCTCAGCAGTGTTTTGTCAGAAATTGGATCCAGCTGATTGGCTGCGAGCCAGCTGATGGTGTTGTGTTGTGTTCTCCTGAACAAGGGAGGAGAAGAGGAGGAGAGCAAAGGAGGAGGAGGAGGAGGAGGAGGAGAAGGGAGAGAATGGAAAGGGCCGGTCTAACGGACGAATACATCCCCAAATCCTTCTAGAGACCGGAGCTCCAGCACACCTCATCCTGGGATTAGGGGCCCCATAAACCTCATCAGCTCTGGCCAGGGGGGTCAGGTTTCAGCCCCCACATCCTCCTTTACCACCCGACAGATCTCTCTCCCTCTCTCTCTCTCAGCTTGTGTCCTCCTCCCCCTCTACAGTCGTCAGGTTTCTCTTCCCACTCGAGGCCTTGCTGCCAATATTGGCTTCCAGAAACGCTCCGTTTCCACCAGAACTGGAGGAAACGGGAGTTTTTAATAAAGAAATACAATAAAAGGGCAAAAGCAGCCGCAGATCTGTTGATCCGGTGGATTTTGAACTCCGGAGAGATTTCTTCTTTTTATATGAACAGTTTTCAGCAAGTCACGGCTCTAATAGGAACCAGTTATTGTTATTGCAGCGTTGCCACGTTCACGGCAACGAGACCTTCGGAGATTTAAGGTGGACCGTCCCAGATTAATGAGAAGACAATCTAACATAATAAAGAAAACAACCCGGCTGTAAATAATTCTAATGTCTCTGTCAGATGTTTACCGTCGCCGCCCGCCGTTAGTTCAGGGTCCTGTTTCTCCAGCGACATGTTTTCTACAGAATCATGTTTCAGAAATCTTTTTTTTTTTTAGCTGACAGAGAAACGGTTCTCCTCGCCAACAATGTCGATGTGTCATCAGTCAGCTGATCCCCTCGGCAACCGAAGCTCTGCTATGTCACACAGACACCTGCTGCATTCTGGGTAAAACAACAGATGTAGTAGAAAGAGAGAGATAGTCCACAGATGGAGGGAAACAAACAGGACTTTCACCCAGCAGACCGCCGTTAGTGTCCAACGAAAAGGAAGCGCTGTTGGTCACGTCAGTCGTTGGTCACGTGACTCGATAGTCAGTCAACCTCAACCGGATGCTTAGCTAACTTAACTCCTGAACTAAGCTGTGAAGTTTATTTTGAAAAGACGCTATGATGTCATGATATGATGTAACGAGTCTATTATAACGCCGTCACTGACATGAACTGTGTGAACTTCCTGTTCTGGGTTGAGGGGTGATGTCGCCACCGCCCCGTTCTGACCCGTCTGTCTCCCTGTCCGTCTCTTGTCCAGGACCTGTCTGTCTTCACGGGACCCGTACTGCGTCTGGCTGAAGTCGGGCAGCTGCGTCACCGTCTCTGCCGGCTCCAAGTAAGTTTCTCTCTCTCCGTCGCTGACGACCGGAGGAGTGATGATGTCACCAGCGCCGCGGTTACATCATCACCACCGAGTCCGAGCTGACTGTGAACCTGTCTGTGTGCTGCTCCTGTCTTCCTGCTTCTGACTGCGACACTCTTATATGCGTTGCAGCACTTGAAGCGTTGCTGATGCATTGTGCGAGAGATTCTGTTTATAGTGGAATTTAATCGAATCAAACACAATGCAGAACTGTGCTGGTGTCTGTTTGAATCAGCTGCCGACTGGTTCTATACACATATATAGTGAATGTATGAAGCATAGAAGCATCTTCATATACGGTCTTCATATAAACCTCACTAACAAGAAAACAAACACCAAAGGAACAGAAGAAATAGAATCTGACATTGATGAATGTTGATTTTTCATTCCGTGCCGTTTCCCAGCCACTAACATGGAGGGCTTTATGACCTGAACGGCATCCGCCAGGAGGCCATAAACATGTCAGGCCTCTGGTTGAGGAGCTGACATCCATCTGTATTTACAGTCTGTAGCTTCAACACAGTTATTGTTTACTCTTGTGTTTATATCGGGGATAATAACCGAGTTTTACAGCTGCCGTTTCTCCTGCTCGTCTTTCAGAATAAGAGCTCACCGCGCTGCTCTCAGGTCTTCAGGCTCAGTGAGAGGAAATGCTTTCAGACAGCATCCGTCCCTCGTTACCGACTCCTAGTTAGTCAGCGGCGTTTATTATTCAATCATAAACTAATCATCACAGACGCCGGGAGGTAAAACACTTATAAAAGTGTATTTGTATATCTTATAGAGATCCTAAAATATCTAAAGACAACGACTCGTCCCACTAACCTTCAGGAAGACGTTTGAAATGAACGTTTTACAATAAACAGTTGGTTTTCCAGGTGGGTTGTGCAGCACAGCGGGGCGTGGTTAATCTGATGATCTACTTCCTGTTGAGCTGCGACACTCAGAACAGGATAACCAGCAGTGAAGGTTTGATGATAATTAAAGATTCTGCTTTTGAGGAGATTTTTATAGAAATTATGTTTTGGTTTATTCCAGGTGTAGTTGGGCAGCGAGATGAAAACGCAGTTTGTAACGTTGTTGTGACTTAAAGGATTTAAATTAAGGTCCAGGTTGTAAATATGGTCCAGGTTGTAATTGAGGTCCGGGGTTGTAATTGAGGTCCAGGTTGTAATTAAGGTCCAGGTTGTAATTGTGGTCCAGGTTGTAATTGTGGTCCAGGTTGTAATTGTGGTTCAGGTTGTAATTGAGGTCCAGGGTTGTAATTGAGGTCCAGGTTGTAATTGAGGTCCAGGGTTGTTGTTATTGAGGTCCAGGGCTGTTATTGAGGTCCAGGGTTGTTGTAATTGAGGTTCAGGGTTGTTGTAATTGAGGTTCAGGGTTGTTGTAATTGAGGTCCAGGGCTGTAATTGAGGTCCAGGGTTGTAATTGAGGTCCGGGGTTGTAATTGAGGTCCAGGGTTGTTGCAATTGAGGTCCAGGGTTATAATTGAGGCCCAGGGTTGTAGATGAGGTCCAGGGTTGTAATTGAGGTCCAGGGTTGTAATTGAGGTCCAGGGTTGTTGCAATTGAGGTCCAGGGTTGTTGCAATTGAGGTCCATGGTTGTAACTGAGGTCCATGGTTGTAATTGAGGTCCAGGGTTGAGGCCCAGGTTGTAATTGAGGTTCAGGGTTGTAATTGAGGTCCGGGGTTGTTGTTATTGAGGTCCAGGTTTGTAATTGAGGTCCAGGTTGTAATTGAGGTCCAGGTTGTGTCTCTGGTCTGACTGGAGGGTCCTCACAAGGACAGGAAGTCCTGCTCGGACAGAGAGAGAGAGAGAACGTGCTGATGTGGCTTTATGGCGGCGGATGTTTGATTTATGAGTCGGCGTTCAGCATGCAGGACGGCAACTTGGCGGAAAACAGTCGACCACAACAGGAGAGACAGTCCAGAGGGTCGGGACCAGACCCAAATATCTGATCCCCGACAGAGAGAGAGAGTCTGAAGGAAGAGGAGGAGGGAGACTTGAGTTTTTCAGTTCCAAAGTAGAAAACATCTGCTTTTCATTTCAGTTTTTCTTTTCAAGAAAACAAAGTTTGTGCTGCCGATGTTTGAGGCCTGGAAGCCGAGACGAAGAGCAGAAACTAGAACGTGACTCATGAACTCTGCGTGAGTTAAAGGTGGATTCTGGACACACACAGGAAGTACATTACAACACGTTTTTCAACAATCAAAAACTCCTGGAATCTGGAGTCTCTGATATGCGACCTTGTTGAAGGTCTGAGATTCCCCCCTCGGATCCGCCGCGGCGACCTTAACGACCTCTGCGACCTTAACAACCTTGAACGGACTCAAAAACAGCTCAGCTTTTGTTCCGGTGCTTTTCCTCCTCATCAACATAAGCATTCTGGGAAACTGGAGAGGAGTTTGTTAGAAACGGACCGTTGATGCAGATTTACTGATGTCTCTCTCTCTCTCTCTCTCTCTCTCTCTCTCTGTGTGTGTGTGTGTGTGTGTGTGTGTGTGTGTGTGTGTGTGTGTCTGCAGAGTCGGCTTTGAACAGGATGTGGAGAACGGTTCCCATCAGCGTCCTGATACCTGCCACGGTGAGAAACATTGATTTATTACATAAGAAATACAGGGTCATCAGCTGTATGCATGAAGCCACGATGCAGGACCATGCAGGTTCACTAGAAACCCCCTCAGCTCAGACCCTGTGGGGGCTCTAGGAGCAACCAGACCACCACAGACTGACCCGGATCCCGTCTCTGTGTATCACCAGTATTATGGTCCAAAAATAATGAAATTGTTTGATTTTGATAAAAAAAAAATTCTAGGTGGATGATCCCACAGCAAATATCTCCTTGTATTGGATCTTTGGTTTGCTTTATTAATTATTATTAATAATAATAATAATAATACTACGGTGAACTAGGGCCGTACCTGCACTTAATATTTCCACTTGGCAGAAATCAGGATTCTTAACCATTCATAAGCACTCAACCCTGTGATGTCACCTTGACTCTCTTCTGTTCTCCTCCTCCAGACGTCATGGCGACCACTCGCAAGCAGAACACGGCGCTGGATTCTGCGTATGGTCAGTGAACGTGTCTCTATCTGTTTCATGTAGCTGGAGTGCTAACGGGCTAAAGGCCAACGGGCTAAAGGCTAACAGGCTAACGGGCTAAGGGCTAACAACCACGACTATTCAGTTTGGAGGTTAAAATTGAAGGATTCTCAGCTGCTTTAATCAGAGGGTCACATGTTCAGTTCTTCCTCCATCACACATCTTCATCTCAAATCTGTCATCCAGGCTCTTAATGGCCGGAGCTCCTCCTCCTCCCTTCCTCCTCCTCCTCCTCCTCGTCCTTCTCACCAGTGTAAACATTGAAGCATCAGTCCTTTGACGGATCTCCACTGGCCGGCAGCCTAAAGCCCTGAATCAGGAAGAATCATCATCCCCGTCACGTCCCACTAGACAACCCCCCCCACCCCCCCCACCCCCCCACGTCCAGAATAGCTGCTTCGATGGGACTGAGGCGGCATTTGGCCGATCTTCACACCGCATCATTGAGAACAGTCGGCCGCGTCGCTTCTATCTGAACAAACTTAATTTGTTGAAAGTCGGCGGACGAACACAGTGATCCATGTCGGCTGGGAGCCGGCGTGCTGGGAGCCGTTGGCCATTACGGCTCAGCAGAAACATCCATCCTTTCGCCCAGAACAGGGGCCGCTTTGTCCTCTTCGGCTTTGGGCCGCCACAGACCCACAATGCCTCAGTGGTGTGTGAAGCCTCCCCGCCGGAGGAACCCTCCCGTTCATCACGCCGGGTTCATCGCGGCGGGTTCATCCACAGCTCCGTCTGAACTTCTCAACCCGCCGGATCTTCTCTCTGCTCAATCTACTGATTCACTCTGAAGCCTTTAAGATCAATCATCAGTGTTCCTTCACAATAAAACCCCCGCCTGCCTGTTCCTTCACAATAAAACCCCCGCCTGCCTGTTCCTTCACAATAAAACCCCCGCCTGCCTGTTTGGTGCTATCTACACAGACACACAAAGTTCTATATGAACGCTCCGGTTCGCGCATATTTTGACTCGGCTTTCTGCCATGATGGTGGAATCATCTGTCTAAAAGGGGCTAGAGAGAGAGAGACAGATAACCACCTGTCTGTGTCTCTCATCGAAGGTTACTTTTGGCCTTTTTGTTCTCATCAACAGTAAAATGGACAGAAATCTGATCATCCGTCTCACGCTGAGAATAACAATCCTTCTAAATAGAAGTGATGATGTCCGCCACTCCGCCCACCGCTATTTAGTAATCGTAGTAAATAAATGTTTTATTATTATTTAGTAATCGTAGTAAATAAATGTTTTATTATTATTTAGCAATCGTAGTAAATAAATGTATTATTATTATTTAGCAATCGTAGTAAATAAATGTATTATTATTATTTAGCAATCGTAATAAATAAATGTATTATTATTATTTAGCAATCGTAGTAAACAAATGTATTATTATTATTTAGCAATCGTAATAAATAAATGTATTATTATTATTTAGCAATCGTAGTAAATAAATGTATTATTATTATTTAGTTGTCGTAGCAACAGTATTGTAACCTTGATCACGAAAGAAGTTAGCAGCTTTGACTTCCTGTTACGTTTCTGCCAACGAGGCCCCTGAAATCCTGTAGACCCTTAAGGATCCCTTAAGGATCAGAGCAGACCGGTCCCTAAAGGATCAGAGCAGACCGGTCCCTAAAGGACTGGATTAGGTTCGGACCGCAGCACAGCAAGAGCTTTAGCGGAGAATTCATGGAAATCCCGGTTTTCTGAAGAGAAAATAAACTTTGTGATGTCATCACTGAACTTCTGCTCCGTGGTCGCCGTGATGTCATCACTGGTTCTTTGTGTTAACGGGTGACGGGCTGATTCATGTTTCACTAATCACTCACTCTGTTGCCCCCTCCCCCTCATCCTCCCCCCCCCCCCCCTCCCCCCCTTCGTTACAACCACAGGGAAGACCACACCCACAAGCGCCAGCACAACCAATCATGGGGCGGCATTCCCAAAGGAGGCAGGTGACCCTGAAAGAGGTACAGGTCCCGATGGCCCGCCCCCTGTGGGGGAACAAGGGTCACCTGACTCGGAGCCAATCAGTGTGGAGATGGAGGGTAAGGGGGGGGGGATGTCCGTCCTCGGTGACCCTGCAGGGTTTTGCACCGCTGGGCCCTGAACGCCTCATCGTACGCTTCTAACCAGACTGAACACTAACAACAAACACTCTGTTTCACTCTGGTAGAACAACACGCCGTCATCAGACCTGCGTTTCCATGGCGACGGCACTCACTCCAAACAGCTGATGTAAAAATGGAGGCAAATTCAGAACAGCATCCTCCATCTGAGACAAAAAAAATCCTGATTTCTTCCACATTTCTGATGAGTCGCTGATGAGAAAACGAGTCGTGAGCATTAAAAGCAGGAAGTAGCTCAGAACGCTCAGGAGGTCATGTGATGAGGTCATGCAGGTTCAGTTCTTCCAGGGTGAAACATGGCTGCCATCAGCTCACTAACAGTTAACCATCTCTCTTCAGGGACGGCACGAAGCTTTGCTAATCGATGTTCTTGATCCGGGTGCTTCGTTAGTCGCCACGCTCGGTGGTTCCACTGAGCGAACGCCGCCGTGAGACGGGCGTGACTGATAAGTGTTCGATATCACGCTGCAATGGGCGTCCAGGTAGACGATGCCCAGTATATCCACTCCATGCAGCAGACGAGGACGATTTAATGACTTGTAATAAATACAACACCTCTAATTAACTCCTCAAATCAAGTGGAGAAGCTGAGTCCATCAGCTGCGTTCCCTCGCCGCCTCAACTCATCTTTTATTTATCTCGTCAGCAATGAAGATCCTCAATGTGTCTGAGAGACTCTGTCTCTCTCTCTCTCTCTGTCCCTCTCTCTCTCTGCAGCTAAAACATTAAAGTTTAAAGTAGCCAAAGTTCCAACTTCAGCTTCTATTAATCAGAATAATTAGTGGAATTCTGGTTCTGAGAAGTGAAGCCGACGCTGAAGGTCCTTAAACTGTCATTCTCTCTGCAGGCCACCAGGGGGTGATCTCAGTAAACATTGTAAACATGAGTTTATGGTCTCCAAAGTTTCAAGTTTTTTTTAATCCAGCAGTACATTATGGTCCATTTAGAGTCCAACAGACCAGAAAGCAGAGGATGCTTTAAGGGGCGGGGCTTACCTGCTGATTGACAGGTCCATTTAGAGTCCAACAGACCAGAAAGCAGAGGATGCTTTAGGGGGCGGGGCTTACCTGCTGATTGACAGGTCCATTTAGAGTCCAACAGACCAGAAAGCAGAGGATGCTTAAGGGGGCGGGGCTTACCTGCTGATTGACAGGTCCATTTAGAGTCCAACAGACCAGAAAGTAGGAGATGCTTTAGGGGGCGGGGCTTACCTGCTGATTGACAGGTCTCTACCACGCTACCAATGCTAGTTAGCTACTTAGCTGTTACACCGCCACATCGTTATATCGTTACACTCTGCATTGTGCTGTAAAAACTCACCTTAAAGGTGTTAGGCTGCCTGTTTGTCCCCCTTTCCTTTCCTTGGTTGGACTAACCCAAACGTCGTTGAATCCTCCTTTCCTCTTCCATTGACGGCCGGAAACCGTGTCAAGTGTTTGACCTGCAGGCGGTTTCTCCGTCTCTCTTAAAGGGACAGTTCACCCCAAAGAGGCTCCATGTGGATTATGGATCAGACATTTGACCCCCAGACTGGAGAACTTTGGTGTGTACCGTCTCTTTAAGAACCAGTTCTGAATGAACAAACCCTCTTTTTTTGTGATGCATGTAAACAAAAACACAAACAACCCCACCATGCATGTGCTCTGCTTGACCGAATGTTCTAAAGTAATAAGATGTTAAACAGCATATGTTTTTATTGAACCCTGCTGGTTTCAGACCAGCACATTAGATTTTACACCCCCCACAATAAAAACCACTTGGACTTTGTTTGTTCTGGTCAAACTAGTGAAACACTTCAAAAACATAAACTGCAAAATGTGGCCTTTATTTCATAGAAAGTCGTTGAGCACATATCCCCCCTAAAAACATATACAAATAACAGTGTGTTTTTTAAGTCTGTGTTTGACATAAAACATTTAAACATGGTCAAAAAACCATAGACAGACTTATGGTTTACTTTAGACTTAATATTTGAACAAACAATATACAACCCCACCCCCCCCCCCCCCAAATGATCCACTTTTATACCTCATTATCTTTGAATTTTAATACAACTTCATTTGTAGTCCTTTGTTAAACCAAGTGATGGCACAGCATTCAAGTCAGATTTCTAGTCACAGTGATTTCCCCAAAAGTCTGATGTTCTATATTCACAAATGTGGGAATGAATAACATTAAATGTACATTTTCTGTTTAAAAAAAGAGGGAACATGTTTTGGGATGGTTGGATGCTCAGCAGCTTCACAGCTCTGCTCCTGGGATCGCCCCTGAAGTTGTCCTCCGTGTGCAGAGGCGACACGCTCAGTGTAGATACGGCAGCTTTACACTGACCTAGTCTCCGTGACCTCGTGACCTCCAGCTGGAACCGATCCGTTAAATGAAACCAGATCACCTTCACTCGTGTGCCGATATTGAACCGCATCCAATTGGCCAAGCTGGAAGATTATGCAAATTCCTAATAACAAATGTACAAATTCACTCAGTCAGCAGGCGCACATATACACACATATATACACACACATATACACACATACACACACATACACATACACACACAAACACATATACACACATACACACACATATATACACATATACACACACATACACATACACACATATACATACATATATACACACGCATATACACATATACACATACACACACATATACACACATACACACACATACACACACGTATACACATACACACAAACACATATACACACATACACACACATATATACACATACACACATACACACACACATACACACACACACACACATATATACATACACACACATATACACACATACACACACATACACACACATATACACACATACACACATATACACACACATACACATACACACACATACACACACATATACACATTAATATATATACACATGTACACACACACATATACACACACAAACACATACACACATATACACATTAATATATATATATATACACACATACACACACACATATCGCTGGTGTTGGCGGAGGGTTATCAACTGATCCATTGCCGTCTCCATCAGAACTCACTCAGGGAGGAACGTTGGTTCATGACGTCATTCTGTCACGTCTGGGTCACTTCATTCACAGAAGATTGAAATTTGCTGGAAGGCTGTAATTATTGCTGCGATTTCATATCCCTCCTCCTCTTCCTCACCGTGTACTGAACATCTCATACACTATCATCAGGCCTGATTGAGACGCTTTCCATTTTCCTTCCTTAACGAAGCTTTCATTAGTTGCTGAGTCGAGCTTGTGCCCCCCCCCCCCAGACTAATCACTTTCACAGGATCCGTCATTAAGGCGGGGAGGAGGTTGTGACACCACAGATGGTGGCAGCGTCTTTGTAAATGAGCTCTGATTACAAGAGGTGACAGGTTTCGCTCCACGTACCGTCGTTTCCTTTCACGCCATTAGGTGTGCACGGCACCGGGGTCACATGACCCAAGGACACTTACACGCTAGATTTACCTCGGCGAGGTCACCTTGGGCGTTCTGGGTGCACACGGCTTCATCGCACCACAGTTTGACGACCTCATCCGAGTGTGCAAAGGCGCCCGCTGAGCTGCTGGACAGACCGGTTATCTTTGGCTCTTCATCGGTCAAGGTGCTCTCACCACCCCGTCCAGTTGCTCTCACCCCCCCATCCAGGTGTTCTAACCCCCCCGCCCAGGTGCTCTTCTGGTCTCCTGGTCTCCATCAGTCTGACGAGGAAGCCCAGGTCCTCCATAGAAAGACTGTATTGATCTAGATAACATAACCTGTCTGTTGCAGCTGCTACTGGACCATGTTAGCTCTAGAAAATCTGTTTCTTTACTCTCTAACTGAAGTATCCTCTCCCTCTCTCTCTCTCTCTCTCTCTCTCTCTCTCTCTGAAGGGGTGAGGCGACCTCCGGAGCTGGAGAAGGCCAATCACAGTGTCCATTACACCCTCCTGATCGCTTGTGTCTTGGTGGCCTTCGTCCTTGGCGCCTTCCTCTCTGGCTTCCTGGTCTCCTGTTACTGTAACCACACAGGCCACAAGACCAAGAAGTTGTCCAAAGACCCCGAGGCCCCGATCCCCCACGCCCTGTCGCTGCGCAGCCTGGCCAAGCTCAACGGCCTGCTGGACAGCCAGAGTAAGGACGACAAGCTGGAGGTGTCCTCGCCGCAGATCTACAACTCCTTCTTCGCCAACAGCAAAGAGCATCACCCGGCAAGGAGGAACGGCCACCACGCCATGACCATGGGAGATCTGGTCCACCCCCACCACCACCACCACCTCCACCACTCCTCTGAGCTGTCGGGTCTGCCTACGCCGGACTCCACACCAGAACTGCCCATCAAGAGCATGAAAGCCTTCAAGAACCAGTGGGAGAAGAACCAGAACTGCAACAATGCCAAAGAGCCAAAGTCCCACAATGTGGGCTCCAGGCCCAGCTCGGCCCTGCTCCACCAGCAGGTCTTCCCCTACTCCCACGGCCTGTCCAATGGGCAGCCGGGTCTCCTCCATCCAGACGAACGCAAAATCCACAACGTTGAGCGTGTGCTGTCTCAGCAGCCGTACCCGAGCTACTCCCAGAAGGTGATGGAGGTCACCTCGCTGGACGAGCTCCTGAAGCATATCCACGAGGCGAGCAGCAGCAAGAGCTCCCAGCTGATGAGCCCGTCGGGTCTGATGAGCCCATCGGGACTGATGAGCCCATCTGGTCTGATGAGCCCATCGGGTCTGATGGCCTGCGGCGGCGTAGGTCAGCTAGCATTCGCCAACCGCATCCAACCTCAAATTCCTGAGACAGAATCGGCGCCCTACTACAGCTCATCCACTTTACCTCGAGACAGCCTCACCCGCCGCATGGACGTCCCCCCGGACATTCCCTCGCACCACCAGTCCACCCTGGAGAGGAGGCACTCGTCCCAGAGGCACTCGCTGATCGCTGCCGCCAACAAGATGCCCAACGCCGTGGGAGGGGGCGGAGGGATGATACCTCGCCAGCACAGCTTCAGCCAACGGAACGGCGGGCCCCACCAGCCGCCTCCCCTCCTAGCAAGAATGAACTCGACGGGCAGCGCCTGCGAGGTACACTACCCCCTCATCCCCAACGGGTACCTGTCCCGCCAGCAAAGCTACAACGGGGAGCAGCCGGAGGTCCAACACCGGGGCGCCATCGTCCGCCGGGCCTCCTCTCTCAAACCGGACGTCCCTCCCAAGCCCCTGTTCATCCCGGCCACGTCCCCCGTCAACCAGCAGGGCAAGTTCAACTACTGAGGAGGTGAAGTCCTGGACTAGGGATCTCCCTCCTCATGTCCTCTTAAAGGAACTTCCTGTGGAGGAAACAGTGAGTTCGAGGACCTTCACGAGAAAACGAGTGGCGTGGCCGCCGAGTGTCACTGTGGACAAACGCCTCAACCAAACTTGTTTTTCCCTCTTCTTTCTGTCCAACGAATATCTTTGTACCATATTGGTATCGCTCAGCTACTCGCCTCTCCTAGAACCGCTGACTCAGGTGACGCGGCGCCACCTCCTGGTATCAGGCTGCCATGTCCTCAGTGTGGATTTACGATGCAACTTATTTTTTTTTTTGGACGCGTTGATGAAGAACCTTCCGTCACCGTGACGACGCCAGAGGCTCCACCAACTCTTACATTCATGCTTTTGCTTCAACCTTTTTCTGATGTAGTGTTGGTATCCCGTCCCCCTGCCCCTCCCCCGAATGTGTTTATATTATGCATGTGTGTGTATATATATGTGTGTTTATATCCACACCGTATATGTATACATATACATATGCAGTATATGTAACCTGTGGTGAAAAAAGGCAGCAAATCCCCCTGAAAGTAGTCTTTGCCTTACTATACTCTTTCATCTTTGGGCATATCAAACGACCCCCGACCCCTAGGTAATATCTTGGGGACACCAAATCATGCACTTCATCCATAGACAAAGTCAGTCGGCTAAAAAACACCAAACCGGATTCGTTTGTGTCGTTAGGAGAAAGGAAATACTTCAACAAAGCAGCTATTCTCGTCTCCTTGATGTGATGTCATCCGTGATGTCACCGAGGATGTTTCTACAAGGTCGGTGCTCCGCGACTCGAAGATCATAAATCATAGAACGGACTGCAGTTATTCTAATTCTCAACTTTGTGGCTATTGGTTGTAAATAAAGGAATAATTACTAGCCAAACTTTTAACTGTATGTGTAAATGTGTGCCTTATTTAATAATAGTTTGTGACGGGGTTTCAGGAAGCGTTTCATTCCAGAACGACAGATTCCTCATATTCATTCTCACAGCTGCAACTCTGATTGTAACACCAATGAATAATATGTTCAATCTTTTTACAATTGTACAAATTATCATGTTATTTTGAGTAATATTAAACACTATATATATATATAATTTGATTTTGGAATGAAACCCTTCACTCTTTGTTCTGTCTTGGTCTGGTTTTGGGGTTTGGGTCGGGGGAGTTTGGAGAATCCAGTTCAGGTTTTCCCTGTCGGTCCATGCTTGTTTTTCTGTTAGCAGTAGCATTAGCATCACTGTGGGTGAAGGAGCAGCTCACCGTTCCTCCTCCGTTACCTGCTGTTCTTCTGGAGTAGAAGTCTGTAGAAGCTGACGAACGGCGAGACGTGGCGTTTTATTTCCGTTAAAACGTGGCGAGCGGACGCAGAGTCCGGCGTGAAGGTTCCGAGTACCAGGACTCACCTGTGTGACCAGGTGTCCGATAAACAGAGTTAGGAAGTATGCAATGAACTGTGATCGTCTTTCCCATGAGGCCGAGCTGCCGAACGTCCGCCGAGCGTTCCCTGAGGGAAGGCGGCGCCGGGGTCACAGAGGTCACCGCGGGCGTCTGGAAACATGATCAATTCTGTGAAAACAGCACGACACTATTTACTGTATCTGAAAGGATGTTTTATTGATGTCCCAGAACTCTTTTGACCCGATAGAAAGTTTACTCATACTCCCAAAATACAGCCAATCACAACGTTTGTTGAAAGGAGGGGAAACAGTCGATGATTAACGGCAGCCGAGCATCGAATAGTGTAAACAATAATATTTCAGAAGAGGAATTGTGTCAGCGGCGGCGTGTGATGGGGGAGGCGTGTTTGTTTCCCTGGCGGTGACGGGTGGTCCGACAGCAGCCGTCTCTCACATCAGGATTTGATTTGGTGTAAATACATTGATTCACTGCTCTGTTTCTACTGTTTGATTTTTCGAGCTTCGCCTCTTGAATTACTATGAATTTGGTCTCACAGATATCCATTGTATGTCTCTTGTACTAGGAATAAAGAAAACATGATGCAAGCGTCTGGTTGGTGATTGTGTTCTAATAATCAGAGGACATTCTGTCTTCAACGTCTCAAACATGAGACTTCATGAAGGTCCTGACGTGGGACGTGTTTCTGCATGAGAGAGTCAACGTTTTAGGGGAAAAAAATGAGTATTCATGAAATGTGCGTGATGTGGAAGCAACGAGCCCAACAACATAAAAGTGAGTTTTCTGCTTCATTAGATGCATTCACACAAATCCTTTCTTTTTTTTAAATGGTGAGCTTAAAAGTTCCCCTGCAGGAGGATCCTTTAACACCAGATCATTATTGTTTTTTTGTTATAAAAATCCGATAATGAGTAAAATGATGTGATGCTGCTTCTTCTGCTCACTGTGTCACTTTTCTGTTATTAATATTATTTTGCCTGTAAGGTCTGTAAATTTACCCTCATTTATAATTATTCACTTTAAATGCAGAACTCGTTGCAGAAATTACTTTTTCTTATTATTAGTAGCAAACTACGTTTATGTTTTCCAGGAAACATTTGAGGAAATGGAGCCTGTATAATAAATCATAACATTCATAATATTGCCTCTGAAGGCTGCCGACGCCTCGATGGAGGAACTCGCTCTGCGACTGCTTTGGCTATGAGACAGGTGTTCCTGTTATTTTGTCCGCCCACTAACCTGCAGGAGGTCGGCGAGGATGGACGTCCTGTTATTACCCAGCAGCCCCTGGTGAAACGATAGATGTTGAATGATGTATTAGCAGGTAGAAACATGTTTGTGTGCTTTGAGCTTTTTTCCTCTTCGCTCCACGTTCAAAGCGCTCCGAGGTTTGAGGAAGTCGGACGGATTCAAAGCCGTTCAGGAGTCGGAGAGAAAAACCCATCAACCGCCAAGAAGCCGGAGCGGCCCGAGCTCGGGAGTATGAGAGAGGAAATCAGACTGTAACTGCTGAGAAACATCGACGGAATGACCCCCGCAGGCTGTTACACAACAGATAATAACCATCATGTTGTGAACGCACCCCCGTGGTGAACGCACCCCCACGGCGAGGAAACAGGAGCTTCGGGGTCGTGTTGTGAGACATTTGAGCCGCAGCACGACAGGTGACTGTGACACGTTTAATACGAAGTAGAAATAACAAGAAAAATCAGTCCGGCAAGAGGACTTTCACCCAGGAGACCTCTGTTCCTGTCCGGTGTGAAAGTCGTTATGTTGCGTTGTTTCTGAAAGAAAGTCTGCTGTTATGTTTTAACGACATGTTCCCATATTTGAACTCAAACCTGAAAACAAAACCCAACCAGTCGTTTACAGCGTTGAACAAGGTGCATTGTGGGTGTTTCAAGAACATCAACGTTCAATGCTTCAGTTCCAGTCAGGTTTTCTGACGTCTGAGCATCTTCCCAGCAGCACCACTGAGTCCTGGTTTCATTCAGGGAGATGGACCAGCAGGGTCCTGGTCTGGTGTCTGCTGGTCTCTCAGCAGGTTCCTCTGGCTGAATGCAGGTCATTTCTAAATAACTTCAAAGACCTGCGGTGGCCACACGGAGGCAGCGGAGCAGCTTTTACCGCCGTTTCCAGGACGTCAGCGAGCGAAACTTTGCGATAATTTCCCTCAATTTGATGATTTGACTTGAAAATTGACTTGAAATCTTCCTCCTGATAGAAATGGAGACTCCGACGGCGGAGACCTTTCAGCCCAAACACTCCTAATGAGCTGCTATCGATTAGTTTATCAATGATCCTCCCTGCAGTCTATTACATCATCATAATCATGTCTGTGTTTGTGTGTGAGGAGGAGGAGGGATGGAGGAGAAAGAGAAGGAGGGGAGATGGAGGTCGAGGAATGATGGAGGGATGGGGGAAGAAGAGGAGGAGCAGGAGGAGGCGGTGTTTGCTGCAGGTAGAGATTGAACAGCATAATTCTCGGCCTCCATGTAAAACGCCATCGATGGCGTACGGCCCCTCGGAGGAGCGTTTTGCTGATGATGAATGAGTGTTGATGGAAATAAGTCGTCATTGAACTCCTGTCATGTGATCGAGGAAACGTCCCCTCGCAGACGTAATTCTACCAATTAGAGTCCAAAATGTTTTTGTTAACTTCACTTCTTGCTGCTCTGATTCAATGTGATTCTGTTTTCACGTTCAATTCACAGTTCAACTGGATGAGACTCGCAGTCTTTCCAGAAAAACTAATGGAATGAAAAGGAAATATAATTCGCATAATCAACATAAATAAAAAAATGTATTTTGAGATGTATAAAAATATGAATATGTATGAAATATGAACTAACGTCATGTCTCAGATCAGCTCTTAGCGAGACGGTGTAGTCTGGTTCTCTGACCGCAGTCAATGTAACGTGGCCGTTTACCCACAAATCATAGCGTTGTGACGTTAAACGGAGGAGTTCAATAAAAAGTTAAACAAAGAGACACAAGGGGGCGGAGCCAACAGACAAACAACAACAAGATGTGAGAAAGTGCCTCATTAAAACGAGGCATTAATTTGAGCTTGTTAAACACCCCAGCACCACTTTCATCTCATTCTCGTTAAAGACAATCGATCGCGCTGATCGGCAATTCCACATTTAAGTTGTTTTCACCGGGTGGTGTGGACACATCTTTGGGTATCTTTGGGAAATTGATTTAAAAACCAAGGGGTAAAACAAAAACGTATTTGGCATTTATTTTTCTATACAGCAGGCAAAAGTGATGTGAATTCTTCTTCTTTTCCAGGAGCTTCATCAACTCCATCTGTTCTCTCCATGTTGAAGCCCTGATGTCATCAGTTACAGGTGAGTCTGACCACCCCCCCCACCCCCCCCCTCCACACCCCCGAGACATTTTTCCACAAAATATTTTGATCTCTAATCCAATTATTGGCTTTGACCTTGTCTGCACTTTAGATGACGGGGAAAAAAGAGAACATGGTGAGAAAACATCATGGTGTGATTGACAGAGAAAAAAACATTTTCCAATTACAGTAGCGCTCCCCGAGCTCCCCTAATCTCCCCGGCTGGTAACTCCATGGAGGGTTTTTTTACCCCTTTAAATGGGTTTTTGTGTTGTCAGCCGTTCCCGCGTGACCTCCCGCACTTTCGCCACAACCCTTCAGCCTCCCGAAAAAATCCATCTACAGTGGAATCATGCTACGCCTCCAGAAGGACTTTCCATTCCCAACGTCTGTGCTCCGGTTGGGCTCCCTGACAGCCGGCATCACAATTCATTATGTCTCTGCTGGAAAAGGCTGCGAAGGGCCATGGAGGAGCTGGTGCCATATTTCACTATGGAGACCCGTCACCCAGTGAAATAATCACTGGCACTGACAGACGGTTGTTTTTATGTTTCACTTGCTTCTATGAAAAAGGCAGAAGTTAAAATCACTGCTCCTGGTTTCAGGACACGTGTATTCCTTATCCCTAAGATGGAGTCACGGCCCTCCGCCAGCGTCTCGGAGGTTTCTCCGAGGCCCCTCTTCTTAGTCTCTCATTCATCACTGTCAACAGCTTCAAAGTAAAAGAGATCAATCTTACAGTCACTTTCAGCAGCCGGTCAAAAACATGAAAGATGTGCTGAACCCAGAACAAGCGATTTGACGTCTCCTAATGTGACTAAAATTTGTATTTTATAAACCATGTTGCTCTTAATGGGACAGTTGGTTACAAACATATGGCCGGAGGGCCAGAACCGGCCTAACAGAGGGTCCAATCTGGCCAATCACAGGGGTCCAATCCAGCCCAACAAAGGGTCCAATCCGGCCAATCACAGGGGTCCAATCCAGCCCATCAAAGAGTCCAATCCGGCCAATCACAGGGGTCCAATCCAGCCCAACAAAGGGTCCAATCCGGCCCAACAAATGGGTCCAATCCGGCCCAACAAATGGGTCAAATCTGGCCCACCACAAGGGTCCAATCTGGCCCAACAAAGGGTCCAATCCGGCCCATCACAGGGGTCCAATCTGGCCCAACAAAGGGTCCAATCCGGCCCAACAAAGGGGTCCGATCCGGCCCATCACAGGGGTCCGATCCGGCCCATCACAGGGGTCCAATCCATATCAACACATGGGTCCAATCCAGCCCAAGAAAAGGGATCCAATCCAGCCCATCAAAGGGTCCAATCCAGCCCAACAAATGGGTCAAATCCAGCCCATCAGAGGGGTCCAATCCAGCCCAACAAAGGGGTCCAATCCAGCCCATCACAGGGGTCCAATCCAGCCCAACAAAGGGGTCCAATCCAGCCCAATACATTTTCAAGAAGCCATTAATTCCAACTACAATAAAAGCACATCTACTCCTGTTCATCTACTTGGAGTCGCATTTAGCGGAGCAGGTCCTGGTCCAGGTCCTGGTCCATTCTTTACGTCGAGCTGAAATGAAAAATGCCTTTTCATCCCTTTTACATCACTCAGAGCCAGAGAACGTCGCAAGCTAATCTTCAATCAAATCCCTCCCAGGGATCACCTGAAGAATTCTTCCTCAGGAGACCATCAATGTCTCTACAAAACATCCCAGAGTAATTGTCACTCGGGAGCGAACCAAGTGTGTCTCGGATGTCTACTTTGTCATTATCATCCAAGATGTAATCTGGGATCAGAGGAGAGGTTCTATGTGATTTTCCCTTTCAACTGGCGGACTGAAGTCTTTGGTGGTCTACCTCAGTCCTCTGAACCATCTCAGGATCATATGCAAAGGCTGCATTTCTGCTCGGCCCCCAAGGCCCAATTGAAAAGATGTGAGAAAGTGCCTCATTAAAGCGAGGCATTAATTTGAGCTTGTTAAACACCCCAGCACCACTTTCATCTCATTCTGTGACAGAAACATCCAGCTGAAGTTGACAGGGGAGGAAGTTTTCAGTTGAAAGTCTGAAGCTGGATTTTTCCCCGTCAGGACGGATTGTGAACGCCGCGTTGAAGGAGGCGGGCACAACTTTTTACTTTTTCTAATTAACTTTGTGAGGGTATTTACATGTCCACCGTTGCCCTGGGAGACGGGTCCTCCTGGTGTCTTAGTCCAAGGTTGCAGGTCCAGCTCATTGTGGTTCGGTGAAGCTGCATCTGAGGTACTTTGCTTTCGCACCACTCTGCTGTTCAATTCAGAGGCTGTACATCTGCTAGTTAAACAAATATGATGCATTGTTAGAAATGGACAAAGTATATAAAACAGTTCAAATTAGCTACAACAGTAAAATGCTTCACATTTACGTATCAAAACAGGCAAGACTGATAAATAGGTAAGAACAAAACTATTAAAATTTACATAAAGTCACTTCCTGTTGGAGGCTTTTAATGCTAACATGCTGCTGTATAATATTAAGTCATATTTTGTGAATAATATTAAGTCATATTTTAATAGTTGCAATGGAACCAGAAACATTTCTCTCCTGGTGTAGAAACTACTTTATTTATTTATCTCTTTATGTTTAGTCCTTTACAATGTTTTGACTTTAGTCCCCGTCCTGTACTGACCCTCTTACGGCATGCTGTCCAGTATTTGCATCATGCTGTCCATATAACTGAAATCTGTCCAATCAGGCGACCTTCCAGTGTTTGAACTGAAAAGTGTCCATTCAGCAGGTTTACTTCTTTCAATTAAAGAAGCAACGGCTGTCCGGAGGTCAGAGTTGAGCATTGTGAGGCCTTCCCTTTCAAATCGCTCCAATAAATACCCCCTTTAATGAAACGAGAACATCGAGCTGATGTACAGTTGAAAACAGAGATCATCTGAAGGCTCCTTATCGGATCAAACGGTCCAGAACATCGGGTGAATTCTTCGCAAGGTTTGCAAAAATATCTCACTTACATCATGCTGAATTTCAGGGAAATCTAAAATGATGTAGAAGATGCGTTGAATTTGATATCCAGCGATCGATTAATGTCCAACTATCCCTTAGATCCTAGCGGGCCGGTGACGATTGGATTTTAATCAACATGCCGTCAACAAGGGAATCAGCAAATCAGAATGAAGTCTCCACCTGAAGTACATCACCAAGCTTCTCCTCCATTAGAATATAAAATCAAAAGAATCAAATATGATCTCTGAAATTTAAATTTAACATTAGTTACCTCTTCTATGCTCTTTCTTGCCAACCGCAGATGGTTGCTAGGCGACGAGAACAGCTGGTGACGCAAACAGGAAATCCTCTGTAGACCGGACTGCTGGGTCCGGCCTTCGCGGTCTTCAACGGCCAGCGTTGACCACGAAGGCCGATGTAGAGTCCGAAGGTCTGTCTCCTTCTCAGAGGAGGCGTCCAAAGGATGCAGCTGCTGGATTGGGACACAATAAAGTCTTTCACGACCTGCGTGACCTGGAAAAGGTTGGTCGAACACGCTCATGAACTCCAACACCACCATCATCAGCCTTACAGCGCCACATAGTGGAGAGAAAAACAACGTTTAACAGACTTTAGGAAGAAATCCGGAACAGATTCTTGGTCTTTTTCCACTTTGACACACAGGAATGTCTGATATCTGATCCAGCATTAGTCTGGCATCTATAGTATTATTATGTGCAGAACGTACAAAGCGATGAACTAATTACAAAGAGGAATTTGATATCATTTGGATAACAGCAAGATGTGAACAACACAAATTGCTTTTCATGATTTGCCAATTTAAAAGGGCTCATTAAAGCTTGTGCAAACACACAGACGGTAAATTAAAGGACCACAGTTTGATCCCTTTTAATTTTGCTCATTGGGCTCCGTAAGTGGAGGCTAAATAAGGATTTGTAAGCTGTGAAGCACATTTAGGACTTGGTCCTAATATCCACATGGAGAGGCAGGCAGAGAGAGCTGCTGAGATTGCCCACATGCTCTTTATCAGCCAGATAAAGATAACATAGTGGAAGAGGTCGGGTTATTTTACAAGCCAAGAAAAGAGTCAGCAACTCTCTCCTGCAGAAAAAAGGCCCATAACTGTGAGTCGGCTGCGTCTGTGCTGTTTATTTGACTGTAAGCCGGTGTTGGCAGCTCGCCCGGAGGGTCCGGAGCGACTCGCAGGCCACAAACCACAGCACATTTGGAGCCTTTTAAATGCTCCATAAACACTGGTGGAGAAACACACGGAGCTGCAAGACACTGTGACAAGTCCTCTTCCTCCCCCCCCTCACCCCTCCTCCCCCCGCTGAGAAAAATACCGACTCCTTTTTCCCGAAA
This sequence comes from Eutrigla gurnardus, assembly GCF_963514095.1. Taxonomy (NCBI): domain Eukaryota; kingdom Metazoa; phylum Chordata; class Actinopteri; order Perciformes; family Triglidae; genus Eutrigla; species Eutrigla gurnardus. Next base: position 20,001,098 of record NC_139937.1, on the reverse strand, counting down.
ATGGCTTCAGTGAAAACGATTACATTTCTCAATCTGATACTCCATCGCCGCCTCTTCATAAGCATTTCCATGAAAGAGCTTTTTATGCTAAGGCGAACGAGAGGAGAAATTACAGTTGTTATAGGATGTCTGGGTTCAGGAACATCACAGGGCTCCGTCCTCCTTGTGAAATCCTCCCTAACTGACGGATCGAGCCGATAAAGGCTTTTAAACAAACCCTCTTACTGCGGAGCCTCAGAAGCAGCAGATTAAAGCTTGTTAGTTGTTACTGAGTCACACTGGAGCTCAGTGTTGTCCGTCTACAGTTTCTGCCCTTCGTCTGGCCCCAGTGGATGCTTTCATAAACACTTGGTTTACCGCCTCTTTCACAGAGGCATCGTTGCTGTGTTTGGCTCAGCAGCCTGGATCCTCTTAGCCCCAAAAACCCCCAAACACTGATCTGTGTTTGTCATCAGTGTGAGAGGTTACAATCATTCCCAGAAAACAGAACGACAGTATTTATCGTCATAAATGATGCTGACGCTCATTTGGCATGAGTGTGTCTTTTGTTTACCCGCTGCATTATGGGTAGTGCAACAAGGGGGGGGTTTAAAGAGAGAGATCATCCACACAGGAATGGAGGGGAATAAGTCGAACACAAACACAGGACTTTAGTCCAGGAGACCGCTGTTAGAGTCCCGTATCAAACTAAAAGCAAATGTTGACATTTTGTGACATCAGTCGCTGGTAACATGAAAAGATCACCTTCTATATTGATGTGTCGATTTTTATTCCTCCGATCCAACTACATCGATAGGTGCTCGGCAAGTTGTCCTTAACTGGAGACAAACATCCATATAAAATCGATTTGAAACATAATAATCGATTGCATCGATATTAACCATGGCTCCAGACTGTGACCATTTTGGACGCACATGCAACGAAAAATCAGTGTAATGCGACTAAATATGTGCTCCTAACATTCAGCTGGTCTGTCTACAGGACCGTCTGAGGACAGAGAGACGGGACCGTCTGAGGACAGAGGGACCGGACCGTCTGAGGACAGAGAGACGGGACCGTCTGAGGACAGAGGGACCGGACCGTCTGAGGACAGAGAGACGGGACCGTCTGAGGACAGAGGGACCGGACCGTCTGAGGACAGAGAGACGGGACCGTCTGAGGACAGAGGGACCGGACCGTCTGAGGACAGAGGGACCGGACCGTCTGAGGACAGAGAGACGGGACCGTCTGAGGACAGACGGCTTCAACAAAGCTGCAGTGAACCATTAAATTCTAGCATTTATCAGAATAGTTTTCCCACTGTGAAATTGAAACCTTTCCTCTGATGTTTGACCTTTTTAAAAACATGAGACCTCCCAGCCGCGGTCCAGGGTGTCCCCCTTCACGCTGTATTTTTAGATTGGAGTCCTCAGGCAAACCGAGAGCTCGTTTCTTTGTCTCTCCGACGGCCGAGAGACGCGATCGATGAGCAGACTGACGCTGCCGGGTCACGTTTCCTCCGGGGGAAAGCTCCAGGTGTTTCTCCGACTCCGACAGCGTGATGCTGCTTCCTGGGATCGGATCTGCCGTTTCAGAGTCCACGCCCAAGCCCGAAGGGAGTCGGAGTGTTTCCCCTCGGTCTCCATATCCATACATCATAGTGAAAACTCTATCAATACACAGACGCCAAGTATTGTTCTTTTGATCCGAACTATTAATATTGCAAATATAATAATAAACCTTTTGGTAACAATTGCTGAAGTGAAATCTGTTTAGATGTTTTTACTGATTGGACATTAAATAAGCATTGAGTCGTTTTCTTCCTTTCATGTGTCTGCATGCTAACAGTAAATGTGCAGGCTAACAGTAAATGTGCATGCTAACAGTGCATCTGTATGCTAACAGTGTATCTGCATGCTAACAGCAAATGTGCAGGCTAACAGTAAATGTGCATGCTAACAGTGCATCTGTATGCTAACATTGTATCTGCATGCTAACAGTGAATGTGCAGGCTAACAGTGTATCTGCATGCTAACAGTGTATCTGAATTCTAACAGTGTATCTGTATGCTAACAGTGTATCTGCATGCGAACAGTGAATGTGCATGCTAACAGTGTATCTGCATGCTAACAGCAAATGTGCAGGCTAACAGTAAATGTGCAGGCTAACAGTAAATGTGCATGCTAACAGTGCATCTGTATGCGAACAGTGTATCTGCATGCTAACAGTGAATGTGCAGGCTAACAGTGTATTTGCATGCTAACAGTGTATCTGTGGTGGTTCAGGTCTTGTTTTGTGTTCCTCACCTTCTTTTCCTTTTTTTCAGGTGAGCGGAGAGGGGCGGGGCCGGTGCTCCAGGGCAGTTCACGAGACACACCTGCTGCCTATCAGCTCGTTTGGCCGGCTTCTTAAGCCAACTGCTCTGTCTGCCCTGTGCCAGATGATCCTTTGTCCTTCTCGCATGTACATGTCTCTGAGCAGATTCCTCGCCTCTCTCCACGATCCGGTGGTTCGTTGCTCTTTTCCTGTTTAGTGATTACTAGTAGGTTTTTCCCCTCGTGGTGACTTTGTGTTGTTACTTCGTTTTGTGAAGACCCTTTTCGTTGTTTAAACTTCTTAGAACATTTTTTCCCTTGCTAAGGCGATTTCTGTTGATACTTTGTTTGGAATAAATCTGTTACAACTCTGCATTTTTGGGTCCAGACTAAATCCTTCCTCAAGCCGTAACAGAATCATCTGGCCATCATGGACCCAGCGGAGATCGAGGGCTTCAAACATGCCTTTGCCGACCAAGCGAGCAGGCTTAACCAGCAGGAGTCGGTCCTGCAGCAAACCACAGAGCACCTCCAGCAGATGACGACAAGCATGGCGCAGATGAGGGGACAGCTAGCTCTCCTGCTTGAGCGGCTGGCTCCATCCCCGGACTCATCACCACCACTTCCTGCAGCTGACGCACCCGTCAGTTCCCCGCTGCAGCCCCGTGAGCCCTACATCCCTACCCCCGCCAGATATGCAGGAGATTTAGGGACTTGTGCACAATTTCTTCACCAATGCTCACTAGTTTTTAGTCAACAGCCAGGCACTTATTCCACACACCAGTCCAAAATAGCATTTATCATGAGCTTGCTAACAGGACAGGCGGCCGCATGGTCGTTAGCCATCTCCAGTCAGAACTCAGCCACCACATCTGATTACCATTCGTTCATAGAGGAAATGAAAATGGTGTTTGATCATCCCGTAAAGGGCACACAGGCCATAAGCCAGCTTCTGGACTTACATCAGGGCTCTCTCTCAGTATCCCAGTATGCGGTAGAGTTTCGCATCTTGGCAGCAGAAAGTGGGTGGGGGGACTCAGCTCTACAAGCAGTGTTTTTAAAAGGTTTATCGGGGGTTATGAAAGACGAGTTAGCCACTCGTGACGATAGCACCTCCCTGAACCAGTTGATAGACATGGCCATACGGTTGGATAATCGGATCAGGGAAAGAAATAGAGAGAGAACAGAGGGAAGAAGAAGACGGCCCCTCGTCGCTTCCCAGTCCAGCCTCCTCGAGACATCACCGACAGTCAACAGCGCCACCTTGGCAGCCCCAGGGACTCTTCACACCCCAGAAGAAGAACCCATGCAGCTGGGACGAGCTCATCTCACGCTGGCAGAACGACGGAGACGCATAATGGGGAAGCTCTGCCTCTACTGCGGCCACCCTGGACACTTCCTCACCAGCTGCCCAGAGCTGCCAAAAGACAAGGCTCGCCAGTAGATGGGGGAACTCTGGTGAGCCGAATCTCTTCCCCTACTTCATCCCGCATACAGGTTGCAGGTATGATTCACGGGCCACAATGTTCGCTCCCAGTCGCAGTCCTGGTCGACTCAGGAGCTGACGACAATTTCATTGATGTTAACTTTGTTAAGACGAACAATTTGCCCCTACATAAACTTACCTCCCCTAAAGAGGTCCTGGCCATTGACGGTAAGCTACTGGAGATAGTCACCCACTGCACCGACCCGCTAAAACTCATCCTCTCCAGCAATCACCATGAATTTGTAGAACTGTTTGTCATCTCTTCCCCTCATACTCCTGTGGTGTTGGGCATACCATGGTTAAAAAAACACAACCCACATATAGACTGGCCTACGGCCTCCATCCGGGAATGGAGTTCACATTGTCACGCCTGTTGCCTCCAGTCAGCCATTCCAGCCAGGTCCCCTGCTCCCGCTCCGCAAACAGAGGTCATAGATTTGTCAAATGTTCCCAGAGTATATCATGATTTAAGAGAAGTTTTCAGCAAGACCTCCGCAAACACACTTCCTCCACACCGTCCTTATGACTGTGCTATTGACTTACTCCCTGGTGCCCCACTCCCCACTAGACATTTGTACAACCTTAGAAAACCAGAACGAGAGGCCATGGGGACATACGTTAACGACTCCTTGGCAGCAGGGCTGATAAGGCCCTCATCGTCCCCGGTGGGGGCGGGGTTTTTCTTTGTGGCCAAAAAAGACAAGACTTTACGCCCCTGTATTGACTATACAGGGCTTAATGACATCACCGTGAAGAACAAATACCCCCTGCCTCTCATTGACTCTGCCTTCAGTCCGCTGCACCATGCCACAGTCTTCACAAAGCTGGATCTGCGCAACGCCTACCATTTGGTACGGGTACGTGAGGGTGATGAATGGAAGACCGCCTTCAACACTCACTTGGGGCATTATGAGTACCTGGTTATGCCATTCGGCCTAACCAACGCCCCAGCGATTTTCCAATCACTGGTTAACGACGTGTTAAGAGACTTGTTAGACAGAGTTGTCTTCGTGTATCTGGATGATATTTTAATCTTCTCTCGTTCTCAGGAAGACCATGTGCTTCATGTCCGTGATGTGCTGACCCGGCTGCTGGAGAACAAATTGTTTGTTAAAGCAGAGAAGTGTGAGTTTCACGTCCCCTCAGTGAGCTTCTTGGGGTACATTGTGGAGAAAGGCCAGCTCTGTGCCGACCCCTCCAAAGTGGAGGCGGTCAGGGAATGGCCCACTCCCGCGTCCAGAAAAGATCTCCAAAGATTTTTAGGATTTGCTAACTTTTACCATCGTTTCATACGAAATTACAGCCAGGTTGCTTCCCCTCTCACACAACTCACCTCCAGTAAGGTCAGTTTCTGTTGGACTCCAGCAGCCAATCACGCTTTCACTATTTTAAAAGAGATGTTTACTAAAGCGCCTGTTCTTGTTCACCCAGATCCCGAGCAGCAGTTTGTGGTCGAGGTTGATGCCTCGGACTCTGGGGTCGGGGCCGTCCTCTCCCAGCGTCTCCCTGCGGACAACAAACTCCACCCGTGTGCATTCTTTTCTCGACGCCTCTCCCCAGCAGAACGGAACTACGATGTGGGGAACCGGGAGTTGTTAGCGGTGGTGCTGGCTCTTCAACAGTGGCGGCATTGGCTGGAGGGGGCTGTTCATCCCTTCATAATCTGGACTGACCACAAAAACCTGGCTTACCTGCGTACCGCCCGGAGGTTGAACTCCCGTCAAGCACGCTGGGCGCTTTTTCTGGGGCGGTTCAACTTCACCATGACCTACCTCCCGGAACGTGAAGCCAGATGCCCTCTCACGTCAGTTCACTGTGGAGGAAGGGAAGGCAGAGGAGGAGATGATCCTTCCTTCTCAACGTGTGGTGGGAGCGTTGCAGTGGCAGGTGGAGCAGGAAGTACAAGACGCCCAGCAGAATCAGCCGGTCCCTGATGGCTGCCCACCTGGACAGCTGTTCGTTCCTCCGGCTGCTAGGTCTTCAGTACTCATCTGGGGCCACACCTCTCGAGTAGCCTGTCATCCTGGTGTATATCGCACGCTAGCACTGGTCCGGCAACGCTTCTGGTGGCCATCAATGGCAGCTGATGTCAGGACGTTCGTTGCCTACTGCCCTGAGTGTTCGCGCAGTAAAGCTTCTCATCGTCCTCCAGCTGGTTTGCTGCAGCCTCTACCTGTTCCCCCACGCCCATGGTCACACATCGCTGTGGATTTCGTCACCGGCCTCCCTCCCTCAGAAGGTAATGACACCATCTTAACCATTGTTGATCGGTTCTCCAAGGTGGTTCATTTTGTTCCCCTCCCGAAACTGCCCAACGCCTTGGAGACCGCTAACCTGCTCATTCAACATGTGTTCAGGCTCCATGGCATCCCCTTGGACATTGTGTCAGACCGAGGTCCACAATTCACCTCTCGAGTCTGGGGGGCTTTCTGTCGGGCCCTGGGGGCCACCGCCAGCCTGTCGTCCGGCTATCACCCTCAGACGAACGGCCAAACAGAGCGGGCTAACCAGGACCTTGAGTCTGCCCTCCGCTGCGTCGCTTCTCGTCTCCCCGCTTCCTGGGCCACACACCTCCCCTGGGTCGAATATGCCCACAATACCTTGATCAGCTCGGCCACTGGTATGTCACCCTTTATGGTGACCTCGGGCTATCAGCCTCCCCTGTTCCCTAGCCAGGAGTCCGACGCAGCGGTTCCCTCAGTACAAGCCCAGTTTCACAGGGTCCGCCGGGTCTGGAGGGAGGCCCGCACAGCCCTGAGCAGGACCGCGGAGCGAAACCGACGTTTGGCGGACCGCCATCGGACCCCAGCTCCGGCCTATCAGGTGGGCCAACAGGTCTGGCTGTCGTCCCGGGACCTTCCCCTTCAAACCGACTCCCGGAAGCTGGCTCCCCGATTCATCGGCCCCTACCCTATTGAAAAGATCAACCCCAGCGCCGTCCGACTCCGCCTCCCCGCCGCCCTCAAGATCCACCCGGTTTTCCACGTCTCACTGCTCAAACCGGTCACAGACAGTCCCCTTCAGCCCCCTGCTCCGCTACCGCCAGCTCCCCGCATCATCGATGGTCATCCAGTATACACGGTGAAGGAAATCTTGGACGTCCGCAGGAGGGGTCGCGGCTTTCAGTTTCTGGTCGACTGGGAGGGGTACGGCCCCGAGGAGCGTTCATGGCTCCCACGCTCCCTCATCCTCGATCCACAGCTGCTGCAAGATTTCTACGTTAGGTACCCGGGTAAGCCTGGTAGGACGCCAGGAGGCGTCCATTAGGGGGGGGGTACTGTGGTGGTTCAGGTCTTGTTTTGTGTTCCTCACCTTCTTTTCCTTTTTTTCAGGTGAGCGGAGAGGGGCGGGGCCGGTGCTCCAGGGCAGTTCACGAGACGTACCTGCTGCCTATCAGCTCGTTTGGCCGGCTTCTTAAGCCAACTGCTCTGTCTGCCCTGTGCCAGATGATCCTTTGTCCTTCTCGCATGTACATGTCTCTGAGCAGATTCCTCGCCTCTCTCCACGATCCGGTGGTTCGTTGCTCTTTTCCTGTTTAGTGATTACTAGTAGGTTTTTCCCCTCGTGGTGACTTTGTGTTGTTACTTCGTTTTGTGAAGACCCTTTTCGTTGTTTAAACTTCTTAGAACATTTTTTCCCTTGCTAAGGCGATTTCTGTTGATACTTTGTTTGGAATAAATCTGTTACAACTCTGCATTTTTGGGTCCAGACTAAATCCTTCCTCAAGCCGTAACAGTATCTGCATTCTAACAGTGTATCTGTATGCTAACAGTGTATCTGCATGCGAACAGTGAATGTGCAGGCTAACAGTGTATCTGCATGCTAACAGTGAATGTGCAGGCGAACAGTAAATGTGCATGCTAACAGTGTATCTGCATGCTAACAGTGAATCTGCATGCTAACAGTGAATCGGCTCATGGAAGCCGTGAACGAGAGAGAAGATTTCCCTGAAAGAACACACAAACGATGCCACACTCAAGGGTTTATGGGTAAAAGGAGACCGATGTTGGCGTCTGCCGTCCATCCGTTCCTCACGCTCAGGAAGCCGAGTGTAACGAAGAAGAAGGGAAGGGAATCAGGGAGAAACCTCCTCATAAAGAAGGAAAGTAAACGCTTCAATACACTGATGTTAGACTTAGTTTAGTTTGAGCTGAACGTAACATTCCTCACATATTTAAAGTCAATAAAGTTTGACTTTGTTCTGGCTGCAGTACTTGTAATCAATGAGACGCTGATTGGATTTTCCTTTATTGCCGCTCCGAGAACGGCGCCATCCGGAGACCGAATTCATCGTCGAAGACGTCAAGCTGAAAGAAAAAAACGCTGATAAGAAGTTTGGGAGTTTACTTCTGTTTCCTTTCACTCTGTCTAGCTGAGGGATCATTCAGCTGTCACCGTTCCCAGTCACAACCTTAAATGAAGTCGTGATATTCCCTCTTCTTCTCTGACGACATTGAGGTTCCAGCTGCTCCCGTAAACTCGCCGTCTCCCTCTCGACTGCACTCTAATCACCGAGTGCAGATGAGAGGCCGTTTGCTGCTGCTTCCTCCTCAGTGTTCTGCCTCTCCTGAGTTGTGGCAGTAGAGCAGATTACTCTGCAGGTCATAAGTTAATTGTTTATGTGACTCGAATGTCAGCGACAGAAATATGTCATCTGCATCCCTGAGAGAGGAATAAAAACCTTCAGAGCAGAGACGGCAGAACGGAAGTGGGGAGAAAAAAGCTTAATTGGATCTCGATAGCAAACTCAGAGAGTAACCCTCCGACACAGTAATCAGCAGACATACAGGACGTCTGCTTATGGATGCGTGATTACACGTAACACCTTCCAACAATCTCTACAGCAGCTCCTTAAACATTCAGAGGGGATTTTAGCTTTTAATATAAAACAGTTTAGAGAGTCTAAAACATTAGAATCTCTAAAACATTAGAATCTCTAAAATGTTAAAAACAAACTGAGCATTTCTTAATGAGAAGGTCAAGTATTACACACATATTTTTTATTGGCTCGTTTTAATGCTTTTTCTCCAATGCCTTTAATATTTTATGTAAAGCACTTTGAATCGCCCTGCTGTTGAAAGGTGCGACACAGATATAATTGCCTTGCCATTTTCAGGGGTCAGAGTGTGTTACAATTGTAATATAATATAATCTTTTCGTTTTTTGAGTTATAATAACAGGCGATGGCTGAGCTGGCGGCTCGTTGCTAATGATGCTAAGGATGCTAATAGCGCTAACGTTTCAGACGTAGCCGCCGTGGCCGGGCGCGTAGATGACGTAGATAACGTAGATAATGTTGATAACGTAGATAACATAGATAACGTAGATGACGTGGATAAAGTAGATGACATAGGTAATGTAGATGACGTAGATTATGTAGATGACGTAGTAAACGTAGCTAACATAGATGACGTAGATGATGTAGATAACGTAGATGACGTAGACAGTGGCGGTGCCAGAGTATTTTTCCATTTGTTGTTGTATTTGCCGTTTCTGTGCGTACATTGAAATTGAATCCTGGCGGCGGCGCTGACAACACCCTCCCACAGCTATAAACACGCACACAGTGAGAGAGAGAGACAGAGACAGCGAAACGTGAATAGTTACGTTAACAGCCGGGACCTGAGTGGTCATCTTCCCCTGCAGGTGTCAACGGTGCGTCCGTAGTTTTATCCAACACGCCCGCCACCGCCATCTGTTGTTCCGTCCGACGACATTTAAAAACAAATGTATCCATGATCAATTTTGACCAGCTTACTAACGTTAACTTAACGTGAGTGACTATAAGCCGCTAACGCGAACTGCTAGAGCCAGGTAGCTTACAAACTAGTAGCCTGCTGTGTCTGTGTCGAGCATACACTAAAAGCGGGCTCACATGAGTGACGTTGACGTACGGACAGTACAGTCTGTTAATGAACCCAGATCAGTGACAGTTGTCATCGCAGCTGCCTGAATGCCGTTACGACGTGACGTGGTGCTGCTGTTGAACTCCGCACTTTTCTTGGTTATTTTGTTGTTGTTTTTTTCTTGGTGGTTTTATGGTAGGGCTAACGGTAGGGCTGACACAATTCTTGATTGGGCTATAGCCCAACCAAGCCCCTCCCTGGCGCCGCCACTGGTTAGGACTTTTACATCATTTTTACAACATTTTATGAATTTTGTCGATTTTTCACTTTTTTTTCGACATGCTATAGTATGACTTTTTTTTGGGGGGGGGGTATCACTAAGCCTTTTTATAACTATTTTGCACTCACTACACTCAGATTTTGATTGACACGCGCTATAGAAGCATATGTTAGGACTTTTACATCATTTTTACATAATTTTATGAATTTTGTCGATTTTTCACTTTTTTTCCGACATGCTATAGTATGACTTTTTTTTTCCCTGAAAAAGTTGACCATTGCTTTTTATGGCTGTTTTGGACTCACTACACTGAGACTAGTCGCGTCAAGCGAGATGAGCGATTTTTATGCCTTTTTAACAATTTTAGATATTTTTTTATGAATATATCCTGACTGACTTTTACGTACGGACAGTACAGTCTGTTAATGAACCCAGATCAGTGACAGTTGTCATCGCAGCTGCCTGAATGCCGTTACGACGTGACGTGGTGCTGCTGTTGAACTCCGCACTTTTCTTGGTTATTTTGTTGTTGTTTTTTTCTTGGTGGTTTTATGGTAGGGCTAACGGTAGGGCTGACACAATTCTTGATTGGGCTATAGCCCAACCAAGCCCCTCCCTGGCGCCGCCACTGGTTAGGACTTTTACATCATTTTTACAACATTTTATGAATTTTGTCGATTTTTCACTTTTTTTTCGACATGCTATAGTATGACTTTTTTTTGGGGGGGGGGTATCACTAAGCCTTTTTATAACTATTTTGCACTCACTACACTCAGATTTTGATTGACACGCGCTATAGAAGCATATGTTAGGACTTTTACATCATTTTTACATAATTTTATGAATTTTGTCGATTTTTCACTTTTTTTTCGACATGCTATAGTATGACTTTTTTTTTCCTGAAAAAATTGATCATGGCTTTTTATGGCTGTTTTGGACTCACTACACTGTGACTAGGCGCGTCAAGCGATATGAGCGATTTTTATGACTCTTTAACAATTTTAAATATTTTTTTATGAATATATTCTGACTGACTTTTTCGTGAATTTTCGACATGCTATAGCATGACCTTCTTTAACAATATGATCAAGGCTTTTTTTTTTTTAAAGATTATTTTCTTGCATAGACACCTTTGTATTTAGCGGTGGATAGAGAGGAAACATGGGAGAGAGAGGGGGATGTGACATGTATCAAAGGATCTCCAGCCGGGATTCGAGCCTGAGGCTGCTGCATATATGCAGACATGGGTAAATGGCATGCACTCTAACCACTCAACCACCTGCCTGCCATGAATAAGCCTTTTTATGACTGCTTTGGACTCACTACACTCAGATTTTGATTGACACGCGATATAGAAGCATATGTGAGGACTTTTACATCATGTTTACAACATTTTATGAATTTTGTCGATTTTTCACTTTTTTTTCGACATGCTATAGTATGACTTTTTTTTTTCCTGAAAAAATTGATCATGGCTTTTTATGGCTGTTTGGGACTAACTACACTGAGACTAGGCACGTCAAGCGAGATGAGCGATTTTTATGCTTTTTTAACAATTTTAAATATTTTTTTATGAATATATTCTGACTGACTTTTTCGTGAATTTTCGACATGCTATAGCATGACCTTTTTTAACAATATGATCAAGGCTTTTTTTTTTTTAAAGATTATTTTCTAGCTTAGACACCTTTGTAATTAGCGGTGGATAGAGAGGAAACATGGGAGAGAGAGGGGGATGTGACATGTATCAAAGGATCTCCAGCCGGGATTCGAACCTGAGGCTGCTGCATATATGCAAACATGGGTAAATGCAGGGTGCGAGTTACGGGGGAGCAGGGGGAGCCATGGCTCCCCTGGTGGCCACCTGAGCTCCCCTGGAAACATGATTTGTGAAATTTGGGGGGAGCTCTAAAATATTGATATGATTGCCAAATTAATTATATTTTGGCCATGGTTTATCCTCAAAGGTGTAAAATAAGAGAAATAAAATTGTATTTTTAGTTCGTGATTCATGAAAAAAGTGTTGCCTGCTTGCACGTCGGAGGCGCTTGAAGCGTGGGGGCGCTGCCTGCAGGCCGCAGCTCCACGTGGACCCCACTGCTCACACGCGCTAAAGTGTAAATAATAGGCTATTGCCATATTGTTCATGGTTGGTGCCGCTGGCTGCTCTTATCGCGTGTTTGGCTCTGTGTACAGCTATAGCCTATAGCCTTATAGGCTATAGCCCATGTGATGTATGATGTGATGATGATCGATCGGGGTGTTTCATGTAAATATTGTACATAGACCTATGGTGTGCGTGCAACGGATTTTCTCTTTATAATAGGCATATGCTGTTGCTATTAATGACAGGATCAGCATTTAAACTTTGCCCCCCTCCAAAAAAAAAAAAAAAAAAAAATGATCGCCCGCCCCCAGTCCCGGCTCCCCCGGACACCGTGGTATAACTCGCACACTGGGTTAATGGCATGCACTCTAACCACTCAACCACCTGCCTGCCATGAATAAGCCTTTTTATGACTGCTTTGGACTCACTACACTCAGATTTTGATTGACACGCGATATAGAAGCATAAATTAGGACTTTTACATCATTTTTACAACATTTTATGAATTTTGTCGATTTTTCACTTTTTTTCCGACATGCTATAGTATGACTTTTTTTTTCCCTGAAAAAGTTGACCATGGCTTTTTATGGCTGTTTTGGACTCACTACACTGAGACTAGGCGCGTCAAGCGAGATGAGCGATTTTTATGCCTTTTTAACAATTTTAAATATTTTTTTATGAATATATTCTGACTGACTTTTTCGTGAATTTTCGACATGCTATAGCATGAGCTTCTTTAACAATATGATCAAGGCTTTTTTTTTTTTAAAGATTATTTTCTTGCATAGACACCTTTGTATTTAGCGGTGGATAGAGAGGAAACATGGGAGAGAGAGGGGGATGTGACATGTATCAAAGGATCTCCAGCCGGGATTCGAACCTGAGGCTGCTGCATATATGCAGACATGGGTAAATGGCATGCACTCTAACCACTCAACCACCTGCCTTCCATGAATAAGCCTTTTTATGACTGCTTTGGACTCACTACACTCAGATTTTGATTGACACGCGATATAGAAGCATATGTTAGGACTTTTACATCATTTTTACAACATTTTATGAATTTTGGCGATTTTTCACTTTTTTTTCGACATGCTATAGTATGACTTTTTTTTTCCTGAAAAAATTGATCATGGCTTTTTATGGCTGTTTTGGACTCACTACACTGTGACTAGGCGCGTCAAGCGATATGAGCGATTTTTATGACTCTTTAACAATTTTAAATATTTTTTTATGAATATATTCTGACTGACTTTTTCGTGAATTTTCGACATGCTATAGCATGACCTTTTTTAACAATATGATCAAGGCTTTTTTTTTTTTAAAGATTATTTTCTTGCATAGACACCTTTGTATTTAGCGGTGGATAGAGAGGAAACATGGGAGAGAGAGGGGGATGTGACATGTATCAAAGGATCTCCAGCCGGGATTCGAACCTGAGGCTGCTGCATATATGCAGACATGGGTAAATGGCATGCACTCTAACCACTCAACCACCTGCCTGCCATGAATAAGCCTTTTTATGACTGCTTTGCACTCACTACACTCAGATTTTGATTGACACGCGATATAGAAGCATAAATTAGGACTTTTACATCATTTTTACAACATTTTATGAATTTTGTCGATTTTTCACTTTTTTTCCGACATGCTATAGTATGACTTTTTTTTTTTGGGGGGTGGGGGGGGAATACGACTAAGCCTTTTTATAACTATTTTGCACTCACTACACTCAGGTTTTGATTGACACGCGATATAGAAGCATATGTTAGGACTTTTACATCATGTTTACAACATTTTATGAATTTTGTCGATTTTTCACTTTTTTTTCGATATGCTATAGTATGACTTTTTTTTTTCCTGAAAAAATTGATCATGGCTTTTTATGGCTGTTTTGGACTCACTACACTGAGACTAGGCACGTCAAGCGAGATGAGCGATTTTTATGCTTTTTTAACAATTTTAAATATTTTTTTAGGAATATATTCTGACTGACTTTTTCGTGAATTTTCGACATGCTATAGCATGACCTTTTTTAACAATATGATCAAGGCTTTTTTTTTTTTAAAGATTATTTTCTAGCTTAGACACCTTTGTAATTAGCGGTGGATAGAGAGGAAACATGGGAGAGAGAGGGGGATGTGACATGTATCAAAGGATCTCCAGCCGGGATTCGAACCTGAGGCTGCTGCATATATGCAAACATGGGTAAATGCAGGGTGCGAGTTACGGGGCAGCAGGGGGAGCCATGGCTCCCCTGGTGGCCACCTGAGCTCCCCTGGAAACATGATTTGTGAAATTTGGGGGGAGCTCTAAAATATTGATATGATTGCCAAATTAATTATATTTTGGCCATGGTTTATCCTCAAAGGTGTAAAATAAGAGAAATAAAATTGTATTTTTAGTTCGTGATTCATGAAAAAAGTGTTGCCTGCTTGCACGTCGGAGGCGCTTGAAGCGTGGGGGCGCTGCCTGCAGGCCGCAGCTCCACGTGGACCCCACTGCTCACACGCGCTAAAGTGTAAATAATAGGCTATTGCCATATTGTTCATGGTTGGTGCCGCTGGCTGCTCTTATCGCGTGTTTGGCTCTGTGTACAGCTATAGCCTATAGCCTTATAGGCTATAGCCCATGTGATGTATGATGTGATGATGATCGATCGGGGTGTTTCATGTAAATATTGTACATAGACCTATGGTGTGCGTGCAACGGATTTTCTCTTTATAATAGGCATATGCTGTTGCTATTAATGACAGGATCAGCATTTAAACTTTGCCCCCCTCCAAAAAAAAAAAAAAAAAAACATGATCGCCCGCCCCCAGTCCCGGCTCCCCCGGACACCGTGGTATAACTCGCACACTGGGTTAATGGCATGCACTCTAACCACTCAACCACCTGCCTGCCATGAATAAGCATTTTTATGACTGCTTTGGACTCACTACACTCAGATTTTGATTGACACGCGATATAGAAGCATAAATTAGGACTTTTACATCATTTTTACAACATTTTATGAATTTTGTCGATTTTTCACTTTTTTTCCGACATGCTATAGTATGACTTTTTTTTTCCCTGAAAAAGTTGACCATGGCTTTTTATGGCTGTTTTGGACTCACTACACTGAGACTAGGCGCGTCAAGCGAGATGAGCGATTTTTATGCCTTTTTAACAATTTTAAATGAATATATTCTGACTGACTTTTTCGTGAATTTTCGACATGCTATAGCATGAGCTTCTTTAACAATATGATCAAGGCTTTTTTTTTTTTAAAGATTATTTTCTTGCATAGACACCTTTGTATTTAGCGGTGGATAGAGAGGAAACATGGGAGAGAGAGGGGGATGTGACATGTATCAAAGGATCTCCAGCCGGGATTCGAACCTGAGGCTGCTGCATATATGCAGACATGGGTAAATGGCATGCACTCTAACCACTCAACCACCTGCCTGCCATGAATAAGCCTTTTTATGACTGTTTTGCACTCACTACACTCAGATTTTGATTGACACGCGATATAGAAGCATAAATTAGGACTTTTACATCATTTTTACAACATTTTATGAATTTTGTCGATTTTTCACTTTTTTTCCGACATGCTATAGTATGACTTTTTTTTTTTGGGGGGTGGGGGGGGAATACGACTAAGCCTTTTTATAACTATTTTGCACTCACTACACTCAGGTTTTGATTGACACGCGATATAGAAGCATATGTTAGGACTTTTACATCATGTTTACAACATTTTATGAATTTTGTCGATTTTTCACTTTTTTTTCGATATGCTATAGTATGACTTTTTTTTTTCCTGAAAAAATTGATCATGGCTTTTTATGGCTGTTTTGGACTCACTACACTGAGACTAGGCACGTCAAGCGAGATGAGCGATTTTTATGCTTTTTTAACAATTTTAAATATTTTTTTAGGAATATATTCTGACTGACTTTTTCGTGAATTTTCGACATGCTATAGCATGACCTTTTTTAACAATATGATCAAGGCTTTTTTTTTTTTAAAGATTATTTTCTAGCTTAGACACCTTTGTAATTAGCGGTGGATAGAGAGGAAACATGGGAGAGAGAGGGGGATGTGACATGTATCAAAGGATCTCCAGCCGGGATTCGAACCTGAGGCTGCTGCATATATGCAAACATGGGTAAATGCAGGGTGCGAGTTACGGGGCAGCAGGGGGAGCCATGGCTCCCCTGGTGGCCACCTGAGCTCCCCTGGAAACATGATTTGTGAAATTTGGGGGGAGCTCTAAAATATTGATATGATTGCCAAATTAATTATATTTTGGCCATGGTTTATCCTCAAAGGTGTAAAATAAGAGAAATAAAATTGTATTTTTAGTTCGTGATTCATGAAAAAAGTGTTGCCTGCTTGCACGTCGGAGGCGCTTGAAGCGTGGGGGCGCTGCCTGCAGGCCGCAGCTCCACGTGACCCCACTGCTCACACGCGCTAAAGTGTAAATAATAGGCTATTGCCATATTGTTCATGGTTGGTGCCGCTGGCTGCTCTTATCGCGTGTTTGGTTCTGTGTACAGCTATAGCCTATAGCCTTATAGGCTATAGCCCATGTGATGTATGATGTGATGATGATCGATCGGGGTGTTTCATGTAAATATTGTACATAGACCTATGGTGTGCGTGCAACGGATTTTCTCTTTATAATAGGCATATGCTGTTGCTATTAATGACAGGATCAGCATTTAAACTTTGCCCCCCTCCAAAAAAAAAAAAAAAAAAAAAAAATGATCGCCCGCCCCCAGTCCCGGCTCCCCCGGACACCGTGGTATAACTCGCACACTGGGTAAATGGCATGCACTCTAACCACTCAACCACCTGCCTGCCATGAATAAGCCTTTTTATGACTGCTTTGGACTCACTACACTCAGATTTTGATTGACACGCGATATAGAAGCATAAATTAGGACTTTTACATCATTTTTACAACATTTTATGAATTTTGTCGATTTTTCACTTTTTTTCCGACATGCTATAGTATGACTTTTTTTTTCCCTGAAAAAGTTGACCATGGCTTTTTATGGCTGTTTTGGACTCACTACACTGAGACTAGGCGCGTCAAGCGAGATGAGCGATTTTTATGCCTTTTTAACAATTTTAAATATTTTTTTATGAATATATCCTGACTGACTTTTTCGTGAATTTTCGACGTGCTATAGTATGATTTTTTTTGGGGGGGGGGGGGAATATGACTAAGCCTTTTTATAACTATTTTGCACTCACTACACTCAGATTTTGATTGACACGCGATATAGAAGCATATGTTAGGACTTTTACATCATTTTTACAACATGTTATGAATTTTGTCGATTTTTCACTTTTTTTTCGACATGCTATAGTATGACCTTTTTTTTAACAATATGATCAAGGCTTTTTTTTTTAAAGATTATTTTCTTGCATAGACACCTTTGTATTTAGCGGTGGATAGAGAGGAAACATGGGAGAGAGAGGGGGATGTGACATGTATCAAAGGCAGTGGCGGCGCCAGAGTATTTTTTCTGGTTCAACTACGATGGGGCTAACTCATACGACGGTGGGGCTCAAATCAATGTCAGAATTTCAATGTGAATATATAACAACACCCAGTGGCGCTGCCAGCCGGAATCCAGTAGGCCTACGCAATGGGAGAACCTTTTTTGAAGGTGGGAAAAAAAAAATTGATGCTGCTGAACCGGGCCGGATGCAGCCGCATTTGAGAGGACGATTGCGCGTGTGTGCGCAATTACGCATAGCGTGTGTTGGCCCGTCTCCACTACACAATACAGCTCGGCTCTAGTCTCGTCACCTCTCTGCTGCTGAGCACTGTGGGCCGAGCCGATGCATGTCGGCCGGCAGAGTTATCATACCGTACTGTGCGTGCGTGTCCAAGCGTGTGTGTGCGTGCGTGCGTGGAGTGCTCACAAGCGTGCGCTTGTGTTTAGGTCGGGGATGGAGGGCACAAAAAACTATTTGCAGCGGGGCCTATCACCATGATATACACTACTCTCTGTAGGGATGCTGCTAGCGTCTCTGAGGGATGCTGCTTGGTTCATAGTTCAACAGTGACACCCTGTGGCCACCAACCGCCGGTGCAGACATTCTGATGTGCTTTAGAAACACATAAATCCTCATGCGTAGCTTTTCCCCATGACATCGCTGTTAATGACGTGCTTCTAGTCGTACCGGTGGTCGATCCCGGTCGGCAGCGTTGAAAAAGCTGTTCTCTACAATCAAGTATTAGTTTGACGAATGAATTTCCTGCAGCGTGATTAAAGCTGGGGAAACGCAGAGCGCTGTAGTTTGAAACTGCGGTCAAGTGAGCCGTCATTCGTTTCTCCGAAGTCAAACCAGCCGCCCGTATATTTGTAGTGCGCCCGTATTGTGATATTTATGGTAAATTCATTGAAACTGCTCAGAGGAGCTGACATGACTCCTGAGGTCATCTAGAATGCACCTGAAGTGAAATTAGTCATTGGAAACAGACGGTTTAATTTTAATACATTTTTAAGATAATGTAATATTTGACTGTACAGGAAATATCCAAAGGCATTTTATTCTGATATTCCACAGTGAAAAGTTATGTGAATATTATGCAATTACGTATTTATCCTGTATGTGAGCCTGGTTGTGCAACACTTTATTCTGAAAACTTCCTTCATGTCAGCTCCTTTGGGCAGTTTCAATGAATTTACCGTAATTATCATAATACGGGCGCACTACAAATATACGGGCGGCTGGTTTGACTTCGGAAAAACGAATGACGGCATTGACCGCAGTAGTTTGAAGTGTTTGCAGGTGTGAAGACTGAAGAGGGTCCGAACCAGGACCCGGATGTAGGGGGTGGGGTCTCTGACTTTACACACCTGGACCGATATGGTGTTGTGATGAGTTGGTCTCTTGGTTTATGTGTTGACGTCAAGAAACATAGATCATTAATATTCATAAATCATAATATTTCTATTGGTCGAGCCCTGATGTGTCAGAGCACCAGACTGAAGCTGCTGGAGGCGTCGGTAACTGCAAACTCACATTAAGACTCAGTCAGGTCTCTAATGAGGATCTCAGCCCTGAAAGAGGACCGGGCCATTAGACCTGCAGGTTCCTGGACATTATGCACAGCTCCAAATTGGATTAGATGCTTCTGTCAGCAATTAGTGTGAAGGAAGGGATGAGCTGCAGGAAGCGTTAATTAAAGCTGGGGAGGGGGGCAGTGAGTTCATACTGTAGTGATGAAGACGAGTCACTGAGGGAGAAGAGGAGGGAGAAGAGTCGGTCATCAAGGCTTTTAGTGGCCTTGATGACCGACTCTCTGGGACTTCAGTCTGTAAAGTTGACGTGTTTTTCTCATTTCAGATGCAGTTTGGGATTCTCTGTGAGCCGAGCATGAAGGAGCCTGTCGTGGGGATCTGGGCGAGACCACAACAAGTGGTCTGAACGAGAGCTGGACGCACCTTTTAAAATGCAGATGGAGGATAGCGTATCGTGGTTGAGCCTCAGTGATGCGGTCAACTGCTGGAAAAACACTCGACATAAGAGAGAGTGCGGAGAGGAGAGATTTTCCTGCAGTTCATCTAAAACTGTGTCGAAGACTCTTGTCTGACTCGTGTTTTTTTCATGAGAGCAAAAGCAGCGTGTCGACTTTAGAACACAAAGTGATGACTCGCCGTTTCTGGGGCTTCAGTCGGGGGGAAACGGCAGCAAAGATAAGACTTTCTTTTTGTACATTTCGGCAGCATTTAAATGCAGCGAGGCCAACACAAGTTCTCTCTCTGAGAACTGTTCTTGATCCTTTTTACAGGAGCTCCTTAACTATCAAAATAAAAGCCCCTGTCCTCCCAAAGAAATAAAAAAAAGAGCAGACAGAAACAGATGTATATTTTTTTTAAAGTTCCCAACGTTTAGTGCAAGTTCTGCAAACATTACATCATCGTTCATACAACAGGGTGTTGCAAGATTGTCCTGCTGCATATTCAAAGTAGTCGGCTTATTGCCCATTAAAGACATACGTGAATATGATAGCAGAGTTGTATGGCATTCATTATAATAATAATAACCATCTTTTATCATCAATCAACAAGTGGATATTAGACAGAAGTACTTGGCGTGGATGTTTAAAGCTATATTAGAACCTTTATCACATTCATTTCCTCTGAACAACCAGACAGAAGGAGCCGTCCCCATATAAATGGAACCAACATGGAAGAAGGGATTTTTTTTTTTAAATAACTGCATGATTGTAAATGAAAACCAAAGTATGTGGTTAACAAAGTATAAGTGCTGAAAATATTGACATATTGTGTTTAACAATAAACCTAAAAAGTGCAGAATATCAATGAAAACGTAAACCGAGGATCCAGAGAAAGTTGATAATTTGGGAGAATCGAATGATTCAGATCTTCCATATCCATGCGCACAGAGAGCAAGCGCCCTAGCTTGCTTTAGCCCCGCCTCCCAGCCCTCAGTCACCGCCTCCTTTACATAAACGTGGGAAGGAAGATGATTCAGCGATAAGTGCATTAAAAACATTCAGTACCTGATGATTTCAATAATGGCTGTTCAAGTGTTCGTAGAAGTCGATGCCTGAAGAGAAAGGTCCACCTCGTTCCATTCTCATCTACATCTACGGGGGAAAGGCTTTTTGGGCCCAATGGCATCATGAGACAGACTGTAATTCCACCATTTGGCCACTATGTAAAATTAGCTTAAAGTCTTGCGCTCCACCTGGAGGCTTGTACTGGACTGTCGAGGTCAGGATGTGGTTCATGATCTTCTCACGAGATCAGATCAACGATGTCGATGCTTCAGAACAAAGTTCCATTCACCAGCATCATCAGGTCCACAATCTGTCCTCAGTGGAGCCTTCAGTAAGAGAAGCTTTGGAAAAGCTGCAACACATTCTGGAGTTTGTGTGTTTTATCGAGGCCTCGACACCTCATCACGTCCAAAGTAGAGTTTTAGCGACATCCCATGATGCCTCTCTTCCGGTTCCTGTCCTCGTCTCCCTCCGGCTCCATCTTCATTGGAGCTGGGAGACCTTGAGAGGCGAGGTGCTGGAAAAGTCCAGGAAGAAGGGTCCTTCCTGTTTGGGCATGAAGGTGGTGGGGATGAGGTTGTAGAGGCCTGCTGGGACATGGTCCACCTCCATGTAGCAGAAGCCACATCTGGAAAAACCAGAGAGGAGGAAGTCAACATACATCAGTTCAGTTTCCAACTTCTGCTCCTAAATGCTGACGAGCATCACTGACAAACTGTATGTGAGGTCGCTATAGCAACATCGGTCCATGACTGTGATCTCAGCACATCTTTGTAAATGTCACAACTCTGTGTTATGTTGCGTTTATGAAAAAGAACAATCTTCATCAGCTGTGAAACTTGAATATTTCAGTTTTGTTTTCATCTTGCATGTACGGAGAGGAGAAGGGATCTGATCTGGGATCTGATCTGGGTTGTGATCTGGGTTCTCTTTTACCTGTAATCTCCGCTGCTCTTCTTCTGGAAGGCAGCCGGACCCGGATCACCCACCGACGACACCGTCACCATCTCAAAGCCAACGCTGTACTGCCTGCAGACACATGACAGAAAACCAGGTCAATCTTCAGAGGCCGGATCCAAACCTCCAAGACTTCACAAAACCAGGGTGTGTGTGTGTGTGTGAGTGACACGTAATGAAGCTGTGGTGGTCTTGGCCTGACCTGGATCCCCGGAGCTCCACGAGCAGCGGTCCCGGCCGTTCCAGGTTCACCTGGTAGATGGGGTTGTGTTTGTAGGAATCCTTGTAGTTCCCACAGCCTCCAGCGCTGGACCCCTTCCACTGGCCGTTGACCTGGAGACAGGAGCACACACAGTGAGCCGGGAGACCCACATCAGGGATCTGGACTCATGTGGACTTATGTGGACTCGTGTGGGTGACAACTTACTCTCTTGGTTTGAGTGAAGGGGTTTGGGATCTTGGAGAAGGTGTATTTGCATCCGGAGTAAACCTGGAGAGAAAGACAGCCAACATGAACTGGAGACAGGTTGAGAGACGGGTTGAGAGACGGGTTGAGAGAAAGGGAGACAGAGAGAGGGGGTGGGGGGGGGAGAGACAGACAGACAGAGAGAGGGATAGAGAGACAGACAGACAGAGAGAGGGAGAGAGAGACAGCCAACATGAACTGGAGACAGGTTGAGAGAAAGGGAGATGGAGAGAGAGAGAGACAGAGAGAGGGAGGGAGACGGAGAGGGAGGGAGGGAGAGAGAGAGAGAGAGAGAGAGAGAGAGGGAGAGAGAGAAAGACAGACAGAGGGAGACGGACAGATGGAGACAGACAGAGAGACAGACAGATGGGGTAAGACAGATGGAAACAGACAGAGAGACAGACAGACAGAGAGAGACAGACAGAGAGAGACAGACGGATGGAGACAGACATATGGAAACAGACAGAGAGACAGACAGACAGAGAGAGACAGACAGAGAGAGACAGACGGATGGAGACAGATAGTGAGAGAGAGAGACAGGGAGAGACAGATGGTCACAGACAGAGACAGACAGACAGACAGACAGACAGATGGAAACAGACAGAGAGAGACAGACGGATGGAGACAGACAGATAGAGACAGACAGAGACAGACGGATGGAGACAGACAGAGAGAGACAGACAGAGAGAGACAGACAGAGAGAGACAGACGGACAGATGGAGACAGAAGGACAGAGAGAGACAGGTTCCTGCGTTGACAAGCAAGCAGCCTCCTGTGGGCCTGTCTCACCCTCAGTGTGTAGTTGATGGTGTTCTGCTTCTCGTACTGGGAGACCACCAGGGTGAAGGTGTGCGTCCCGCCGCTGGTCAGCCTCATCTTGGTCAGGTAGTGAGGGCTGTTGATCCGGATGCCATCGATGTACGGCGGAGGGTCGGCTGTGGGACAGCGGGGACGTTAGCGTCGTTAAGGTGGACATGTCTGTGTAATATTGTCCTCCGTCCAGAGAAGCTCACCTGGGTAGTACACCTTCCTCCCCTCCGTCTTGTAAACAACCAGAGTGATGAATTCTCGGTTTTGTGCAAAGTCATCCTGAACAAACAGAGAAAGGACATCAGAACAAACACAGACATACTGGATTTGAGATGCGGTGTACGTCTACCTTGTCAGTGATGTGCCTGGTGAGCAGCACCCACACAGCAGCGCCCCCTGGGGGACACTGGACCTCCAGCTTGTACTGGGGGTTGTTGGCCAGACTGTAGACGTCCTTCACGGGGCCCTGCTTCCCGTCCCAGCTGCTGCAGACGGGACACAAACCAGAGCCAAGCTGAGCACGTCGGCTCTCACCGTTCCCCTAACGTGGCTAATAAACACACACCTGTGAATACAGGAGGAGTCTTTGAACAGGGCGGGGTTCCAGCTCAGGTAGATGACGTCATAGTACTGACAAAGGTCCTCCCACGCGATCCAGAACACACCTGGAGAGCAACACATGATTTAATATAACCTATGACCTTATTTCAATGCATGTATTTGTGTAATAAAACAAAAAAAAATGTGCAGTGAAGAAAGACGAAAGGGAATACCGTTATCAAACTTCTGTGCCGTTTTGGGGTCAAAGTTGAGGTACTTGAGGAGGTCTGGCGTCCAGCTCTTCTCGTCACGCTCGCTGTAACGGCCCTTCCACCGCAGATGACTCCACGGATTCTTCAGCTGCAGGAAACGCATTCCCTACAGGAAGAACACATCAGATGGAGGAGGAAGGACAGGAAACACGGTGGATTTTACTGACTCAACGGTTGGTTGGTGACACTCAATGTACCATCATACATTTCAATTAAACTGCACGGTGCTAATTGGCACATCAAACTCATGTTGGACCGACCCAGATTGAAAACAACACATCATAACCCTAACCCTGATAAACAGAGTATGAAGACGTGCTAATGCTACGCTCATTGCGCTAACCTTGTGCTCCCTGATGTCGAGAACGGCGTAGGCGTGCGTCGGCACTAAACCCCACCTCTCCCCCTCCTCCTCTGTCATCACCCCTGTTGCCGTGGTGATGAGGACGTCACCCCTGTGAAACCTGGTAGCGGAGAGAGGGAGGAGGATCAGAACCACCGAACCACCGGACCACCAGCAGACGTTGGCAGTGCGTCGCTCACCTCTGGAACAGCATGCGGAAGGTGTCGTCCTTGCTGAACGACTGGTTGTCTGAGTGCATGGCGATGCGTTCAGGGATCCAGCCGGTGAGGGCGTGCAGATCGATGTTCTGGAACACAGTTACACAACCGCATTTCATGACAGACATCAGACTTTGGTTTGTTTTCAGTATAATTTCTCCTTCTAATATTTTAGAAAACCTCTTTTGCCGATTCTGTGGATTTTTCTAAACCTTTTAAACCAGAATCCAAAAAACTGACTTGTTGAACATCGTAATTAATGGTAGATGTGACTAAGCTCGTCTACTGTCTTTAAGATGTTAATCATGAGTCTCGTACATGTAGGATGGAAGACTCAGTTGGTCTTTACAGGATAACTCATAACTTCATAAACTCACTCTTTTTTTGTGATCTCACCTGCATCCAATAAAACTCACATTTCTTTTTTATAATTGGGAGTTGGGTCCATTTCTCATAGTAGTGTCTGACAACTTCTCTGATGTAATCTACACGCTTACGTTGTCTGCAGCCTTGATCACAATAGTGCTGTCATTCCTTAGTTCTTCGTCGTCCTCTCTAAAGTCTGTCTAACTCAACATGAGGGGAAGCTGAAACTCTCTAAATGGTTCATCCGGGTGTAATCTCCTCGTGTCACTCACAGAGTTGGAGCCAGGGAAGTCGTAGCCTCCCATCACCTTCATGTAGGCCTTCTCTATGAGGGAGACCCACAGCTCGTTCCTATTGCTGGAGTAGGAACACAGCAGCTCCCCGTTACGGTCCACCGGCAGGTAGTCGTCTATGATCACCTGGAGGAGGACAGAGGCGGAGGGACGGGTGAGTCTACTCGCTGCTGAACAGGTCGGATACATGCATTCACTAGACATTCATTTAAATTAAATAAACCAAATGTTTTAGTTTGCATTTTAATTAATTAAGATACATGAAAATTAACATTTGTGTCACTTAAAGGGCCAGTGTGTAGCATTGCCTTTGGTTTTTATTAGGGCTGTCAAAAGATTTTTTTTTTTAATCGCGATTAATCGCATTTTGTCCATAGTTAACTCGCGATCAATCCCAAATGAATCGCATTTTTTTTTGCACATTTTTTTTCTTCTAAATGTACCTTAATGTATTTTTTTCATATTCTTAATACTTTTAACAACATAAGGGCAAATATACTTGATTTATGAAAATGTTTATTTAACACTTCAAATATCCCCTTACCAAAACATGGGATCAAAACATGGTTATAAGAATATATCACAAACAATTAAAGTGAACATGTCACAGGAGATAGTGTAACAGGAGATAAGTGCAGTGATAAGGGCCATAAATCATACAATGCGCGTTTTTTTTTTTTTTTTTAAATACCGAGCGTTAATCGCGCGTTAAAAAAATTAACGGCGTTAAGAGGATGTTGCATTAACGCGTTGTTAACGCGTTATTAACGCGTTATTAACGCGTTAACTTTGACAGCCCTAGTTTTTATTAGTGTTTAATCCTGGTGTTTGATCTCAGCAGGATGTTTCTACAGTAGCCCAGAAGGGACACACCAAACGCTGAGAGAGCCTCTCACGTTGTTACCTGTAGGACACGGTGGTCAAACTAAACCTTTGTTGCTCCTGTAGTAGTGTTATTACGGTATGCACGGCCTCTGAGCGAGGAGGAGTGAGTGGAGGGATATTCAGTTGGCTAGTGGGGAGTCCAGCTGTTTAACCTGGATGGACCTGGATGACTGAGAACCTCCACAGTCCTGCTGGGTGTAACGGGTCCTTTAGTTTGTTAGACATGTTGTCAGTTTGTCTTTTACCTTCCTGGGAACTCCGTTGATGTGGAGCTTCACCATGTACTTCCCACAGGGGTTATACTCTGGTTCCCCTCGTCTGTTCTGAGGGTAGATGACACTGTAACACACACACACACACACACACACACACACACACACACACACACACACACACACACACACACACACACACACCAGACACTGTAACATTTGTAAATGTTGAGTGAACTCTGTCTAAACCTCAGACGGGAAGTTCAGGTGTTGCAGCAGCATGAAGAAATGAACAGATAAATAGAGAAGTAAAGGTGAAAGAAGAATAAATAAGAGAAGAGGTGTATACGTCTAGTGTAACAGTAGAAACTACACAAAAGGGGCCTTGGTAGCCGAGGGAGGAGGGTTCTGGTTACACTTCTCTGTTCAACATGACTTCTGGTGACCGGAGCCTGGGGCCCCAGAAGGGTCAAAATAAAGTTCAGAGCCTGAAAGCTTACAGGAACTAAAGACTCAAACCAATGTTGCGGTGGCATCAGCTGCCCGTTTCACAGAAGACCGTGTTGCCGGTGATGAACTCATAGCTGCGGTGATGCAGCAAAGAGGAACCTGAGCTCGTTCATCTGCCAGAATCAAACAGCTGGCTCTCACAGCATCTGAATCACATTAGCGTCGACATGAAACGATAAACGCTCAGTGACCGCCATTTGCCCATGTGGGGCAGTTCAGGACCCAGACGGGCTCACACCGGGATCTGATATTGGCGTCATTAGTGTGACCTGGGCCTCAGACTTGCAGTGTGAGGTGCCAGCGAGGCCGCATACCTGGTGATGAGTTTCTTGTTGTAGCGCCGCTCGTAGGCCGCGCTGATGGCAAGAGACGCCACAAAGGAACAGTCAGACACCACCGTCTGCACAAAGGGAGGAGATCACAACGTTTAAAGTCTCTGGATGGAGACAACAGAACATGGACCAACAATGTGAAAGCAAACAGAACCGAGTCCTTATTCTGCTGGTCCAGGTTCGCTTAAAGGAGGTCCACATGTGCTAGATGGAGCTGCTAACCAACCTGCTTGATGCTGAAGCTGGACACAGACAGGATCATGGTGGGGTTGTTGCAGAGGTCGTCCGGTCGGACCCAGCGGGAGAAGATGGCTTTCTGTTTGGGGGACAGGGCCAGTTTCCCCGTTTTGTCCCTGGTGAGAAAAGTAAGAAACCACAGAGGTGTGAGTTCAGATCTGCAGCTCTGTTGGTCCATCTCAGCCACATGGTAGAAGAGCCACAGTAAACGGTTCACGCATTAAGAGGCACTGTGATCAAATAGAAAAACAGATGTTGTTACTAGGTTCTAGGAAGCAAACTCACGAGAAAGGGACAGGAAAGGCAAACCTCTCCCTCAGGTCGACACTCATGAAGGGCACATAGGCCATGTTGTTGATTGTAGATGTACTCCTGAAAATCA
Organism: Eutrigla gurnardus; assembly: GCF_963514095.1. Lineage (NCBI taxonomy): Eukaryota > Metazoa > Chordata > Actinopteri > Perciformes > Triglidae > Eutrigla > Eutrigla gurnardus. The sequence goes on along the minus strand of NC_139937.1, from coordinate 19,973,726 downwards.
AGAAGGACAAGGTCACATTCTCCCTCAGCAGCAGCTTCCTCTACGTCTAACATGAGGAGCCCTCGAACGACCTCAAGATGTTAGGAACAGCATATTAGGTCACGTTGCAGCTTTACTGCTCACAGGAGAGCTACTGGACAACATTGTTTGGTTTTCAGCACAGCACAAGTCATGTGACAAGAATGAGCCAATCAAACAGGACTTTGAGTCCACGGACGTAACCAGTGAAGCGACTGAGAAGAACTTAAATCCATTTCAGCCCGTTTTGGTTGCTTAGTTACAGCAGCTGTGAAAGGAGGGCAGCCTCCCGAGCACCTTGGATAAGAGGATCAACGCAGCACCGCTGGCGTTTTCAACCAGGATCTGTGTGAAACCTGCTGAAGTAGCATCAGTGGACAGAAGAGTCCACCAGCCGGCTGACCTGAGCACCTCGATCTCCTCAGATGTGTAGCGCTGACCCTGGGGCTCACTGGACTGGACTGCCCGGACCGGCTGGGGTTGCGGTCGGTCATGGAGGCTGAAGTCTGGCCCGAGGGGGAAGAACTGGCGTACCGGTCCCCCAGAATTGGCACCGCTGCTGGGCTTGCCTCCAGGAGGCCCGGTCCTGTCCTGAGTTGGAGAAGTTCTGGACTGGGATTCTTTTAGACCCTCCGCCCTAACAGAACAGAGTGGAGGTGGTTGTTTAGTTTTATCTGGAAAATAAGATCCATTTTTTTCTGCCAATACCAAAAAAAAAAACATACATTCGGAAGAAACATGTATAGAACTGTTTGAAACTCTTTTGTCTAAGGGAGGAGATGCAGCGACGGAGCAGCTGGAACAGAGAATCCTCAGCTGGTTTTACCTCTCCAACGCCTGACGGGCCAGCTGCTTCAGTTTGGTCTGCAGCGTCGCCTCCGTCGTCTCGTTGGACTGCAAACACACAAGGACAAACTCATGAGGAGGACCACTGGGACAGGGTGAAGGTCACTGGGACAGGGTGAAGGTCACTGGGACAGGGTGAAAGTCAATGTGACAGGATGAAAGTCATGTGACTGACAGAGTGAAAGTCGTGTGACTGACAGGGTGAAAGTCGTGTGACTGACAAGGTGAAAGTCGTGTGATTGACAGGGTGAAAGTCGTGTGACTGACAGAGTGAAAGTCGTGTGACTGACAGGGTGAAAGTCAATGTGACAGGATGAAAGTCATGTGACTGACAGAGTGAAAGTCGTGTGACTGACAGGGTGAAAGTCGTGTGACTGACAAGGTGAAAGTCGTGTGACTGACAGGGTGAAAGTCAATGTGACAGGATGAAAGTCATGTGACTGACAGAGTGAAAGTCGTGTGACTGACAGGGTGAAAGTCGTGTGACTGACAGGGTGAAAGTCATGTGCCTGACAAGGTGAAAGTCGTGTGATTGACAGGGTGAAAGTCGTGTGACTGACAGGGTGAAAGTCGTGTGACTGACAAGGTGAAAGTCATGTGATTGACAGGGTGAAAGTCGTGTGACTGACAGGGTGAAAGTCGTGTGACTGACAGGGTGAAAGTCATGTGCCTGACAAGGTGAAAGTCGTGTGACTGACAGGGTGAAAGTCGTGTGACTGACAGGGTGAAAGTCATGTGACTGACAAGGTGAAAGTCGTGTGACTGACAGGGTGAAAGTTGTGTGACTGACAGGGTGAAAGTCGTGTGACAGGATGAAAGTCATGTGACTGACAGAGTGAAAGTCGTGTGACTGACAGGGTGAAAGTCGTGTGACTGACAGGGTGAAAGTCGTGTGACTGACAGGGTGAAAGTCGTGTGACTGACAGAGTGAAAGTCGTGTGCCAATGTGACAGGATGAAAGTCATGTGACTGACAGGGTGAAAGTCGTGTGACTGACAGGGTGAAAGTCGTGTGACTGACAGGGTGAAAGTCATGTGCCTGACAAGGTGAAAGTCGTGTGATTGACAGGGTGAAAGTCGTGTGACTGACAGGGTGAAAGTCGTGTGACTGACAGGGTGAAAGTCGTGTGATTGACAGGGTGAAAGTCGTGTGACTGACAGGGTGAAAGTCGTGTGACTGACAAGGTGAAAGTCGTGTGACTGACAGGGTGAAAGTTGTGTGACTGACAGGGTGAAAGTCGTGTGACAGGATGAAAGTCATGTGACTGACAGAGTGAAAGTCGTGTGACTGACAGGGTGAAAGTCGTGTGACTGACAGGGTGAAAGTCGTGTGACTGACAGAGTGAAAGTCGTGTGCCAATGTGACAGGATGAAAGTCATGTGACTGACAGGGTGAAAGTCGTGTGACTGACAAGGTGAAAGTCGTGTGACTGACAGGGTGAAAGTCGTGTGACTGACAAGGTGAAAGTCGTGTGATTGACAGGGTGAAAGTCGTGTGACTGACAGGGTGAAAGTCGTGTGACTGACAGGGTGAAAGTTGTGTGATTGACAGGGTGAAAGTCGTGTGACTGACAGGGTGAAAGTCGTGTGACTGACAGGGTGAAAGTCATGTGACTGACAAGGTGAAAGTCGTGTGACTGACAAGGTGAAAGTCGTGTGACTGACAGGCTGAAAGTCGTGTGACTGACAGGGTGAAAGTCGTGTGACTGACAGGGTGAAAGTCGTGTGACTGACAGGGTGATGACACAGACAGACCCACTGACCGTGTTGATGCAAAGCTCCACAGCCTGAGTGTAAAGTTCAATGGCTTCATCGTCATTTCCCTTCTCGTCTTCCTCGAAGGCCTGGGTGACCAGGAAGTGGGCACGCTCCAGGTCCACCTGTTGCCGGGACTTCAGCGGATCACTCTTCTGGGCCTGGACTGGGGTCAAAGGTGAAGGGAAGGACAGGTTACCCCATGTTCACTACACTACAGACAGGACGGAACGGTTTATATCCCCCGTTTATATCAATGAGGGTTCAGACTCTTTCTTTGAAATGTATTACAAACATGTACAACTAAAGAGAAATGATCTTACAACAAGGACATAATAGTTTCAGACAGTGAAAAGCATAAACGTGACGAGGACGAGCTCTTTGGCATTCATGTGTCAACTAGCAGCAGCTCAATTAAACGGTGAGTCCTGTCAGGTGGACTTACCAGCATTGTGGAGGGCTTGGACTCGATCCAAGTACTCATTCACTTTGTCCTGGATTCCCTCCAGTTTGGACCCTGCCATGCCAGCATAGATCAGGGCCTGGGCTGCCTCCTGCAGCAAAACAAATCCCAGCCGTTACACATACATACACACACATACTCATACGTGTGTGTATATATATATATATTAATGTGTATTATATGTGTATTATGTTAATATGTATTAATAGAAACTCACACAAGTAAAACACAACAATATATATATTTTGTAAAACTGATATGAAGCCATTACCTGATTTGAAGTATGAAGTTTATTTATTTAAAAAAAAGGGACAATGTATATCGATGAACATTTAAAATAATGTAAATATACAGGATTATAGTCAAAGGCTAATTTCCATCCTTAGTCCCTGGCCTATAAATCCCTAAAAGTTAGAAAAATAAGTTATATTAAATATTGCTGTCATTTGAATGACGCACTCCGTTGGCACCTCGGTATCCACGTAACCAGGAAACCAGGTAATCAGGAAACCAGGTAAGCAAAGGCTCCGTCGTGTAATTGAAAGTGAAGGTAAACCTCGAGCTAACCTGAGCTAGCGAGCATTGCTAACAGCTGTTTACACCCGTCCGGTCCTGACGTGAAGCCACTGACCTTATAATAAAACACAGCCTCGTTATATTTGCCACTGTGGTCAGAGGTCACAGCTGTTTTGGCAAACTTGACAGCATCGAGCTCCAGCGCCGAGCAGTCCATCCTCAACACGGGCGAGCAGCTTCTGGCTAGCTAGCCGTTAGCTACCGTAATGCTCCGAATATATTAAATACGCGTCTTTCCCCCGTAACACAGGGGGGTTCATCGACTCGGGACGAGTATTACAGAGAGAACAGCCAGGAGAGAACGGTTAAACTTAGCTGTAGCCAGACACCTGCTAGCAGATACCAAAACAACCGTGTTGTTTCCGGGAGCCACGATTCGCGCAGGCGCACAAGGGGGCTCAGACCTTGCTGTCGTATGTTGCATTCAGCGAATCATGTCGATGGAGCGCAACCACGTGATTCAGTTCAATTCGGTTCAATTCCATTGGATTCTTACACCCACAAATAAGTGTCCTCAGAGAGCCCAGAGTCCTGGATCCTGAGTCCCACAACCTAAGTCCTGGATCCACCCGGTCAGGAATACGCCCTAAAAACCTTTTAACTTCAAACAGGAGGGAACCTCAGAGACACTTATTTTTTTAAAGATCAAAAGGGAGACAAGAAACAAAATTTAATACGTGCTTTGGCTCCTTTTAGTATTTTTAAGGATTTCAAATATATTTTAAATTCACTTATGAAAACAATATATTTGGGGGAGGATTTCAGGATTCTATTCCTGTGAATGAAAAATGTGCAAGACATAGAATTACATTACAGCAGAGTTCATACCAAATGTATATTATCTTTAGAAATAGCAGCTGGAAGTAATGAGATTTTCCTTTTTATCCAGTTGTGAATATGAAACCATAACTTCTGTACAATATGACATGAGAAAAATACATAGTTTCAACATTCTCACAAAGTGAACGCAGGTTATCATCAAAGTAAAACGCATTCCTGAGAGGGAGAAATGTTGTTTGCGATTTTGAAGCGTGTTTCTTTTTATTTGGGTGATATATAGGGAATGGTAGACATTGTTCTAAGTTTAATTGTCTTTTTATCAAATTTGTTTAGGATGTAATTTCTGTTTTGTCTACCAGGAAATCATTCAGGTAGAAAGTTCCTTGTAATTATATTTTTTTGTCAGCAGTGTAAATTCTTGAGGAAGTGCTTTATGTAGTTTATTAATATCTGACTTGACCTCGGAGACACTGAGGAGGATCTTCCTCCACCAGATACATCCTCCTCCCCATGTCAACAGAATAAACAACAAATATTACAACATAGTCAATGCTTATGACTGAAATGATGCAAAGAAGAGACAAAGTGTGTCTGTGTGTAATTGTGTTTATTCATATGCAGATCTATTTTAAAAGTCTTGACATTTACAGCATTTATTAACAGTATATTTGTGTTGTTACGCAGCTAATCCACCAGCCAACGGTACTGCTTCTTATTATTTCGGCACAAACAGGATTTAAAAGCACAACTCAGGAGATGAGCAGAGTCTTTACTTAGGTCTGGCAGCTACAGGAGATCAGACGGAGAGGCAAGAAGACCGGCGCGGCTGGTTATGTGACATGAAGACACTTGTAGCCGTTTGGTTAGCGGCTACAGGAAGCCTCGACTGCCTTTCATTACCACACTATTTCCTTCTTCATTCTTCCTCATTTTATTCTGACAAGAGAAGATGCATCCAAGCTGATCTTCCCAGGGTGTTGAGCAAAGACAAGACTTCATGTTAAAGCATCACACAGAACATCGTGGAACATGTCCAGATATCCAGATATATCACGTCCACATGCACACACATGACCACTATAGTTTCCTCACTGCTTTAAAAATGTTTAAAATACTGCTGCAGGTCTGTTTCAGGGCTCTCAGAGGGGGTCTGGACCTCAGGTCTGTCTTACTGCACTTCTGCTTTAAGGTTGTGATGGTGTCGATGTTAAAACCAGCTTCTGTCTCACCCTCACCAGTCCTGTACAACTTCCTCAATTACCGTCTGACTCGTTGAAGGTTCACATCTTTACGCTGCAACAGTCACACGACAGGCTGGGAAAGTGTCACAAAATGGGAATCTATTGATTTGTACGTGATGAACACAAATGTTCCATTTTGTTTGTGACGCTCAGCGCGAATTTCAACTAATTTATTCCAGATGGAAATCTTGTTCATGCCTGCAACACATTTGTTTTCTCTCAGTCGGACGATTTTAAGTCCAAACCAACGTTAGTTTAGATGAAAAAAAAAGTTAGCTTTAGACACAAAAACATCATTAGCTTTAGACAAAAAAAAAGTTAGTTTAGAAGAAAAAACGTTAGTCTTAGATAGAAAACAAAATGTTAGCTTTAGACGAAAAAACAACAACATTGGCTTTAGAGAAAAAAACTAGCTTTAGAGGAAAAAATCGTTAGCCTACCTTTAGACGTCTAAAGCTAACGTTAGTTTTGAAGCTTAATGTCTCCTGTTTAAAAAAAAGTGCTGCAGGTACAAACGATACCTTCAACATAAATAAATAAGTTTGAAGTCATCCTGAGAAACAACCCAAACATGTACACGAATCACACGATCCACACACTGCTGTGAGACGGTTGTACATTTTTAAATAGCTGCACGGATCACGATCGGAGATGTAAATGAGTTAAAAAGGCATTTTGCATTTCATCTGGATGTTAAACAGACAAAGCGTCTTTTCTGCAGATCCATCGGTTCCTCCGATCACAGCTCACTGAAAGCCATTTTTCTCTGTCGTGGACAGAAACTGCACAGTGACCTGGAACAGGATCGACTATCCAGTCGCTGAGGAGAGAACGTGATGTTTGGATCAAGACTGGTCGATTGTGAGATTCAATGTCTTTATGAACGAGTCTCTTACCTTCTACTCAGATCAGTTCCATCGACCCACTTCCATTGTCCATCTTCCACCTTCAGGCCGAGCCAGTATTGGCTCCATGAACCCCAGCTGTATTCTCTGATTGTTTTCTGACGTAACAGAAACAGGAAGTGGACGTTATACTTCAACACACAGCCTCACAATGTTTCAATGTCATAATTGTGTTGTTTTCTTACCTTCTCCTCAATATTGTTTACAACAGCTAAATCTGAACTCTTCTCTTTGCAGTCTTCTCGAGCTTCTTTCCATGTTTTCTGCCCAGCAAAAGAAGGGTTATTGATCGCGTAGCAGAAAGGTTCAGTGTTTCTCCATCCATCCTGACAAGCTTCACAGCTTCTCTCTGGAACAACAGACACCAACCAATAAACATTACTGCGTTGTGATGACATCATTATTATTATTGAGTATTTCTGGACTAAATGAATGTAACATGAACATACTGTTGTCTTTTTTGGGGCAGTAGTTATCAACGCTCCACTGAGCTCGACTGACGTTGAGCTTATTCCAGTTTCTCTGCTCTGTCACCAGGGCCTGGTTTTGTGTCCACAGGTTTGTGTTCTGGATCTTTAAGTCGGTGTTGTTTCGCGTCACCTCATCCAGCTGCACCGTCAGGTCTGTGGTCTGGATTTTCAAGCGGGTGTTGTTTCCCATCACCTCATCCAGCTGCACCGTCAGGTTTGTGGTCTGGATCTTTAAGTCGGTGTAGTTTCCCATCACCTCATCCAGCTGCACCGCCAGGTTGGTGATGTTGCTCTCCAGGTTCGTATTGTCTGAGTGGAGTTTATCGTTGGTTTCTCTTAATTGGCTCAGCTCTCCTTGATCTCTTGACAGAGCAACTGTAAAATGAAAATTGACAATACATATTTGGTTTTGTCAATTTGCCACTTTAGAAAGCGATTTCTTGTCTGGTTTTACAGCCTCTCTGAACATTTCACCAAATCCCTTGAAAAGATTAGAACCACAAAAAAACTTTGGTGTCATGAATGAGTCACAGTGTTTTCTGATTTGCCTAATGGGCCCCGTGGCCCTTCAGTTGGTAGGAAGTCACCAAGAGTGAAGGACTAAGATATTTGCTGTGGAAATCGTTGTGTTGAATGTGGGATCCAGTCAGCCGCTGTGATCCTGAAACCAGCGACACTGTGTGAACCTAAATACGCTGATTATGTAACGTTGCTAAAGTACTTTACAAGACATTGTGAGAAGAATGAAGTATAACGCTTTATTATGTCTCATACGTTTGTGCAGCAATGTTTGGGTTGATACCATTTATTACACAGACTGAATCATAAATGTGACTATTTTTTTACCACTTAAGAATGAATAAAAAGAAAACAGTAAGACACCAAAACCTTGAGGAACACCATAAAAGACGTCTGGCTTTGATTTAGCATCGAAGGCATTTGACCTTCGGAGATTTCTGCAAAATTTGTAGTAAAGACATCTAAGTTTGTAAAGTTCATGAGGCTGTGAGGTCACAACAGATCCCTTTCAAGTTAAGTGACTATCATTATCACACATGATGATCTCAAATATACAGGAACACCTCACTTATGCAATTAAAGACTGTTTATGGATCCCATTATGCAGAAATATTCAAATACACCCTTTTTAGAACAGGCGATCATTTCAAACTTATACTGAGTTCAGCGTTAAACTCTCCCTTTTATAGACCGTGAGGTCAGAGGTCAACCGACCCCTTTAAATCATGTCCCAGTTTTCCCTCACCAACACGTTTCCTACATTTTGAGCGTTTTTCAGCCCTCTTCTACAAGCTACCATGACACTGTTGTTATCAATGGTTCCGTACATTTTCTAGTTACAGACATAAGTGATATCAAATAATAGATGAAGTGCCATTATTGTGTTGGTTGGTTGTAAACTCACCGTGGACACAGAGGCCGATGAGGCCCGACAGCAAAAGGACACAAAGAATCCCCAAACAACACAGCAGCTGCTGCAAGCGGCCGAATCCGCTGTTGGCTTCCTTGTCTGTCAACAGTTCTGCTGAGACTGAACAACAAGTATGAAAAGAGATATTTATAAGGCAAGGCAGTCACTGAAGTTACAATCTTTTACAATATTCTGTCTTTGTGTCACAAAGACATGAAGGTCCATTGATGTGAAGAACTCAGGCTGCTGAATCCTCCTATCGGTTTGGACCAACGTTGTTACAACGACCTTAATAGCTGTGATCATGAAGCGTCCAGGCCACGGGGCCACTACGGGCCACAGGGCCACAGGTATTGTGTTTTTGTAAGCAACGTACTGTTTGCGTAGGCAGATTGCTCAGTTCCATTGCTTTGCACCTTCACTTCATCGTAGATGGTTTCTTCTTTCTTTTGAGGCGGCGCCGCCTCACTGCTTCCTGTAACAGGCAAAGACTTTCAACACATTACTAACACACAGGCAGCACCATGGAACCTCCACAGTTACTTACATTTACACACTTAGAAGATAAATAGTATGTATATGAGATAAATCTATATTTAAATTGACACAAATAGAAAACCTCCATGTGTACTTTGGAGGTTTTCTCTCGGCAACTCTGAAATAAAAAGTGCTCTAGATCTAAAGTCAAGCTTCAGTTCAGTGTTACTTTACAAATCTCATCCAACATGAGTTAAGAACTGCACTCAAATAGGATTGAAATATGTCCATATTTTAGTTTGTTAGGTTTACTGTGTATTGGCATTGAGCAGTTCATCATAATCAATGGTGGGATTTTAAAACATTCATGCAAATGTGTGAGATTGGCTCCTCCTGCATCTACTTTTGATTATAAATGTTACTTCATTCTAGCAGAAGAGACCACAGACAAAGATTCAGGATCGACAACAACAACGTGTCACATTCTTCATATGCAGCTTTGAAAGCGTAACTGACCTTTAGGTGGTTTTTTGTGGGATTTGAACACAACGGACGCGTAGTTCACCTCCTCTGCCATCGGTGCTGTCTGCTGAGTGCTGCTCTAATTAAATGTCCTTAAAGCAGAACTGGTTGTTTCCTCTCTCCGGTTGAGATTATCACACCGCCTTGAAGTGAAAAACTTCTGCTTTTGGTTGAGAAAGTAATTTGCATCCCTGACTGGCAAACTAGTGAAGCACAAAACAGCTACTGTTGTCTTATGGAAATAATATTGATAATAATAATAATAATAATAATAATAATAATAATAATAATAATAATAATAATAATAATAATAATAATATGCAAGCAGGATAAGCTTTTATGTAACTTGGGAATGTTTGCATGCACAAACCACAAGAAGAAACGTGTCTGTGTGGCAATGACTCTTTTTTCAGTCTCACACTATAAACCACAAAGAGTGCCGTTAAGGACGGGCAGCCGTCGATGTGGTCTGGTCTGGACTCAGTTTAAAGGGGGAAGAGTGAATGAAGAAATATGGATTATGTTGTGGTAGTAGCAGGAGCAGATTTGGTTATCAACAGCTAATTATTAATGTCAATATGATTATTGATATTATAAATTATATTTAATATATTATCATGATATAATCATGAATAAACGGGGCACCACCCTGGGATCAGGGAAAAGATAACCTAAAACTGTATTCAGTCTCAATATAAAATGTTTTACACTCACATGCCAATCATCGTGATCATTGGCATAGAAGTATAAAACAATCGAACAATTAAAAAGGCGTGAAATTCGAGCACTAGCCTTCACAACCTGCTGTTATCCAGTGACATATACACAACAAGCACAAGAGACCGCTAGTTATAATATAATAAGATTTATTAAAATCAGTAATAATGATCACAATCAATAACACTGCAATTAACAAAACCCTATTACCCAACTACCTAACACACAAAGCTAAGCTAAACAAAGGAAGAGACACACGTGGAGTGCGTGTGCGTTTGTGTGTGTGTGTGTGTGTGTGTGTGTGTGTGTGCGTGTGTGTGTAGAGAGAGAGAGAGATATGGCCGGGCGCGACCACCAGATGGAGCGATTCCTCACAGCGTTCAGGGGCGGAGCCACTGACGTCAGATGGAGTAGCGAGAGAGGGAGAGAGAGAGGGAGAGATGGCCGGGTGCAGCCACCAGATGGAGCTATGTCCTCAGCGTCCGGAGACGGAAACAGCTGGCGGAGGATACGTGTGGGGGACGGTGTATGTGTGCGTGTGTGTGTTAGCGGAACAGTCCATGTATTCCTTGAAACACGTGGGAGTCCAAACAGTCTGTATATTCCATGGAAAAGAGGTTAAACAGTTCATTCAGGTTAAAGTCCATAACTTTGATGGAGGCATTGTCTGGACAGAGATTGAGGCAAAGTCTGGACAGAGATTGAGGCAACGTCTGGGCAGAGACTTCTAACCATCTAACCTATATTAAACATCACTAAGGCACAATTTACACAAACATCAGCATTATCATTTCATTCGGTTGAGAGTTAGCCTGTGGGATGTGTGTGAAGCGTGGCGATACGAACAGAAGGGAGTCCAGTGTAGCTTGCAGCTTCTGCAGGTGTTTGTACATAATGCTATAATCGTGGTAATGATCCAGCCACTAAGCAGGAGCCCGAGTGCAGTTGCGCTGACCGGGTTTCCTTGGTAGAGTATCGGTCTACTTATGTGGTTAAAGGGTGTAGTAGTGAGTCCCGTCGGTTTGAGGGTGAACAGCACTAGTTTTGTTCCTTCAACCAGAAGTGATTGTTGGAAGGTTTTATCACTCGTTAGATTGTGGCCAATGAATGCCTCTATGATCTCAATCTCCGCGTCGTACCGTAATGGGTGATTAGTAGTCCGGGTGTCCCCTGCAGGACGATGCCGGTTGGTGGTCCTGGCTCGACCACCTCCGTGGACAGGGTGACTCGCAGGCCGAGGAGAATGCCAACGATCCAAGGGAGATGCATCCTGCAACACACCAGAGTTTTGTGTATCATGAAAAAGTTGATGTTTAGGTGTTAGTGCATGCGGTTACATCCTAATGTGACTATGATGAGTCTTCTCCCTTGTGGGAGGGAGGCTGCCTCCCCCTTTCGGGTGTGGCGATTGAGGTCTCTCTAAGGGGTGCGAGAGGTTTGTAGGGTTTGATCTGATTTTCATGAACCCACTTGTATGCAGATGGGTGCGTAGGTTTTGAGACCCTGATGCGGTAAGCTACTGGGAATCGCTTTCCGACAATCTCGAAGGGCCCCGACCAGCTTGGGAGGAATTCTCTAGGGACCCCAGCTGGCTTGGTGACCAAGAAATAGAATACCATATCGCCTACTTCATACTCTGTGTGAGATCTTTCCTGGTCGTAGTATGCCCCCTTACTGCTGGTCTCGAGGTTCGTCTGGGCCCCTGAGGATGTGGCCCGGAGGTGGTTGTGTATGTCAGTCACGTACTGGTGTACCGTATGGGCAGTCGCCGCACTGACACCCTCGGGATGGTTGAAGAGATGCAGTGGGAGAGTCGTCTCTCCATGTGGGTGCCCATCTCGACGCAGTTGGTGGGCATGACGGGGGTGGTCGAAGTCTCCACCCCGTCTCTCGCCACCCCCCTTCACGCTGTTATGAGAGCTATGTTTTAAGGCAGCAGATGTATCGGAGTTAGCGGGCTTTCTTTTAATTCTGCGCGCTACGTGGTTTTCCCAAGTCATCTGTGCGTAATTACAAACGTCTTGCATGGAGAGGCGGTGTGTCCTGCAGTGCAGGGTGACATCGTAGCGCACGCTTTCGTGTAGGTTATGCAGAAAGAAAGCTTTGAAGGCCGGCTCCTCCTCCACTCCTGGGGAGTTACGGCCCTGAGCATAGGCGGCCCTGAAGCGCCTATAGTACTCCCTGGGTGGTTCCTGCTTCTTGTGTAGAATGGCGAGGGCACCGTGCGTGGCGAAAGCATGATCCCAGTACCGGCTATACTCCCTGGGGTATCGGTCCCAGGTTCCGGGTGCGAGTGTTTCTATGAAACTGTAGACATGTCTGGTTGTGGTCTTCCAGACTAGCCTGAGCTTCTCACGCGAGGAGGCCTGGGGTAGGTCAATCAGGTGGTTGTCTAACTCACTCAAATATTTGTCAATATTATGGTTCGAGTTGTCGGGATCAAAAGGTTGAATATCTTTAGCTATGCTCTCAAGCTCTTCAAAGCGGGGGCACTGTGGCGTCCTTCCTGGTGAAGGCGAGACTAAGCTAGGTGGTGGGGGCGCGTCGCAATTTACAGGTTTGTTCCAAAAATAGAACGATTTTGGAGGTGGTTTCTTTGCTATCTGTGACAGAGTCATGGGGAGCTGCGTAGCCGTTACCGCTGTCTCGTAGTGGAGCTTGTCTTAAGGACTTTTTGTCCGCTGGTAACTGTTCCCATCTTCTGCATGGCGGGGGAGTCGTATTTTCACTACAAAAAGAGTGGGAGTCGGGGAAGCCTGAATCACAGTGACTGGACGAGACTGCTGAGGGAGGGCATTCTGGTTTAAACTTCAACCACTCGTTATTGTAGGACAAAAACTCAGACTCTGCGGTGTGCAGGGCATCTAAATAACGCATGGCTTTCGTGTTTGCCGTTTGAACCTGGTGGAGGAGACAAGCCTTTTGCTCTTTTAATGCTTCTCTTTCCTCTCTTATGGTGGCCATTTCTTGCCGCAGGTCAGTGTTTATCCGACCCAGTTGGTCAGATCGCTCCGTGTCTTCAGATCTCTGCAGCTGTGCTCTGCGCTGAGACAGGAGGCAGATTTGACCCAGCACGTCAGTGGTTGTGCACAGTGTCTTCCCTGACGGGTGATTAACATAATCAACAAGCTCCTGCAGTTGATCATTGCATGTCACTATATTATAGTGATTGAGGTTCTCCCTGTCCCCAAGGGACAGCTGGAGGAGACCAGCGACCGCATCCTGCAGGTCTGCGTCGACTGATACCTGGGGACCATCAGCTCCTTGTTCTTTCGGGGCGTAGTTGCTCATTTTACCTCTAGTAAAAGGCAGAACCCGGTGGCTTCACTTGTTTGGTTTTAACAGTGAAAAAGAATGTATTTGTTGTTATGCTGATGTGGGTGCACAGGTGAGCGGCGTCGACCTGTGACTTACAATGGAAATGTTACTACACTTCTACAGCCTGTGGACTGACAGTGAGGTGTCTCTAGCACCTCTGGTGAGTGATAACAGTGTTATAACGAGTCTTAGTATCCCTAACCCTGCGTTTGTTAGTATTGTTGTTAAACAATAAATAGCTAATCACAACATGCATATGCAACCCTCAACTGTACTTGCTTGGCAAATAGTAATAGTAATAGTAAACAACCAAATCGATCCTTGAAAATCGATTTCTAAATAATCATGTTAATAATAATAATAATTACTATTACTATTATTATTACTATACCTCTCAGGTTATTGTGCATAAATCTCTGGATAAAGCTGGTTTAAGAAGGCCTCACATGGGGCGACAATTATGTTGTGGTAGTAGCAGGTGCAGATTTGGTTATCAACAGCTAATTATTAATGTCAATATGATTATCGATATTAATAATTATATTTAATATATTATCATGATATAATCATGAATAAACAGGGCACCACCCAGGGATCAGGTAAAGGTAACCTAAAACTGTATTCAGTCTCAATATAAAAGGTTTTATACTCACATGCCAATCATCGTGATCATTGGCATAGAAGTATAAAACAATCAAACAATTAAAAAGGCGTGAAATTCGAGCACTAGCCTTCACAACCTGCTGTTATCCAGTGACATATACACAACAAGCACAAGAGACCGCTAGTTATAATATAATAAGATTTATTAAAATCAGTAATAATGATCACAATCAATAACACTGCAATTAACAAAACCTTATTACCTAACTACAGACGAGCGGCTGAATCCAGGCGAGTTTGGGTCGTAGAAGTTATCCTCCTCGCGGATCCAATTAGTTGAAGAAAACAGTTAGTGTTTTCTCCCTTCTGCAGGCAACAATAAAATCGCGGGGCTCGGCGATTTAGTCAGTTGACTTCAGACAAAAACGGGTCGTTAGAAGTTATCGTTCTGCTGGCAGCTGGGACGAAGACATTTTTTTTCTTCCTTCCGTGGGTAAACAGGGGAGTCGCGCGATCGCGGCGGTCTCCTCAGGATCCAAAATGATAAAAACAAAAGAAAAATAAAGCGAGTAGAGAAAAAGAGAAGGAAATCAGTCTGTTGCTCGTCCGGCGAGCTTGGGGAAAAGACTGTGGCCTAGGACAAAGGAAAACGCTGCAGACGTAACGTTCACCACCTGTTGTAACGTGTGTTACGGTGGAGAGAGGAAGTCCTTAAGGCAGCGCCGGTTTATATAGCTCACGGCTGCTCCCGGGGACCCCCTGGGGTACCTGTGGTTGTCAGCCAATAGGGCACCAGTTGTGTGACGTTACACTTCGCACCTCGGTGAGAAGTGAAACTAAAATGGTGGTTGTAGTTTTTTATCTCCTTTGTTCCTTTGTCCTGACTGCATGTGACGGCTTCTCTAGGCCGCGTTGTGTAGTCCTAATGGGGAGGTCCCGACAATTATAATATAATATTATAGTGAATAATATTTTATAGTAATATTGTAGTGAATAATATATAATAGTATAGTGAATAATATTATATAATATGATATTATACAATAGAATAATATTATTATATAATATTATAGTGAATAATATATAGAAGTATATTTGTAGCAACGTTGACCTGTGAAACTGAGCAACATGAACTTGATACAATAAAAGTCATTTGTAAATAAAAAGCAG
Source organism: Eutrigla gurnardus (assembly GCF_963514095.1). Classification (NCBI taxonomy): domain Eukaryota; kingdom Metazoa; phylum Chordata; class Actinopteri; order Perciformes; family Triglidae; genus Eutrigla; species Eutrigla gurnardus. Next base: position 19,958,437 of record NC_139937.1, on the reverse strand, counting down.
AACCTACATGTTGCTCGTTTTATGACAGATGTTGATCTCTGGTCTAAACTTCCTCATCAATATATATTGTGATGTTATTAACCCTTTTTATTGACTGATGCAAAGCTGACAGTTCTCTCAGAGTAAACGGCAGCCTGTTGCAGTGCTGACAGTTGTCCACCAGGTGGAGGTGAGAAACCACAATATCAATAACTAATAACAATACAAAACAATTCTTCAGGTCCTTCTCTCAACAAAGAACTCTTGGGCATCTCCAGGTCATCCTCACAAACACAGAAGGTTTGAATTCCTGCTGTTAATCTCTGGTTCAGGATCAGAATACATCTCTGACGTTCAGCCTCACTCACCGACTTGTTTTCCCCCTAAAAAGGAATATTTTTATAGAGGAATATAAGTAAAGTAAGAGGAGAGGCGGCAGATGTCATCACATGCTTCTATCTGCTTTCTGTCTGTTTGGGTCTCTTCCCATCAACTGGATGAAGGTGGTGAAAGAGTTAACCTTGGAGATGACATCACCGCCTCTCTCTGATCTTTTCCCATCTCATCACCACGCTTTCCAGTGTGCCTCTCCTTCCTCCCTCCCTGCCCTTCCTTCCAGTCTCCTCCCTCCCTTCCTCCCTCTTCCCTCCTCCATCCCCTAACCCTCTCCAGTCTCCTCCCTCCCTTCCTCCCTCTTCCCTCCTCCATCCCCTAACCCTCTCCAGTCTCCTGGATCCTGAGTCCCACAAATCTGAGTCCTGGATCCTGAGTCCCACAACCTGAGTCCTGGAACCTGAGTCCCACAACCTGGATCCTGAGTCCCACAACCTGACTCCTTGATCCTGCATCCCACAACCTAAATCCTGGATCTTGAGTCCCACATCCTGAGTCCTGGATCCACCCGGTCAGGAATACGCCCTAAAAACCTCTTAACAGGTCAAACAGGAAGAAACCTCAAAGACACTTTTTTTTTAAAGATCAAAAGGGAGACAAGAAACAAAATTTAATATCATACATATTGTACAAGCTCTGCCTAGTGCTGCCATTCAGATCAGTGGGAAATTCTCTTATAACATTATACAAATGTTTAAGTATTTTTAAGGATTTCAAGTATATTTTTAATTCACTTATGAAAACAATAAATTTGGGGGATGATTTCAGGATTCTATTCCTGTCAATGAAAAATGTGCAAGACATAGAATTACATTACAGCAGAGTTCATACCAAATGTATATTATCTTTAGAAATAGCAGCTGGAAGTAATGAGATTTTCCTTCTTATCCAGTTGTGAATATGAAACCATAACTTCTGTACAATATGACGTGAGAAAAGTAAATAGCTTCAACATTCTCACAAAGCGAACGCAGCTTAACATCAAAGTAAAATGCATTCCTGAGAGGAAGAAATGTTGTTCGTGATTTTGAAGCGTGTTTCTTTTTATTTGGGTGATATATAGGGAATGGTAGACATTGTTCTAAGTTTAATTGTCTTTTTGTCAAATTTGTTTAGGATGTCATTTCTGTTTTGTCTACCAGGAAATCATTCAGGTAGAAAGTTCCTTGTCATTATATTTTTTGTCAGCAGTACAAATTCTTGAGGAAGTGCTTTATGTAGTTTATTCAAATCTGACTTAACCTCAGAGACACTGAGGAGGATCTTCCTCCACCAGATACATCCTCCTCCCCATGTCAACAGAATAAACAACAAATATTACAACATAGTCAATGCTTATGACTGAAATGATGCAAAGAAGAGACAAAGTGTGTCTGTGTGTAATTGTGTTTATTCATATGCGGATCTATTTTAAAAGTCTTGACATTTACAGCATTTATTAACAGTATATTTGTGTTGTTACGCAGCTAATCCACCAGCCAACGGTATTGCTTCTTATTATTTCAGCACAAACAGGATTTAAAAGCACAACTCAGGAGATGAGCAGAGTCTTTACTTAGGTCTGGCAGCTACAGGAGATCAGACGGAGAGGCAAGAAGACCGGCACGGCTGGTTATGTGACATGAAGACACTTGTAGCCGTTTGGTTAGCGGCTACAGGAAGCCTTGACTGCCTTTCATTACCATACTATTTCCTTCTTCATTCTTCCTCATTTTATTCTGACAAGAGAACATAAATCCAAGCTGATCTTCCCAGAGTGTAGACTTCATGTTAAAGCATCACACATAACAGGGCTCTCAGAGGGGGTCTGGTCCGGTATGGTCTTACTGCACTTCTGCATTGAGGTTGTGATGGTGTCGATGTTACAACCAGCTTCTGTCTCACCCTCACCAGTCCTGTACAACTTCCTCAATTACCCTCTGACTCGTTGAAGGTTCACATCTTTACGCTGCAACATTCACACGACAGGCTGGGAAAGTGTCACAAAATGGGAATCTATTGATTTGTATGTGATGAACACAAATGTTCCATTTTGTTTGTGATGGTCAGCGTGAATTTCAACTCATTTATTCCAGATGGAAATCTTGTTCATGCCTGCAACACATTTGTTTTCTCTCAGTCGGACGATATTAAGTCCAAAACAACGTTAGTTTAGATGAAAAAAATGTTAGCTTTAGACGCAAAACAACGTTAGTTTAGATGAAAAAAACGTTAGTCTTGGATGAAAAACAAAACGTTAGCTTTAGACAAAAAAACACAAGATGAGGCTCATCTGCAGAGACTGGGGCTCATCTGCAGAGACTATTAGAGGTGATAACCCTTGAAATGGACAAGATAAAAGGCTGGTTTGACAAAAAATAAATTGTCACTAAATTTGTCCAAGACTAAATTCATAGTCTTTTGTAATTTTAATATACATTCTCAAGTAAAGATAAAGATAGGGGGAGTGGACATTGAAAGAGTGCATGAAATTAAATTTCTTGGTGTGATAATAGATGACAAGATCAATTGGAAATCTCACATAAAACATGTACAATCTAAACTGTCAAGAAGCATTTCAATATTGAGCAAAGCTAAGCATATTCTGGATCACAAGTCACTACATATTCTATACTGTTCCCTGGTTTTGCCATATTTCATTTACTGCGCAGAAGTCTGGGGAAACACATATAAATCTACATTGCAATCACTAACTATACTTCAAAAAAGAGCTATAAGAATAGTTCACAAAGCTGAATATTGAGACCACACAAATTTTTTTTTTTAAAGTCAAAAATAATAAAATTCATTGATATTGTAGAATTAAAAACGGCACAAATAATGTTCAAAGCAAAAAATAATTTATTACCTGGTAATTTACAAAGACTATTCTTCAATAGAGAAGGGGGTTATAATCTGAGGGGGAAAACAGATTTGAAAACTGTTATTGTGCGTACCACAATGAAAAGTTTCTGTATTTCAATCCGGGGGGTAAGACTGTGAGTGTGGAGCTGAGGCAATGTACAAGTCCGATTCAGTTTAAAAAGATGTATAAAGAAGGAATTTTCATAAAGTACAGAGAGGAAGAAGGAAGCCATAATCACTGATTATAAAGATGTACTAAAAAAAAAGAAAAAAAAAAAGAAGAAGAAGGAAAAGTGTCTAGGCAAATGTCTAAACTATATATTATGAAATAGATTAAAAAGGATTCAATGTGATAAAGTTTGAAAATGGAGAAGGGGTAGTATTAAATAAGTAATTCTTCCTACTACTCCTTTTCGGACATGTTAAAATGTTTAAATATTTAGTTTTATTACTGGTAAAAAAAAAAAAAAAAAAAAAAAAATGTTACTCTGATTTTGTTATTATTCTTGTTTGTTGTTTGTTTGTTTTTGTTTTTTTGTTGTTGTTTTTCCTTTTCTTTACATTATTTCAATTTATGTTGTTATTTCTTTCACATGTTCGAAAAAAAACAAAAAAAAACAACAACGTTGGCTTTAGAGAAAAAATTAGCTTTAGAGGAAAAAAACGTTAGCCTACCTTTAGACGTCTAAAGCTAACGTTAGTTTTGAAGCTTAATGTCTCCTGTTTAAAAAAAGTGCTGCAGGTACAAACGATACCTTCAACATAAATAAGTAAGTTTGAAGTCATCCTGAGAAACAACCCAAACATTTACAACGTGTGCCCATGTACACGAATCACACGATCCACACACTGCTGTGAGACGGTTGTACATTTTTAAATAGCTGCACGGATCACGATCGGAGATGTGAATGAGTTAAAAAGGCATTTTGCATTTCATCTGGATGTTAAACAGACAAAGCGTCTTTTCTGCAGATCCATCGGTTCTTCTCATCACAGCTCACTGAACGCCATTTTTCTGTTTTGTGGACAGAAACTGCACAGTGACCTGGAACAGGATCGACTATCCAGTCGCTGAGGAGAGAACGTGATGTTTGGATCAAGACTGGTCGATTGTGAGATTCAATGTCTTTATGAACGAGTCTCTTACCTTCCACTCAGATCAGTTCCATCGACCCACTTCCATTGTCCATCTTCCACCTTCAGGCCGAGCCAGTATTTGCTCCCTCGTGGGGGCCAGCTGTATTCTCTGATTGTTTTCTGATGTAACAGAAACAGGAAGTGGACGTTATACTTCAACACACAGCCTCACAATGTTTCAACGTCATAATTGTGTTGTTTTCTTACCTTCTCCTCAATATTGTTTAAAACAACTAAATCTGAACTCTTCCCTCTGCAGTCTTCTCGAGCTTCTTCCCAGGTTTTCTTCCCATCAGATTCAGGGTCATTGATCGCATAGCAGAAAGATTTTTTTTTTTTCCATCCATCCTGACAAGCTTCACAGCTTCTCTCTGGAACAACAGACACCAACCAATAAACATTACTGCGCTGTGATGACATCATTATTATTACTGAGTATTTCTGGACTAAATGAATGTAACATGAACATACTGTTCTTATTCTTGGGGCAGTAGTTATCAACGCTCCACTGAGCTCGACTGACGTTGAGCTTATTCCAGTTTCTCTGCTCTGTCACCAGGGCCTGGTTTTGTGTCGACAGGTTTGTGTTCTGGATCTTTAAGTCGGTGTTGTTTCCCATCACCTCATCCAGCTGCACCGTCAGGTTTGTGTTCTGGATCTTTAAGTGGGTGCTGTTTCGCGTCACCTCGTCCAGCTGCACCGTCAGGTTTGTGATGTTGCCCTCCAGGTTCGTATTGTCTGAGCGGAGTTTGTCGTTGGTTTCTCTTAATTGGCTCAGCTCTCCTTGATCTCTTGACAGAGCAACTGTAAAATGAAAATTGACAATACATATTTGGTTTTGTCAATTTGCCACTTTAGAAAGCTTTTTCCTGTCTGGTTTTCCAGCCTCTCTGAACATTTCACCAAATCCCTTGAAAAGACTAGAACCACAAAAAAACTTGTCATGTCACGTGTCATGAATTAGTCACAGTGTTTTCTGATTTGCCTAATGGGCCCCGTGGCCCTTCAGTTGGTAGGAAGTCACCAAGAGTGAATGACTAAGAGATTTGCTGTGGAAATCGTTGTGTTGAATGTGGGATCCAGTCAGCCGCTGTCACAATGAAACTGAAACCAGCGACACTGTGTGAACCTAAATACGCCGATTATGTAACGTTGCTAAAGTACTTTACGAAACATTGTGAGAAGCTTAGAATGAAATATAACGCTTTATTATGTCTAATACGTTTGTGCAGCAATGTTTGGGTTGATACCATTTATTACACATAAATGTGACTATTTTTTTACCACGAATAAAAAGAAAACACACCAAAACCTTGAGGAACACCATAAAAGACGTCTGGTTGTGATTTAGCATCGAAGGCGTTTGACCTTCGGAGATTTCTGCAAAATTTGTAGTAAAGACATCTAAGTTTGTAAAGGCTGTGAGGTCACAACAGATCCCTTTCAAGTTAAGTGACTATCATGATCACACATGATGATCTCAACTATACAGGAACACCTCACTTATGCAATTAAAGTCAACCGACCCCTTGAAATTACGTCCCAGTTTTCCCTCACCAACACGTTTCCTACATTTGGAGCGTTTTTCAGCCCTCTTCTACAAGCTACCATGACACCGTCGTTATCAATGGTTCCGTACATTTTCTAGTTACAGACATAAGTGATATCAAATAATAGATGAAGTGCCATTATTGTGTTGGTTGGTTGTAAACTCACCGTGGACACAGAGGCCGATGAGGCCCGACAGCAAAAGGACACAAAGAATCCCCAAACAACACAGCAGCTGCTGCAAGCGGCTGAATCTGCTGTTGGCTTTCTTGTCTGTCAACAGTTCTGCTGAGACTGAACAACAAGTATGAATAGAGATATTTATAAGGGTTCAGCAGTCACCGAAGTTACAATCTTTTACAATATTCTGTCTTTGTGTCACAAAGACATGAAGGTCCACTGATGTGATGAACTCAGGCTGTTTGGACCAACATTGTTACACCGATATTAATAGCTGTGATCATGAAGCGTCGGGGCCACTACGGGCCACGGGGCCACAGGTATTGTGTTTTTGTAAGCAACGTACTGTTTGCGTCAGCAGGTTGCTCAGTTCCATTGCTTTGCACCTTCACTTCATCGTAGATGGTTTCTTCTTTCTTTTGAGGCGGCGCCGCCTCACTGCTTCCTGTAGCAGGTAAAGACTTTCAGGTGTTAACACATTACTAACACACAGGCATCACCATGGAACCTCCACAGTTACTTACATTTACACACTTAGAAGATAAATAGTTTGTATATGAGATAAATCTATATTTAAATTGACACAAATAGAAAACCTCCATGTGTACTTTGGAGGTTTTCTCTCGGCAACTCTGTAATAAAAAGTGCTCTGGAAGCTAAAGTCAAGCTTCAGTTCAGTGTTACTTTACAAATCTCATCCAACATGAGTTAAGAACTGCACTCAAATAGGATTGAAATATGTCCATATTTTAATTTGATAGGTTTACTGTGTATTGGCATTGAGCAGTTCATCATAATCAACGGTGGGATTTTAAAACATTCATGCAAATGTGTGAGATTGGCTCCTCCTGCAGCTGCTGTTTGGGTCCAAATGATGTTTCATGTTCCCGGTTACACTTTTGATTATAAATGTTACTTCATTCTAGCAGAAGAGACCACAGACAAAGATTCAGGATCTGATCGACAACAACAACGTGTCACGTTCTTCATATGCAGCTTTGAAAGCGTAACTGACCTTCAGGTGGTTTTTTGTGGGATTTGAACACAACGGACGCGTAGTTCACCTCCTCTGCCATCGGTGCTGTCTGCTGAGTGCTGCTCTAATTAAATGTCCTTAAAGCAGAACTGGTTGTTTCCTCTCTCCGGTTGGGATTATCACTCCGCCTTTAAGTGAAAAACTTCTGCTTTTGGTTGAGAAAGTCATTTGCATCCCTGACTGGCAAACTAGTGAAGCACAAAACAGCTACTGTTGTCTTATGGAAATAATATTGATAATAATAATAATAATAATAAAAATAAGCAGCTTTGCATGCAGGATGAGCTTTTATGTAACTTGGGAATGTTTGCTTGCACAAACCACAAGAAGAAACGTGTCTGTGTGGCAATGAGTCATGTGATCAGTCACACACTATAAACCACAAAGAGTGCCATTAAGGACGGGCAGCCGTCGATGTGGTCTGGTCTGGACTCAGTTTAAAGCGGGAAGAGTGAATGAAGAAATATGAATTATAATATTATATTATAGTGAATAATATTTTATAGTAATATTGTAGTGAATAATATATAATAGTATAGTGAATAATATTATATAATATTATAATATAATGATATTATAGTGAATAATATTATTATATAATATTATAGTGAATAATATTTTATAGTAATATTGTCGCGAATAATATATAATAGTATAGTGAATAATATTATATAATATTATAATATAATGATATTATAGTGAATAATATTATTATATAATATTATAGTGAATAATATTTTATAGTAATATTGTCGTGAATAATATATAATAGTATAGTGAATAATATTATATAATATGATATTATAGTGAATAATATTATTATATAATATTATCGTGAATAATATATAGAAGTATATTCGTAGCAACGTTGACCTGTGAAACTGAGCAACATGAACTTGATACAATAAAAGTCATTTGTAAAGAAAAAGCAGAACCTACATGTTGCTCGTTTTATGACAGATGTGGTTCTGGTATAAACTTCCTCATCAATATATATTGTGATGTTATTAACCCTTTTTATTGACTGATGCAAAGCTGACAGTTCGCTCTCTCAGAGTAAACGGCAGCCTGTTGCAGTGCTGACAGTTGTCCACCAGGTGGAGGTGAGAAACCACAATATCAATAACTAATAACAATACAACTCTTCAGGTCCTTCTCTCAACAAAGAACTCTTGGGCATCTCCAGGTCATCCTCACAAAGACAGAAGGTTTGAATTCCTGCTATAAATCTCTGGTTCAGGATCAGAATACATCTCTGACGTTCAGCCTCACTCACCGACTCACGTTCACGCACTTGTTACATCTAACCGTGCCACCACCTGCTCCCTTGACCCGATTCCCTGCTCTCTTCTCCAGGACATCTCACATGACACCTTGCCATTCCTCACCACCCTGATCAACTCCTCCCACACCTCAGGTGTCATTCCAGCGGATTTTAAGACAGCTACCATGAAGCCTCTCCTTAAAAAACCCACCCTAGACGCTACTGACATCCAAAGCTACAGACCTGTATCTCTTCTTTCATTCCTCTCTAAAACCTTGGAACGTGCCGCCTACAACCAACTGTCATCCTATCTCTCGCAGAACAACCTCCTAGACCCTAATCAATCAGGATTCAGGACTGCTCATTCCACTGAGACGGCCCTCCTCACAGTGACCGAGTCCCTGCGAGACGCCAGAGCCTCATCCAACTCCTCCGTTCTCATTCTGCTCGACCTATCTGCTGCATTCGACACAGTCAACCACCAAATCCTCCTCTCCACTCTGGCTGAACTTGGCATAACTGACTCTGCTCTCACCTGGTTTACATCATACCTGACAAATCGCACCTTTCAGGTCACATGGAATGGCTCTATGTCCAAACCCTGCTCTCTGGAAACGGGTGTCCCTCAAGGCTCAGTATTAGGACCGCTTCTGTTCGCACTATACACCAGATCACTAGGTTCTGTTATCACATCGCATGGATTCTCCTACCATTGCTACGCAGATGAAAGTAAGAGGAGAGGTGGCAGATGTCATGACATGCTTCTATCTGCTTTCTGTCTGTTTGGGTCTCTTCCCCTCAGTTGGATGAAGGTTGTGAAAGAGTTAACCTTGGAGATGACATCACCGCCTCTCTCTGACCTTTTCCCATCTCATCACCACGCTTTCCAGAGTGCCTCTCCTTTCTCCCTCCCTCCCCTCCTCCCTCTTCCCTCCTCCATCCCCTAACTCTCTCCAGTCTCCTGGACCCTGAGTCCCACAATCTGAGTCCTGGATCCCGAATCCCACAATCTGAGTCCTGGATCCTGAGTCCCACAACCTGAGTCCTTGATCTTGCATCCCACAACCTAAATCCTGGATCTTGAGTCCCACATCCTGAGTCCTGGATCCACCCGGTCAGGAATACGCCCCCCTAAAAACCTTTTAACAGGTCATAGGAAGAAACCTCAGAGACACTTTTCACAACTCATTTATTCCAGATGGAAATCTTGTTCATGCCTGCAACACATTGTCGGATGATTAAGTCCAAAACAACGTTAGTTTAGATGGAAAAAAAAGTTAGCTTTAGACGTAAAAACATTGTTAGCTTTAGACAAAAAAAAGTTTAGAAGAAAATAACGTTAGTCTTAGATGAAAAACAAAACGTTAGCTTTAGACGAAAAAAACTATATTTAGAGGAAAAAATCGTTAGCCTACCTTTAGACGTCTAAAGCTAACGTTAGTTTTGAAAGTTAATTTCTCCTGTTTAAAAAGAAGTGCTGCAGGTACAAACGATACCTTCAACATAAATCAATAAGTTTGAAGTCATCCTGAGAAACAACCCAAACATTTACACGAATCACACGATCCACACACTGCTGTGAGACGGTTGTATATTTTTAAATAGCTGCACGGATCACGATCGGGGATGTAAATGAGTTAAAAAGGCATTTTGCATTTCTTCTGGATGTTAAACAAACAAAACGTCTTTTCTGCAGATCCATTGGTTCTTCTCATCACATCTCACTGAACGCCATTTTTCTGTGTTGTGGACAGAAACTGCACAGTGACCTGGAACAGGATCATCTATCCAGTCGCTGAGGAGAGAATGTGATGTTTGGATCAAGACTGGTCGATTGTGAGATTCAATGTCTTTATGAACGAGCCTCTTACCTTCCACTCAGATCAGTTCCGTCGACCCACTTCCATTGTCCATCTTCCACCTTCAGGCCGAGCCAGTATTTGCTCCCTCGTGGGGGCCAGCTGTATTCTCTGATTGTGTTCTGATGTAACAGAAACAGGAAGTGGACGTTATACTTCAACACACATCCTCACCATGTTTCAATGTCATTATTGTGTTGTTTTCTTACCTTCTCCTCAATATTGTTTACAACAGCTAAATCTGCACTCTTCTCTTTGCAGTCTTCTCGAGCTTCTTCCCAGGTTTTCTGCCCATCATCAGATTCAGGGTTATTGATCGCGTAGCAGAAAGGTTCAGTGTTTTCCCATCCATCCTGACAAGCTTGACAGCTTCTCTCTGGAACAACAGACACCAACCAATAAACATTACTGCGTTGTGATGACATCATTATTATTATTGAGTATTTCTGGACCAAATGAATGTAACATGAACATACTGTTCCTTTTCTTGGGGCAGTAGTTATCAACGCTCCACTGAGCTCGACTGACATTGAGCTTATTCCAGTTTCTCTGCTGCGTCTCCAGGTCCTGGTTTCGTGTCGACAGGTTTGTGTTCTGGATCTTTAAGTCGGTGTAGTTTCCCATCAGCTTGTACAGCTGCACCGTCAGGTCTGTGGTCTGGATTTTCAAGCGGGTGTTGTTTCGCGTCACCTCAACCAGCAGCACCGTCAGGTTGGTGATGTTGCCCTCCAGGTTCGTATTATCTGAGCGGAGTTTGTCGTTGGTTTCTCTTAATTGGCTCAGCTCTCCTTGATCTCTTGACAGAGCAACTGTAAAATGAAAATTGGCTACTTAATCATTCATCACAATACATATTTGGTTTTGTCAATTTGCCACTTTAGAAAGCTATTTCCTGTCTGGTTTTCCAGCCTCTCTGAACATTTCACCAAATCCCTTGAAAAGACTAGAACCACAAAAAAACTTCACAGTGTTTTCTGACTTGCCTAATGGGCCCCGTGGCCCTTCAGTTGGTAGGAAGTCAACAGGAGTGAATGTGAAAGGACTAAGAGATTTGCTGTGGAAATCGTTGAATGTGGGATCCAGTCAGCCGCTGTGATCCTGAAACCAGCGACACTGTGTGAACCTAAATACGCCGATTATGTAACGTTGCTGAAGTACTTTACGAAACATTGTGAGAAGCTTAGAATGAAATATAACGCTTTATTATGTCTAATATGTTTGTGCAGCAATGTTTGGGTTGATACCATTTATTACACAGACTGAATCATAAATGTGACTATTTTTTACCACTTAAGAATGAATAAAAATTAAACACACCAAAACCTTGAGGAACACCATAAAAGACGTCTGGCTTTGATTTAGCATCGAAGGCGTTTGACCTTCGGAGATTTCTGCAAAATTTGTAGTAAAGACATCTAAGTTTGTAAAGTTCATGAGGCTGTGAGGTCACAACAGATCCCTTTCAAGTTAAGTGACTATCATGATCACACATGATGATCTCAACTATACAGGAACACCTCACTTATGCAATTAAAGACTGTTTATTGATCCCATTATGCAGAAATATTCAAATACACCCTTTTTAGAACAGGCGATCATTACAAACTTATACTGCATTCAATGTTAAACTCTCCCTTTTGTAGACCGTGAGGTCAGAGGTCAACCGACCCTTTAAATCACGTCCCAGTTTTCCCTCACCAACATGTTTCCTACATTTGGAGCGTTTTTCAGCCCTCTTCTACAAGCTACCATGACACTGTTGTTGTCAATGGTTCCGTACATTTTCTAGTTACAGACATAAGTGATATCAAATAATAGATGAAGTGCCATTATTGTGTTGGTTGGTTGTGAACTCACCGTGGACACAGAGGCCGATGAGGCCCGACAGCAAAAGGACACAAAGAATCCCCAAACAACACAGCAGCTGCTGCAAGCGGCCGAATCTGCTGTTGGCTTCCTTGTCTGTCAACAGTTCTGCTGAGACTGAACAACAAGTATGAAAAGAGATATTTATAAGGCAAGGCAGTCACTGAAGTTACAATCTTTTACAATATTCTGTCTTTGTGTCACCAACTCAACAAGAAAAGAGGGATTCTGATACAAAGACATGAAGGTCCATTGATGTGACGAACTCAGGCTGCTGAATCCTCCTATCGGTTTGGACCAACGTTGTTACAACGACCTTAATAGCTGTGATCATGAAGCGTCGGGGCGACGGGGCCACTACGGGCCGCGGGGCCACAGGTATTGTATTTTTGTAAGCAACGTACTGTTTGCGTAGGCAGATTGCTCAGTTCCATTGCTTTGCACCTTCACTTCATCGTAGATGGGTTCTTCTATCTTTTTAGGCGGCGCTGCCTCACTGCTTCCTGTAGCAGGTAAAGACTTTCAGGTGTTAACACATTACTAACACACAGGCATCACCATGGAACCTCCACAGTTACTTACATTTACACACTTAGAAGATAAATAGTTTGTATATGAGATAAATCTATATTTAAATTGACACAAATAGAAAACCTCCATGTGTACTTTGGAGGTTTTCTCTTGGCTACTCTGTAATAAAAAGTGTTCTGGAAGCTAAAGTCAAGCTTCAGTTCAGTGTTACTTTACAAATCTCATCCAACATGAGTTAAGAACTGCACTCAAATAGGATTGAAATAAGGTGGGATTTTAAAACATTCATGCAAATGTATGAGATTGGCTCCTCCTGCAGCTGCTGTTTGGGTCCAAATGATGTTTCATGTTCCCGGTTACACCTTTGATTATAAATGTTACTTCATTCTAGCAGAAGAGACCACAGACAAAGATTCAGGATCTGATCGACAACAACAACATGTCACGTTCTTCATATGCAGCTTTAAAAGCGTAACTGACCTTCAGGTGGTTTTTTGTGGGATTTGAACACAACAGACACGTTGTTCACCTCCTCTGCCATCGGTGCTGTCTGCTGAGTGCTGCTCTAATTAAATGTCCTTGAAGCAGAACTGGTTGTTTCCTCTCTCCGGTTGGGATTATCACTCCGCCTTGAAGTGAAAAACTTCTGCCTTTGATTGAGAAAGTCATTTGCATCCCTGACTGGCAAACTAGTGAAGCAAAAAAACAGCTACTGTTGTCTTATGGAAATAATATTGATAATAATAATAATACAAATAAAAATAAGCAGCTTTGCATGCAGGATGAGCTTTTATGTAACTTGGGAATGTTTGCATGCACAAACCACAAGAAGAAACGTCTCTGTGTGGCAATGAGTCATGTGATCAGTCTCACACTATAATCCACAAAGTTAAGGACGGGCAGCCGTCGATGTGGTCTGGTCTGGACTCAGTTTAAAGGGGGAAGAGTGAATGAAGAAATATGAATTATAATATAATATTATAGTGAATTATATTTTGTAGTAGGCCTAATATTGTAGTGAATAATATATAATAGTATAGTGAATAATATTATATAATATTATAATATAATGATATTATAGTGAATAATATTTTATTGTAATATTGTCGTGAATAATATATAATAGTATAGTGAATAATATTATATAATATGATATTATAGTGATAATATTATTTATAATATTATCGTGAATAATATATAGAAGTATATTCGTAGCAACGTTGACCTGTGAAACTGAGCAACATGAACTTGATACAATAAAAGTAATTTGTAAAGAAAAAGCAGAACCTACATGTTGCTCGTTTTATGACAGATGTGGTTCTGGTCTAAACTTCCTCATCAATATATATTGTGATGTTATTAACCCTTTTTATTGACTGATGCAAAGCAGCCTGTTCGCTCTCTCAGAGTAAACAGCAGCCTGTTGCAGTGCTGACAGTTGTCCACCAGGTGGAGGTGAGAAACCACAATATCAATAACTAATAACAATACAATTCTTCAGGTCCTTCTCTCAACAAAGAACTCTTGGGCATCTCCAGGTCATCCTCACAAAGACAGAAGGTTTGAATTCCTGCTATAAATCTCTGGTTCAGGATCAGAATACATCTCTGACGTTCAGCCTCACTCACGACTCACGTTCACGCACTTGTTACATCTAACTGTGCCACCACCTGCTCCCTTGACCCGATTCCGTCCTCTCTTCTCCAGGACATCTCACACGACATCTTGCCATTCCTCACCACCCTGATCAACTCCTCCCTCACCTCAGGTGTCATTCCAGCGGATTTTAAGACAGCTACCGTGAAGCCTCTCCTTAAAAAACCCACCCTAGACGCTACTGACATCCAAAGCTACAGACCTGTATCTCTTCTTTCATTCCTCTCTAAAACCTTGGAACGTGCCGCCTACAACCAACTGTCATCCTATATCTCGCAGAACAACCTCCTAGACCCTAATCAATCAGGATTCAGGACTGCTCTCTCCACTGAGACGGCCCTCCTCACAGTGACCGAGTCCCTGCGAGACGCCAGAGCCTCATCCCACTCCTCCGTTCTCATTCTCCTCGACCTATCTGCTGCATTCGACACAGTCAACCACCAAATCCTCCTCTCCACTCTGGCTGAACTTGGCATAACTGACTCTGCTCTAACCTGGTTCACATCATACCTGACAAATCGCACCTTTCAGGTCACATGGAATGGCTCTATGTCCAAACCCTGTTCTCTGGACACGGGTGTCCCTCAAGGCTCAGTATTAGGACCGCTTCTGTTCGCACTATACACCAGATCACTAGGTTCTGTTATCACATCGCATGGATTCTCCTACCATTGCTACGCAGATGACACCCAGCTGTTCCTCTCTTTTCCCCCAACCTCTGACACTCACATTGCAACTCGCATCTCGGACTGTCTGGCTGCGTCTCTGTCTGGACAACTGCACATCACCTCAAGCTTAACCTGAATAAAACCGAACTCCTCTTCATCCCAGGGAAAGACTGCCCTCGCATGGACCTGTCGGTCACTGTCGAGGGCATCACAGTATTGCCGTCGTCAACTGTGAGGAACCTGGGTGTAATCCTCGAAGACCAACTATCCTTCACCCCCAACATCACTGCTGTGGCCCGATCCTGCAGATTTGCCCTCTACAATATCCGCAGGATTCGGACCCTCCTCACAAAGGATGCAACGCAACTCCTGGTCCAAGCACTGGTCATCTCCCGCCTTGACTACTGCAACTCTCTCCTGGCCGGACTCCCGGCCTCTGCGATTGAACCATTGCAGCGTATCCAGAACGCTGCAGCACGTCTTATCTTCAATCTACCCAAATTCTCCCATGTGACCCCCCTCCTCCGTGACCTCCACTGGCTCCCTGTTGCAGCGCCCATCCAATTCAAGACGATGACACTTCAGGGCCATCAATGGAACTGCACCCATCTACCTTCAAACACTGGTCAAACCTCATGCCCCGAAGCGAGCACTTCGCTCCTCTACTTCAACTGGCCGGCTGGTACCACCATCGCTGAAATCAAACAAATGTCGCTCAGCAAAGTCCAGACTCTTCTCTGTTCTGGTCCTCAGTGGTGAAACGAACTCCCGACTATTGTCAGGACAGCTGAGTCATTTGCCATCTTCCGAAAAAGGCTCAAGACTCACCTGTTCAGACTTCACCTCGACTCTACATAGCATGACCTACTAACAGCGTCCGCTAAATGACCTAAATGTAAATGTAAATGTTTTCCCCCTAAAAAACATTTTAGAGGAATATAACTAAAGTAAGAGGAGAGGCGGCAGATGTCATCACATGCTTCTATCTGATTTCTGTCTGTTTGGGTCTCTTCCCCTCAGCTGGATGAAGGTGGTGAAAGAGTTAACCTTGGAGATGACATCACCGCCTCTCTCTGACCTTTTCCCATCTCATCACCACGCTTTCCAGTGTGCCTCTCCTCTCCTTCCTCCCTCCCTCCCCTCCTCCCTCTTCCCTCCTCGAACCCCTAACCCTCTCCAGTCTCCTGGATCCTGAGTCCCACAATCTGAGTCCTGGATCCTGAGTCCCACAATCTGAGTCCTGGATCCTGAGTCCCACAACCTGAGTCCTTGATCCTGCATCCCACAACCTAAATCCTGGATCTTGAGTCCCACATCCTGAGTCCAGGATCCACCCGGTCAGGAATACGCCCTAAAAACTTTTTACCGGTCAAACAGGAAGAAACCTCAGAGATACTTTTTTTTTAAAGATCAAAAGGGAGACAAGAAACAAAATTTAATATCATACATATTGTACAAGCTCTGCCTAGCGCTGCCATTCAGAAATTCTCTTATAACATTATACAAAAGTGCTTTGGCTCCTTTTAGTATTTTTAAGGATTTCATGTATATTTTAAATTCACTTATGAAAACAATATATTTGGGGGAGGATTTCAGGATTCTATTCCTGTGAATGAAAAATGTGCAAGAAATAGAATTACATTACAGCAGAGTTCATACCAAATGTATATTATCTTTAGAAATAGCAGCTGGAAGTAATGAGATTTTCCTTCTTATCCAGTTGTGAATATCAAACGATATCTTCTGTACAATATGACGTGAGAAAAATACACAGTTAGAAAAATACAGTGTTAGACATTGTTCTTAGTTTATCAATTTTCTTATTATCAAATTTGTTTAGGATGTAATTTCTGTTTTGTCTACCAGGAAATCATTCTTCAGGTAAAAAGTTCCTTGTAATTATATTTTTTTGTCAGCAGTACAAATTCTTGAGGAAGTGCTTTATGTAGTTTATTTAAATCTGACTTAACCTCGGAGACACTGAGGAGGATCTTCCTCCACCAAATACATCCTCCTCCCCATGTCAACAGAATAAACAACAAATATTACAACATAGTCAATGCTTATGACTGAAATGATGCAAAGAAGAGACAAAGTGTGTAATTGTGTTTATTCATATGCGGATCTATTTTAAAAGTCTTGACATTTACAGCATTTATTAACAGTATATTTGTGTTGTTACGCAGCTAATCCACCAGCCAACGGTACTGCTTCTTATTATTTCAGCACAAACAGGATTTAAAAGCACAACTCAGGAGATGAGCAGAGTCTTTACTTAGGTCTGGCAGCTACAGGAGATCAGACGGAGAGGCAAGAAGACCGGCACGGCTGGTTATGTGACATGAAGACACTTGTAGCCGTTTGGTTAGCGGCTACAGGAAGCCTTGACTGCCTTTCATTACCTTACTATTTCCTTCTTCATTCTTCCTCATTTTATTCTGAGAAGTGAACATGCACCCAAGCTGATCTTCCCAGAGTGTAGACTTCATGTTAAAGCATCACACAGAACATCGTGGAACATGTCCAGATATCCAGATATCATAGATCACGTCCACATGCACACACATGACCACTATAGTTTCCTCACTGCTCTAAAAATGTTTAAAATACTGCTGCAGGTCTGTTTCAGGGCTCTCGGAGGGGGTCTGGACCTCAGGTCTGGTCTTTACAGCACTTCTGCTTTAAGGTTGTGATGGTGTCGATGTTAAAACCAGCTTCTGTCTCACCCTCACCAGTCCTGTACAACTTCCTCAATTACCTTCTGACTCGTTGAAGGTTCACATCTTTACGCTGCAACAGTCACACGGCAGGCTGGGAAAGTGTCACAAAATGGGAATCTATTGATTTGTACGTGATGAACACAAATGTTACATTTTGTTTGTGACGCTCAGCGCGAATTTCAACTCATTTATTCCAGATGGAAATCTTGTTCATGCCTGCAACACATTTGTTTTCTCTCAGTCGGATGATTAAGTCCAAACCAATGTTAGCTTTAGATGGAAAAACAACGTTAGTTTTAGACAAAAAAAAAGTTAGTTTAGAAGAAAAAAACGTTATTCTTAGATAGAAAACAAAATGTTAGCTTTAGACGAAAAAAACAACAACGTTGGCTTTAGAGAAAAAAACTAGCTTAGAGGAAAAAACGTTAGCCTACCTTTAGACGTCTAAAGCTAATGTTAGTTTTGAAGCTTAATGTCTCCTGTTTAAAAAAAGTGCTGCAGGTACAAACGATACCTTCAACATAAATAAATAAGTTTGAAGTCACCCTGAGAAACAACCCAAACATTTACAACGTGTGCCCATGTACACGAATCACACGATCCACACACTGCTGTGAGACGGTTGTATATTTTTAAATAGCTGCACGGATCACGATCGGAGATGTAAATGAGTTAAAAAGGCATTTTGCATTTCTTCTGGATGTTAAACAGACAAAGCGTCTTTTCTGCAGATCCATCGGTTCTTCTCATCACAGCTCACTGAACGCCATTTTTCTGTGTTGTGGACAGAAACTGCACAGTGACCTGGAAGAGGATCATCTATCCAGTCGCTGAGGAGAGAACGTGATGTTTGGATCAAGACTGGTCGATTGTGAGATTCAATGTCTTTATGAACGAGTCTCTTACCTTCCACTCAGATCAGTTCCATCGACCCACTTCCATTGTCCATCTTCCACCTTCAGGCCGAGCCAGTATTTGCTCCCTGAACCCCAGCTGTATTCTCTGATTGTGTTCTGACATAACAGAAACAGGAAGTGGACGTTATACTTCAACACACATTCTCACAATGTTTCAATGTCATTATTGTGTTGTTTTCTTACCTTCTCATCAATATTGTTTACAACAGCTAAATATGAACTCTTCCCTTTGCAGTCTTCTCGAGCTTCTTCCCAGGTTTTCTGCCCAGCAAAAGAAGCGTCATTGATCGCGTAGCAGAAAGGTTCAGTGTTTCTCCATCCATCCTGACAAGCTTGACAGCTTCTCTCTGGAACAACAGACACCAACCAATAAACATTACTGTGTTGTGATGACATCATTATTATTATTGAGTATTTCTGGACTAAATGAATGTAACATGAACATACTGTTGTCTTTTTGGGGGCAGTAGTTATCAACGCTCCACTGAGCTCGACTGACGTTGAGCTTATTCCAGTTTCTCTGCTGCGTCTCCAGGTCCTGGTTTTGTGTCGACAGGTTTGTGTTCTGGATCTTTAAGTCGGTGTTGTTTCCCATCACCTCATCCAGCTGCACCGTCAGGTTGGTGATGTTACCCTCTAGGTTCATATTGTCTGAGCGGAGTTTGTCGTTGGTTTCTCTTAATTGGCTCAGCTCTCCTTGATCTCTTGACAGAGCAACTGTAAAATGAAAATTGACAATACATATTTGGTTTTGTCAATTTGCCACTTTAGAAAGCTATTTCCTGTCTGGTTTTCCAGCCTCTCTGAACATTTCACAAAATCCCTTGAAAAGACTAGAACCACAAAAAAACTTTGGTGTCATGAATGAGTCACTGTGTTTTCTGACTTGCCTAATGGGCCCCGTGGCCCTTCAGTTGGTACGAAGTCAACAGGAGTGAATGTGAAAGGACTAAAAGATTTGCTGTGGAAATCGTTGTGTTGAATGTGGGATCCAGTCAGCCGCTGTCACAATGATCCTGAAGCCAGCAACACTGTGTGAACCTAAATACGCCGATTATGTAACGTTGCTAAAGTACTTTACAAGACATTGTGAGAAGCTTAGAATGAAGTATAACGCTTTATTATGTCTAATACGTTTGTGCAGCAATGTTTGGGTTGATACCATTTATTACACAGACTGAATCATAAATGTGACTATTTTTTTACCACTTAAGAATGAATAAAAAGAAAACAGTAAGACACCAAAACCTTGAGGAACACCATAAAAGACGTCTGGCTTTGATTTAGCATCGAAAGGCATTTGACCTTCGGAGATTTCTGCAAAATTTGTAGTAAAGACATCTAAGTTTGTAAAGTTCATGAGGCTGTGAGGTCACAACAGATCCCTTTCAAGTTAAGTGACTATCATTATCACACATGATGATCTCAACTATACAGGAACACCTCACTTATGCAATTCAAGACTGTTTATGGATCCCATTATGCAGAAATATTCAAATACACCCTTTTTAGAACAGGCGATCATTTCAAACTTATACTGCGTTCAGCGTTAAACTCTCCCTTTTATAGACCGTGAGGTCAGAGGTCAACCGACCCCTTGAAATCACGTCCCAGTTTTCCCTCACCAACACGTTTCCTACATTTGGAGCGTTTTTCAGCCCTCTTCTACAAGCTACCATGACACCGTTGTTATCAATGGTTCCGTACATTTTCTAGTTACAGACATAAGTGATATCAAATAATAGATGAAGTGCCATTATTGTGTTGGTTGGTTGTAAACTCACTGTGGACACAGAGGCCGATGAGGCCCGACAGCAAAAGGAAACAAAGAATCCCCAAACAACACAGCAGCTGCTGCAAGCGGCCGAATCCGCTGTTGGCTTCCTTAGTCTTGGTCTGTCAACAGTTCTGCTGAGACTGAACAACAAGTATGAAAAGAGATATTTATAAGGCTTCAGCAGTCACCGAAGTTACAATCTTTTACAATATTCTGTCTTTGTGTCACAAAGACATGAAGGTCCACTGATGTGACAAACTCAGGCTGCTGAATCTTCCTATCGGTTTGGACCACCGTTGTTACACCGACCTTAATAGCTGTGATCATGAAGCGCCAGGCCACGGGGCCACTACAGGCCACGGGGCCACAGGTATTGTGTTTTTGTAAGCAACGTACTGTTTGCGTCGGCAGATTGCTCAGTTCCATTGCTTTGCACCTTCACTTCATCGTAGATGGTTTCTTCTATCTTTTGAGGCGGCGCTGCCTCACTGCTTCCTGTAGCAGGTAAAGACTTTCAGGTGTTAACACATTACTAACACACAGGCATCACCATGGAACCTCCACAGTTACTTACATTTAGCCTACACACTTATTGATTGATATCTTTATTTCTGTCATGTAAACAACAGTGTAAAAAAAAAAAAAAAAAAAAGATAAAATAATAATATAATAAGGAAATAAGTGAACAGCAAATATGTATACACAAAAAAGTAAGATCTCATAAGCAACGCAGTTTACATGAGCGAAAAGGAGTAGGAAGAAGTATAAGCTTATCTAATCCTACCCCTATAATTTTAACTATATGTTCTCGTTAAAATCATAGCACAAAGACATACATTTATTATTTCATTCCTCCATTACACTATGTACCATTTCCTGCCACATTTTAATCCAAATAGTAAGTAAGCAAACACCTTGTGTGAATTATACAATGTACCTCTGGAGAATCATTGTGGTGGTTCAGGTCTTGTTTTGTGTTCCTCACCTTCTTTTCCTTTTTTCAGGTGAGTGGAGAGGGGCGGGGCCGGTGCTCCAGGGCAGTTCACGAGACACACCTGCTGCCTATCGGCTCGTTTGGCCGGCTTCTTAAGCCAACTGCTCTGTCTGCCCTGTGCCAGATGATCCTTTGTCCTCCTCGCATGTACATGTCTCTGAGCAGATTCCTCGCCTCTCTCCACGATCCGGTGGTTCGTTGTTCTTTTCCTGTTTAGTGATTACTAGTAGGTTTTTCCCCTCGTGGTGACTTTGTGTTGTTACTTTGTTTTGTGAAGACCCTTTTCGTTGTTTAAACTTCTTAGAACATTTTTTCCCTTGCTAAGGCGATTTCTGTTGATACTTTGTTTGGAATAAATCTGTTACAACTCTGCATTTTTGGGTCCAGACTAAATCCTTCCTCAAGCCGTAACAGAATCATCTGGCCATCATGGACCCAGCGGAGATCAAGGGCTTCAAACATGCCTTTGCCGACCAAGCGAGCAGGCTTAACCAGCAGGAGTCAGTCCTGCGGCAAACAACAGAGCACCTCCAGCAGATGACGACAAGCATGGCGCAGATGAGGGGACAGCTAGCTCTCCTGCTTGAGCGGCTGGCTCCATCCCCGGACTCATCACCACCACTTCCTGCAGCTGACGCACCCGTCAGTTCCCCGCTGCAGCCCCGTGAGCCCTACATCCCTACCCCCGCCAGATATGCAGGAGATTTAGGGACTTGTGCACAATTTCTTCACCAATGCTCACTAGTTTTTAGTCAACAGCCAGGCACTTATTCCACACACCAGTCCAAAATAGCATTTATCATGAGCTTGCTAATAGGACAGGCGGCCGCATGGTCGTTAGCCATCTCCAGTCAGAACTCAGCCATCACATCTGATTACCATTCGTTCATAGAGGAAATGAAAATGGTGTTTGATCATCCCGTAAAGGGCAAACAGGCCATAAGCCAGCTTCTGGACTTACATCAGGGCTCTCTCTCAGTATCCCAGTACGCGGTAGAGTTTCGCATCTTGGCAGCAGAAAGTGGGTGGGGGGACTCAGCTCTACAAGCAGTGTTTTTAAAAGGTTTATCGGGGGTTATGAAAGACGAGTTAGCCACTCGTGACGATAGCACCTCCCTGAACCAGTTGATAGACATGGCCATACGGTTGGATAATCGGATCAGGGAAAGAAATAGAGAGAGAACAGAGGGAAGGAGAAGACGGCCCCTCGTCGCTTCCCAGTCCAGCCTCCTCGAGACATCACCGACAGTCAACAGCGCCACCTTGGCAGCCCCAGGGACTCTTCACACCCCAGAAGAAGAACCCATGCAGCTGGGACGAGCTCATCTCACGCTGGCAGAACGACGGAGACGCATAATGGGGAAGCTCTGCCTCTACTGCGGCCACCCTGGACACTTCCTCACCAGCTGCCCAGAGCTGCCAAAAGACAAGGCTCGCCAGTAGATGGGGGAACTCTGGTGAGCCGAATCTCTTCCCCTACTTCATCCCGCATACAGGTTGCAGGTATGATTCACGGGCCACAACGTTCGCTCCCAGTCGCAGTCCTGGTCGACTCAGGAGCTGACGACAATTTCATTGATGTTAACTTTGTTAAGACGAACAATTTGCCCCTACATAAACTTACCTCCCCTAAAGAGGTCCTGGCCATTGACGGTAAGCTACTGGAGATAGTCACCCACCGCACCGACCCGCTAAAACTCATCCTCTCCAGCAATCACCATGAATTTGTAGAACTGTTTGTCATCTCTTCCCCTCATACTCCTGTGGTGTTGGGCATACCATGGTTAAAAAAACACAACCCACATATAGACTGGCCTACGGCCTCCATCCGGGAATGGAGTTCACATTGTCACGCCTGTTGCCTCCAGTCAGCCATTCCAGCCAGGTCCCCTGCTCCCGCTGAGCAAACAGAGGTCATAGATTTGTCAAATGTTCCCAGAGTATATCATGATTTAAGAGAAGTTTTCAGCAAGACCTCCGCAAACACACTTCCTCCACACCGTCCTTATGACTGTGCTATTGACTTACTCCCTGGTGCCCCACTCCCCACTAGACGTTTGTACAACCTTACAAAACCAGAACGAGAGGCCATGGGGACATACGTTAACGACTCCTTGGCAGCAGGGCTGATAAGGCCCTCATCGTCCCCGGTGGGGGCGGGGTTTTTCTTTGTGGCCAAAAAAGACAAGACTTTACGCCCCTGTATTGACTATACAGGGCTTAATGCCATCACCGTGAAGAACAAATACCCCCTGCCTCTCATTGACTCTGCCTTCAGTCCGCTGCACCATGCCACAGTCTTCACAAAGCTGGACCTGCGCAACGCCTACCATTTGGTACGGGTACGTGAGGGTGATGAATGGAAGACCGCCTTCAACACTCACTTGGGGCATTATGAGTACCTGGTTATGCCATTCGGCCTAACCAACGCCCCAGCGATTTTCCAATCACTGGTTAACGACGTGTTAAGAGACTTGTTAGACAGAGTTGTCTTCGTGTATCTGGATGATATTTTAATCTTCTCTCGTTCTCAGGAAGACCATGTGCTTCATGTCCGTGATGTGCTGACCCGGCTGCTGGAGAACAAATTGTTTGTTAAAGCAGAGAAGTGTGAGTTTCACGTCCCCTCAGTGAGCTTCTTGGGGTACATTGTGGAGAAAGGCCAGCTCCGTGCCGACCCCTCCAAAGTGGAGGCGGTCAGGGAATGGCCCACTCCCGCGTCCAGAAAAGATCTCCAAAGATTTTTAGGATTTGCTAACTTTTACCGTCGTTTCATACGAAATTACAGCCAGGTTGCTTCCCCTCTCACACAACTCACCTCCAGTAAGGTTAGTTTCTGTTGGACTCCAGCAGCCAATCACGCTTTCACTATTTTAAAAGAGATGTTTACTAAAGCGCCTGTTCTTGTTCACCCAGATCCCGAGCAGCAGTTTGTGGTCGAGGTTGATGCCTCGGACTCTGGGGTCGGGGCCGTCCTCTCCCAGCGTCTCCCTGCGGACAACAAACTCCACCCGTGTGCATTCTTTTCTCGACGCCTCTCCCCAGCAGAACGGAACTACGATGTGGGGAACCGGGAGTTGTTAGCGGTGGTGCTGGCTCTTCAACAGTGGCGGCATTGGCTGGAGGGGGCTGTTCATCCCTTCATAATCTGGACTGACCACAAAAACCTGGCGTACCTGCGTACCGCCCGGAGGTTGAACTCCCGTCAAGCACGCTGGGCGCTTTTTCTGGGGCGGTTCAACTTCACCATGACCTACCGCCCTGGTTCCCGGAACGTGAAGCCAGATGCCCTCTCACGTCAATTCACTGTGGAGGAAGGGAAGGCAGAGGAGGAGATGATCCTTCCTTCTCAACGTGTGGTGGGAGCGTTGCAGTGGCAGGTGGAGCAGGAAGTACAAGACGCCCAGCAGAATCAGCCGGTCCCTGATGGCTGCCCACCTGGACAGCTGTTCGTTCCTCCGGCTGCTAGGTCTTCAGTACTCATCTGGGGCCACACCTCTCGAGTAGCTTGTCATCCTGGTGTATATCGCACGCTAGCACTGGTCCGGCAACGCTTCTGGTGGCCATCAATGGCAGCTGATGTCAGGACGTTCGTTGCCTCCTGCCCTGAGTGTTCGCGCAGTAAAGCTTCTCATCGTCCTCCAGCTGGTTTGCTGCAGCCTCTACCTGTTCCCCCACGCCCATGGTCACACATCGCTGTGGATTTCGTCACCGGCCTCCCTCCCTCAGAAGGTAATGACACCATCTTAACCATTGTTGATCGGTTCTCCAAGGCGGTTCATTTTGTTCCCCTCCCGAAACTGCCCAACGCCTTGGAGACCGCTAACCTGCTCATTCAACATGTGTTCAGGCTCCATGGCATCCCCTTGGACATTGTGTCAGACCGAGGTCCACAATTCACCTCTCGAGTCTGGGGGGCTTTCTGTCGGGCCCTGGGGGCCACCGCCAGCCTGTCGTCCGGCTATCACCCTCAGTACAAGCCCAGTTTCACAGGGTCCGCCGGGTCTGGAGGGAGGCCCGCACAGCCCTGAGCAGGACCGCGGAGCGAAACCGACGTTTGGCGGACCGCCATCGGACCCCAGCTCCGGCCTTTCAGGTGGGCCAACAGGTCTGGCTGTCGTCCCGGGACCTTCCCCTTCAAACCGACTCCCGGAAGCTGGCTCCTCGATTCATCGGCCCCTACCCTATTGAAAAGATCATCAACCCCAGCGCCGTCCGACTCCGCCTCCCCGCCGCCCTCAAGATCCACCCGGTTTTCCACGTCTCACTGCTCAAACCGGTCACAGACAGTCCCCTTCAGCCCCCTGCTCCGCTACCGCCAGCTCCCCGCATCATCGATGGTCATCCAGTATACACGGTGAAGGAAATCTTGGACGTCCGCAGGAGGGGTCGCGGCTTTCAGTTTCTGGTCGACTGGGAGGGGTACGGCCCCGAGGAGCGTTCATGGCTCCCACGCTCCCTCATCCTCGATCCACAGCTGCTGCAAGATTTCTATGTTAGGTACCCGGGTAAGCCTGGTAGGACGCCAGGAGGCGTCCATTAGGGGGGGGGTACTGTGGTGGTTCAGGTCTTGTTTTGTGTTCCTCACCTTCTTTTCCTTTTTTCAGGTGAGTGGAGAGGGGCGGGGCCGGTGCTCCAGGGCAGTTCACGAGACACACCTGCTGCCTATCGGCTCGTTTGGCCGGCTTCTTAAGCCAACTGCTCTGTCTGCCCTGTGCCAGATGATCCTTTGTCCTCCTCGCATGTACATGTCTCTGAGCAGATTCCTCGCCTCTCTCCACGATCCGGTGGTTCGTTGTTCTTTTCCTGTTTAGTGATTACTAGTAGGTTTTTCCCCTCGTGGTGACTTTGTGTTGTTACTTTGTTTTGTGAAGACCCTTTTCGTTGTTTAAACTTCTTAGAACATTTTTTCCCTTGCTAAGGCGATTTCTGTTGATACTTTGTTTGGAATAAATCTGTTACAACTCTGCATTTTTGGGTCCAGACTAAATCCTTCCTCAAGCCGTAACAATCATTTCTTTATGTCTCTTTTTAAACATGATTACACTCGAAATGTTTTTGATTTCAGTACTCATATTATTCCACAGTTTTACTCCACAAATGGTGATACAGAAACTTTTCTTTGTTGTGCGAGCTCTGCCAACCTTTAGATTTGATTTCTCTCTTAAATCACAACCTTGCTCTCTTTCATGAAACATTCTCTGAATATTTCTTGGTAGCAGATAGTTCCTTGCTTTATATAATACTTGGGCTGTGTTATGCTACACCAAATCAAACAATTTTAGAGTTTTAGATTTCCAAAATAAGTCATTTGTGTGTGCCCCATAATCAACCCTGTGAATAATTCTCATTGCTCTTTTTTGCAGTATGAAAAGTGGCTGAAGTGCAGTTTTGTATGCGTTTCCCCATGTCTCTGTACAGTTATCTAAATAAGTAAGAATCAGTGAATTGTACAGAATATAGAGTGATTTATGATCTAGGACTTAGAAGATAAACAGTATGTATATGAGATAAATCTATATTTAAATTGACACAAATAGAAAACCTCCATGTGTACTTTCGAGGTTTTCTCTCGGCTACTCTGTAATAAAAAGTGCTCTGGAAGCTAAAGTCAAGCTTCAGTTCAGTGTTACTTTACAGATCTCATGCAACATGAGTTAAGAACTGCACTCAAATAGGATTGAAATATGTCCATATTTTAATTTGATAGGTTTACTGTGTATTGGTATTGAGCAGTTCATCATAATCAAAGGTGGGATTTTAAAACATTCATGCAAATGTGTGAGATTGGCTCCTCCTGCATCTACTTTTGATTATAAATGTTACTTCATTCTAGCAGAAGAGACCACAGACAAAGATTCAGGATCCGATCGACAACAACAACGGGTCATATTCTTCATATGCAGCTTTAAAAGCGTAACTGACCTTCAGGTGGTTTTTTGTGGGATTTGAACACAACAGACGCGTAGTTCACCTCCTCTGCCATCGGTGCTGTCTGCTGAGTGCTGCTCTAATTAAATGTCCTTAAAGCAGAACTGGTTGTTTCCTCTCTCCGGTTGAGATTATCACACCGCCTTGAAGTGAAAAACTTCTGCTTTTGGTTGAGAAAGTCATTTGCATCCCTGACTGGCAAACTAGTGAAGCACAAAACAGCTACTGTTGTCTTATGGAAATAATATTAATAATAATAATAATAATAATAATAATAATAATAATAATAATATGCATGCAGGATAAGCTTTTATGTAACTTGGGAATGTTTGCATGCACAAACCACAAGAAGAAACGTGTCTGTGTGGCAATGACTCTTTTTTCAGTGTCACACTATAAACCACAAACAGTGCCGTTAAGGACGGGCAGCCGTCGATGTGGTCTGGTCTGGACTCAGTTTAAAGGGGGAAGAGTGAATGAAGAAATATGGATTATGTTGGGGTAGTAGCAGGAGTAGATTTGGTTATCAACAGCTAATTATTAATGTCAATATGATTATTGATATTATAAATTATATTTAATATATTATCATGATATAATCATGAATAAACGGGGCACCACCCTGGGATCAGGGAAAAGATAACCTAAAACTGTATTCAGTCTCAATATAAAATGTTTTACACTCACATGCCAATCATCGTGATCATTGGCATAGAAGTATAAAACAATCGAACAATTAAAAAGGCGTGAAATTCAAGCACTAGCATTCACAACCTGCTGTTATCCAGTGACATATACACAACAAGCACAAGAGACCGCTAGTTATAATATAATAAGATTTATTAAAATCAGTAATAATGATCACAATCAATAACACTGCAATTAACAAAACCCTATTACCCAACTACCTAACACACAAAGCTAAGCTAAACAAAGGAAGAGACACACGTGGAGTGCGTGTGCGTTTGTGTGTGTGTGTGTGTGTGTGTGTGTGTGTGTGTGTGTGTGTGTGTGTGTGTGTGTAGAGAGAGAGAGAGATATGGCCGGGCGCGACCACCAGATGGAGCGATTCCTCACAGCGTTCAGGGGCGGAGCCACTGACGTCAGATGGAGTAGCGAGAAAGGGAGAGAGAGAGGGAGAGATGGCCGGGTGCAGCCACCAGATGGAGCTATGTCCTCAGCGTCCGGAGACGGAAACAGCTGGCGGAGGATACGTGTGGGGGACGGTGTATGTGTGCGTGTGTGTGTTAGCGGAACAGTCCATGTATTCCTTGAAACACGTGGGAGTCCAAACAGTCTGTATATTCCATGGAAAAGAGGTTAAACAGTTCATTCAGGTTAAAGTCTATAACTTTGATGGAGGCATTGTCTGGACAGAGATTGAGGCAAAGTCTGGACAGAGATTGAGGCAACGTCTGGGCAGAGACTTCTAACCATCTAACCTATATTAAACATCACTAAGGCACAATTTACACAAACATCAGCATTATCATTTCATTCGGGAAATTTCAAACAGGACATATTCCTACTATGAAAAACAGGACGAAGAAGGAAGGGGAAAGCGAGGAAAAGGAAAAGGGTTAGTGGTCGCTTGGCTTACTCCTGGAGGTGGTTGGAGTTAGCCTGTGGGATGTGTGTGAAGCGTGGCGATACGAACAGAAGGGAGTCCAGTGTAGCTTGCAGCTTCTGCAGGTGTTTGTACATAATGCTATAATCGTGGTAATGATCCAGCCACTAAGCAGGAGCCCGAGTGCAGTTGCGCTGACCGGGTTTCCTTGGTAGAGTATCGGTCTACTTATGTGGCTAAAGGGTGTGGTAGTGAGTCCCGTCGGTTTGAGGGTGAACAGCACTAGTTTTGTTCCTTCAACCAGAAGTGATTGTTGGAAGGTTTTATCACTCGTTAGATTGTGGCCAATGAATGCCTCCATGATCTCAATCTCCGCGTCGTACCGTAATGGGTGATTAGTAGTCCGGGTGTCCCCTGCAGGACGATGCCGGTTGGTGGTCCTGGCTCGACCATCTCCGTGGACAGGGTGACTCGCAGGCCGAGGAGAATGCCAACGATCCAAGGGAGATGCATCCTGCAACACACCAGAGTTTTGTGTATCATGAAAAAGTTGATGTTTAGGTGTTAGTGCATGCGGTTACATCCTAATGTGACTATGATGAGTCTTCTCCCTTGTGGGAGGGAGGCTGCCTCCCCCTTTCGGGTGTGGCGATTGAGGTCTCTCTAAGGGGTGCGAGAGGTTTGTAGGGTTTGATCTGATTTTCATGAACCCACTTGTATGCAGATGGGTGCGTAGGTTTTGAGACCCTGATGCGGTAAGCTACTGGGAATCGCTTTCCGACAATCTCGAAGGGCCCCGACCAGCTTGGGAGGAATTCTCTAGGGACCCCAGCTGGCTTGGTGACCATGAAATAGAGTACCATATCGCCTACTTCATACTCTGTGTGAGATCTTTCCTGGTCGTAGTATGCCCCCTTAGTGCTGGTCTCGAGGTTCGTCTGGGCCCCTGAGGATGTGGCCCGGAGGTGGTTGCGTATGTCAGTCACGTACTGGTGTACCGTATGGGCAGTCGCCGCACTGACACCCTCGGGATGGTTGAAGAGATGCAGTGGGAGAGTCGTCTCTCCACGTGGGTGCCCATCTCGACGCAGTTGGTGGGCATGACGGGGGTGGTCGAAGTCTCCACCCCGTCTCTCGCCACCCCCCTTCACGCTGTTATGAGAGCTATGTTTTAAGGCAGCAGATGTATCGGAGTTAGCGGGCTTTCTTTTAATTCTGCGCGCTACGTGGTTTTCCCAAGTCATCTGTGCGTAATTACAAACGTCTTGCATGGAGAGGCGGTGTGTCCTGCAGTGCAGGGTGACATCGTAGCGCACGCTTTCGTGTAGGTTATGCAGAAAGAAAGCTTTGAAGGCCGGCTCCTCCTCCACTCCTGGGGAGTTACGGCCCTGAGCATAGGCGGCCCTGAAGCGCCTATAGTACTCCCTGGGTGGTTCTTGCTTCTTGTGTAGAATGGCGAGGGCACCGTGCGTGGCGAAAGCATGATCCCAGTACCGGCTATACTCCCTGGGGTATCGGTCCCAGGTTCCGGGTGCGAGTGTTTCTATGAAACTGTAGACATGTCTGGTTGTGGTCTTCCAGACTAGCCTGAGCTTCTCACGCGAGGAGGCCTGGGGTAGGTCAATCAGGTGGTTGTCTAACTCACTCAAATATTTGTCAATATTATGGTTCGAGTTGTCGGGATCAAAAGGTTGAATATCTTTAGCTATGCTCTCAAGCTCTTCAAAGCGGGGGCACTGTGGCGTCCTTCCTGGTGAAGGCGAGACTAAGCTAGGTGGTGGGGGCGCGTCGCAATTTACAGGTTTGTTCCAAAAATAGAAAGATTTTGGAGGTGGTTTCTTTGCTATCTGTGTCAGAGTCATGGGGAGCTGCGTAGCCGTTACCGCTGTCTCGTAGTGGAGCTTGTCTTAAGGACTTTTTGTCCGCTGGTAACTGTTCCCATCTTCTGCATGGCGGGGGAGTCGTATTTTCACTACAAAAAGAGTGGGAGTCGGGGAAGCCTGAATCACAGTGACTGGACGAGACTGCTGAGGTAGGGCATTCTGGTTTAAACTTCAACCACTCGTTATTGTAGGACAAAAACTCAGACTCTGCGGTGTGCAGGGCATCTAAATAACGCATGGCTTTCGTGTTTGCCGTTTGAACCTGGTGGAGGAGACAAGCCTTTTGCTCTTTTAATGCTTCTCTTTCCTCTCTTATGGTGGCCATTTCTTGCCGCAGGTCAGTGTTTATCCGACCCAGTTGGTCAGATCGCTCTGTGTCTTCAGATCTCTGCAGCTGTGCTCTGCGCTGAGACAGGAGGCAGATTTGACCCAGCACGTCAGTGGTTGTGCACAGTGTCTTCCCTGACGGGTGATTAACATAATCAACAAGCTCCTGCAGTTGATCATTGCATGTCACTATATTATAGTGATTGAGGTTCTCCCTGGAGAAGACCAGCGACCGCATCCTGCAGGTCTGCGTCAACTGATACCTGGGGACCATCAGCTCCTTGTTCTTTCGGGGCGTAGTTGCTCATTTTACCTCTAGTAAAAGGCAGAACCCGGTGGCTTCACTTGTTTGGTTTTAACAGCGAAAAAGAATGTATTTGTTGTTATGCTGATGTGGGTGCACAGGTGAGCAGCGTCGACCTGTGACTTACAATGGAAATGTTACTACACTTCTACAGCCTGTGGACAGTGAGGTGTCTCTAGCACCTCTGGTGAGTGATAACAGTGTTATAACGAGTCTTAGTATCCCTAACCCTGCGTTTGTTAGTATTGTTTTTAAACAATAAATAGCTAATCACAACATGCATATGCAACCCTCAACTGTACTTGCTTGGCAAATAGTAATAGTAAACAACCAAATCGATCCTTGAAAATCGATTTCTAAATAATCATATTAATAATAATAATAATTACTATTACTATTATTATTACAATACCTCTCAGGTTATTGTGCATAAATCTCTGGATAAAGCTGGTTTAAGAAGGTCTCACATGGGGCGACAATTATGTTGTGGTAGTAGCAGGAGCAGATTTGGTTATCAACAGCTAATTATTTATGTCAATATGATTATCGATATTAATAATTATATTTAATATATTATCATGATATAATCATGAATAAACAGGGCACCACCCTGGGATCAGGGAAAAGATAACCTAGAACTATATTCAGTCTCAATATAAAAGGTTTTACACTCACATGCCAATCATCGTGATCATTGGCATAGAAGTATAAAACAATCAAACAATTAAAAAGGCGTGAAATTCAAGCACTAGCCTTCACAACCTGCTGTTATCCAGTGACATATACACAACAAGTACAAGATACCGCTAGTTATAACATAATAAGATTTATTAAAATCAGTAATAATGATCACAATCAATAACACTGCAATTAACAAAACCTTATTACCTAACTACAGACGAGCGGCTGAATCCAGGCGAGTTTGGGTCGTAGAAGTTATCCTCCTCGCGGATCCAATTAGTTGAAGAAAACAGTTAGTGTTTTCTCCCTTCTGCAGGCAACAATAAAATCGCGGGGCTCGGCGATTTAGTCAGCTGACTTCAGACAAAAACGGGTCGTTAGAAGTTATCCGTTCTGCTGGCAGCTGGGACGAAGACATTTTTTTTCTTCCTTCCGCGGGTAAACAGGGGAGTCGCGCGGTCGCGGCGGTCTCCTCAGGATCCAAAATGATAAACAAAAAGAAAAATAAAGCGAGTAGAGAAAAAGAGAGGGAAAACAGTCTGTTGCTCGTCCAGCGAGCTTGGGGAAAAGACTGTGGCCTAGGACAAAGGAAAACGCTGCAGACGTAACGTTCACCACCTGTTGTAACGTGTGTTACGGTGGAGAGAGGAAGTCCTTAAGGCAGCGCCGGTTTATATAGCTCACGGCTGCTCCCGGGGACCCCCTGGGGTACCTGTGGTTGTCAGCCAATAGGGCACCAGTTGTGTGATGTTGCACTTCGCACCTCGGTGAGAAGTGAAACTAAAATGGTGGTTGTAGTTTTTTATCTCCTTTGTTCCTTTGTCTCCCAGCTTCTGTAGGCCACGTTGTGTAGTCCTAATGGGGAGGTCCCAACAGTTATAATATATTAAGTGAATAATATTTTATAGTAATATTGTAGTGAATAATATATAATAGTATAGTGAATAATATTATATAATATGATATTATAGTAAATAATATTATTATATAATATTATAGTGAATAATATATAGAAGTATATTCGTAGCAACGTTGACCTGTGAAACTGAACAACATGAACTTGATACAATAAAAGTAATTTGTAAATAAAAAGCAGAACCTACATGTTGCTCGTTTTATGACAGATGTTGATCTCTGGTCTAAACTTCCTCATCAATATATATTGTGATGTTATGAACCCTTTTTATTGACTGATGCAAAGCTGACAGTTCGCTCTCTCAGAGTAAACGGTAGCCTGTTGCAGTGCTGACAGTTGTCCACCAGGTGGAGGTGAGGAATCGCAATATCAATAACTAATAACAATACAAAACAATTCTTCAGGTCCTTCTCTCAACAAAGAACTCTTGGGCATCTCCAGGTCATCCTTACAAACAC
The DNA here is from genome assembly GCF_963514095.1 of Eutrigla gurnardus. Taxonomy (NCBI): domain Eukaryota; kingdom Metazoa; phylum Chordata; class Actinopteri; order Perciformes; family Triglidae; genus Eutrigla; species Eutrigla gurnardus. Next base: position 19,925,001 of record NC_139937.1, on the reverse strand, counting down.
AGAAGGTTTGAATTCCTGCTGTTAATTTCTGGTTCAGGATCAGAATACATCTCTGACGTTCAGCCTCACTCACCGACTTGTTTTCCCCCTAAAAAGGAATATTTTTATAGAGGAATATAAGTAAAGTAAGAGGAGAGGCGGCAGATGTCATCACATGCTTCTATCTGCTTTCTGTCTGTTTGGGTCTCTTCCCATCAACTGGATGAAGGTGGTGAAAGAGTTAACCTTGGAGATGACATCACCGCCTCTCTCTGATCTTTTCCCATCTCATCACCACGCTTTCCAGTGTGCCTCTCCTTCCTCCCTCCCTGCCCTTCCTTCCAGTCTCCTCCCTCCCTTCCTCCCTCTTCCCTCCTCCATCCCCTAACCCTCTCCAGTCTCCTCCCTCCCTTCCTCCCTCTTCCCTCCTCCATCCCCTAACCCTCTCCAGTCTCCTGGATCCTGAGTCCCACAAATCTGAGTCCTGGATCCTGAGTCCCACAACCTGAGTCCTGGAACCTGAGTCCCACAACCTGGATCCTGAGTCCCACAACCTGAGTCCTTGATCCTGCATCCCACAACCTAAATCCTGGATCTTGAGTCCCACATCCTGAGTCCTGGATCCACCCGGTCAGGAATACGCCCTAAAAACCTCTTAACAGGTCAAACAGGAAGAAACCTCAAAGACACTTTTTTTTTAAAGATCAAAAGGGAGACAAGAAACAAAATTTAATATCATACATATTGTACAAGCTCTGCCTAGTGCTGCCATTCAGATCAGTGGGAAATTCTCTTATAACATTATACAAATGTTTAAGTATTTTTAAGGATTTCAAGTATATTTTTAATTCACTTATGAAAACAATAAATTTGGGGGATGATTTCAGGATTCTATTCCTGTCAATGAAAAATGTGCAAGACATAGAATTACATTACAGCAGAGTTCATACCAAATGTATATTATCTTTAGAAATAGCAGCTGGAAGTAATGAGATTTTCCTTCTTATCCAGTTGTGAATATGAAACCATAACTTCTGTACAATATGACGTGAGAAAAGTAAATAGCTTCAACATTCTCACAAAGCGAACGCAGCTTAACATCAAAGTAAAATGCATTCCTGAGAGGAAGAAATGTTGTTCGTGATTTTGAAGCGTGTTTCTTTTTATTTGGGTGATATATAGGGAATGGTAGACATTGTTCTAAGTTTAATTGTCTTTTTGTCAAATTTGTTTAGGATGTCATTTCTGTTTTGTCTACCAGGAAATCATTCAGGTAGAAAGTTCCTTGTCATTATATTTTTTGTCAGCAGTACAAATTCTTGAGGAAGTGCTTTATGTAGTTTATTCAAATCTGACTTAACCTCGGAGACACTGAGGAGGATCTTCCTCCACCAGATACATCCTCCTCCCCATGTCAACAGAATAAACAACAAATATTACAACATAGTCAATGCTTATGACTGAAATGATGCAAAGAAGAGACAAAGTGTGTCTGTGTGTAATTGTGTTTATTCATATGCGGATCTATTTTAAAAGTCTTGACATTTACAGCATTTATTAACAGTATATTTGTGTTGTTACGCAGCTAATCCACCAGCCAACGGTATTGCTTCTTATTATTTCGGCACAAACAGGATCTAAAAGCACAACTCAGGAGATGAGCAGAGTCTTTACTTAGGTCTGGCAGCTACAGGAGATCAGACGGAGAGGCAAGAAGACCGGCGCGGCTGGTTATGTGACATGAAGACACTTGTAGCCGTTTGGTTAGCGGCTACAGGAAGCCTTGACTGCCTTTCATTACCTTACTATTTCCTTCTTCATTCTTCCTCATTTTATTCTGACAAGAGAACATAAATCCAAGCTGATCTTCCCAGAGTGTAGACTTCATGTTAAAGCATCACACATAACAGGGCTCTCGGAGGGGGTCTGGTCCGGTATGGTCTTACTGCACTTCTGCATTGAGGTTGTGATGGTGTCGATGTTACAACCAGCTTCTGTCTCACCCTCACCAGTCCTGTACAACTTCCTCAATTACCTTCTGACTCGTTGAAGGTTCACATCTTTACGCTGCAACATTCACACGACAGGCTGGGAAAGTGTCACAAAATGGGAATCTATTGATTTGTATGTGATGAACACAAATGTTCCATTTTGTTTGTGATGGTCAGCGTGAATTTCAACTCATTTATTCCAGATGGAAATCTTGTTCATGCCTGCAACACATTTGTTTTCTCTCAGTCGGACGATATTAAGTCCAAAACAACGTTAGTTTAGATGAAAAAAATGTTAGCTTTAGACGCAAAACAACGTTAGTTTAGATGAAAAAAACGTTAGTCTTGGATGAAAAACAAAACGTTAGCTTTAGACAAAAAAACACAAGATGAGGCTCATCTGCAGAGACTGGGGCTCATCTGCAGAGACTATTAGAGGTGATAACCCTTGAAATGGACAAGATAAAAGGCTGGTTTGACAAAAAATAAATTGTCACTAAATTTGTCCAAGACTAAATTCATAGTCTTTTGTAATTTTAATATACATTCTCAAGTAAAGATAAAGATAGGGGGAGTGGACATTGAAAGAGTGCATGAAATTAAATTTCTTGGTGTGATAATAGATGACAAGATCAATTGGAAATCTCACATAAAACATGTACAATCTAAACTGTCAAGAAGCATTTCAATATTGAGCAAAGCTAAGCATATTCTGGATCACAAGTCACTACATATTCTATACTGTTCCCTGGTTTTGCCATATTTCATTTACTGCGCAGAAGTCTGGGGAAACACATATAAATCTACATTGCAATCACTTACTATACTTCAAAAAAGAGCTATAAGAATAGTTCACAAAGCTGAATATTGAGACCACACAAATTTTTTTTTTTAAAGTCAAAAATAATAAAATTCATTGATATTGTAGAATTAAAAACGGCACAAATAATGTTCAAAGCAAAAAATAATTTATTACCTGGTAATTTACAAAGACTATTCTTCAATAGAGAAGGGGGTTATAATCTGAGGGGGAAAACAGATTTGAAAACTGTTATTGTGCGTACCACAATGAAAAGTTTCTGTATTTCAATCCGGGGGGTAAGACTGTGAGTGTGGAGCTGAGGCAATGTACAAGTCCGATTCAGTTTAAAAAGATGTATAAAGAAGGAATTTTCATAAAGTACAGAGAGGAAGAAGGAAGCCATAATCACTGATTATAAAGATGTACTAAAAAAAAAGAAGAAGAAGGAAAAGTGTCTAGGCAAATGTCTAAACTATATATTATGAAATAGATTAAAAAGGATTCAATGTGATAAAGTTTGAAAATGGAGAAGGGGTAGTATTAAATAAGTAATTCTTCCTACTACTCCTTTTCGGACATGTTAAAATGTTTAAATATTTAGTTTTATTACTGGTAAAAAAAAAAAAAAAAAAAAAAAAATGTTACTCTGATTTTGTTATTATTCTTGTTTGTTGTTTGTTTGTTTTTGTTTTTTTGTTGTTGTTTTTCCTTTTCTTTACATTATTTCAATTTATGTTGTTATTTCTTTCACATGTTCGAAAAAAAACAAAAAAAAACAACAACGTTGGCTTTAGAGAAAAAATTAGCTTTAGAGGAAAAAAACGTTAGCCTACCTTTAGACGTCTAAAGCTAACGTTAGTTTTGAAGCTTAATGTCTCCTGTTTAAAAAAAGTGCTGCAGGTACAAACGATACCTTCAACATAAATAAGTAAGTTTGAAGTCATCCTGAGAAACAACCCAAACATTTACAACGTGTGCCCATGTACACGAATCACACGATCCACACACTGCTGTGAGACGGTTGTACATTTTTAAATAGCTGCACGGATCACGATCGGAGATGTGAATGAGTTAAAAAGGCATTTTGCATTTCATCTGGATGTTAAACAGACAAAGCGTCTTTTCTGCAGATCCATCGGTTCTTCTCATCACAGCTCACTGAACGCCATTTTTCTGTTTTGTGGACAGAAACTGCACAGTGACCTGGAAGAGGATCATCTATCCAGTCGCTGAGGAGAGAACGTGATGTTTGGATCAAGACTGGTCGATTGTGAGATTCAATGTCTTTATGAACAAGTCTCTTACCTTCCACTCAGATCAGTTCCATCGACCCACTTCCATTGTCCATCTTCCACCTTCAGGCCGAGCCAGTATTTGCTCCCTCGTGGGGGCCAGCTGTATTCTCTGATTGTTTTCTGATGTAACAGAAACAGGAAGTGGACGTTATACTTCAACACACAGCCTCACAATGTTTCAACGTCATAATTGTGTTGTTTTCTTACCTTCTCCTCAATATTGTTTAAAACAACTAAATCTGAACTCTTCCCTCTGCAGTCTTCTCGAGCTTCTTCCCAGGTTTTCTTCCCATCAGATTCAGGGTCATTGATCGCATAGCAGAAAGATTTTTTTTTTTTCCATCCATCCTGACAAGCTTCACAGCTTCTCTCTGGAACAACAGACACCAACCAATAAACATTACTGCGCTGTGATGACATCATTATTATTACTGAGTATTTCTGGACTAAATGAATGTAACATGAACATACTGTTCTTATTCTTGGGGCAGTAGTTATCAACGCTCCACTGAGCTCGACTGACGTTGAGCTTATTCCAGTTTCTCTGCTCTGTCACCAGGGCCTGGTTTTGTGTCGACAGGTTTGTGTTCTGGATCTTTAAGTCGGTGTTGTTTCCCATCAGCTCATCCAGCTGCACCGTCAGGTTTGTGTTCTGGATCTTTAAGTGGGTGCTGTTTCGCGTCACCTCGTCCAGCTGCACCGTCAGGTTTGTGATGTTGCCCTCCAGGTTCGTATTGTCTGAGCGGAGTTTGTCGTTGGTTTCTCTTAATTGGCTCAGCTCTCCTTGATCTCTTGACAGAGCAACTGTAAAATGAAAATTGACAATACATATTTGGTTTTGTCAATTTGCCACTTTAGAAAGCTATTTCCTGTCTGGTTTTCCAGCCTCTCTGAACATTTCACCAAATTCCTTGAAAAGACTAGAACCACAAAAAAACTTGTCATGTCACGTGTCATGAATTAGTCACAGTGTTTTCTGATTTGCCTAATGGGCCCCGTGGCCCTTCAGTTGGTAGGAAGTCACCAAGAGTGAATGACTAAGAGATTTGCTGTGGAAATCGTTGTGTTGAATGTGGGATCCAGTCAGCCGCTGTCACAATGAAACTGAAACCAGCGACACTGTGTGAACCTAAATACGCCGATTATGTAACGTTGCTAAAGTACTTTACGAAACATTGTGAGAAGCTTAGAATGAAATATAACGCTTTATTATGTCTAATACGTTTGTGCAGCAATGTTTGGGTTGATACCATTTATTACACATAAATGTGACTATTTTTTTACCACGAATAAAAAGAAAACACACCAAAACCTTGAGGAACACCATAAAAGACGTCTGGTTGTGATTTAGCATCGAAGGCGTTTGACCTTCGGAGATTTCTGCAAAATTTGTAGTAAAGACATCTAAGTTTGTAAAGGCTGTGAGGTCACAACAGATCCCTTTCAAGTTAAGTGACTATCATGATCACACATGATGATCTCAACTATACAGGAACACCTCACTTATGCAATTAAAGTCAACCGACCCCTTGAAATTACGTCCCAGTTTTCCCTCACCAACACGTTTCCTACATTTGGAGCGTTTTTCAGCCCTCTTCTACAAGCTACCATGACACCGTCGTTATCAATGGTTCCGTACATTTTCTAGTTACAGACATAAGTGATATCAAATAATAGATGAAGTGCCATTATTGTGTTGGTTGGTTGTAAACTCACCGTGGACACAGAGGCCGATGAGGCCCGACAGCAAAAGGACACAAAGAATCCCCAAACAACACAGCAGCTGCTGCAAGCGGCTGAATCTGCTGTTGGCTTTCTTGTCTGTCAACAGTTCTGCTGAGACTGAACAACAAGTATGAAAAGAGATATTTATAAGGGTTCAGCAGTCACCGAAGTTACAATCTTTTACAATATTCTGTCTTTGTGTCACAAAGACATGAAGGTCCACTGATGTGATGAACTCAGGCTGTTTGGACCAACATTGTTACACCGATATTAATAGCTGTGATCATGAAGCGTCGGGGCCACTACGGGCCACGGGGCCACAGGTATTGTGTTTTTGTAAGCAACGTACTGTTTGCGTCAGCAGGTTGCTCAGTTCCATTGCTTTGCACCTTCACTTCATCGTAGATGGTTTCTTCTTTCTTTTGAGGCGGCGCCGCCTCACTGCTTCCTGTAGCAGGTAAAGACTTTCAGGTGTTAACACATTACTAACACACAGGCATCACCATGGAACCTCCACAGTTACTTACATTTACACACTTAGAAGATACATAGTTTGTATATGAGATAAATCTATATTTAAATTGACACAAATAGAAAACCTCCATGTGTACTTTGGAGGTTTTCTCTTGGCTACTCTGTAATAAAAAGTGTTCTGGAAGCTAAAGTCAAGCTTCAGTTCAGTGTTACTTTACAAATCTCATCCAACATGAGTTAAGAACTGCACTCAAATAGGATTGAAATATGTCCATATTTTAATTTGATAGGTTTACTGTGTATTGGCAGTGAGCAGTTCATCATAATCAACGGTGGGATTTTAAAACATTCATGCAAATGTATGAGATTGGCTCCTCCTGCAGCTGCTGTTTGGGTCCAAATGATGTTTCATGTTCCCGGTTACACCTTTGATTATAAATGTTACTTCATTCTAGCAGAAGAGACCACAGACAAAGATTCAGGATCTGATCGACAACAACAACATGTCACGTTCTTCATATGCAGCTTTAAAAGCGTAACTGACCTTCAGGTGGTTTTTTGTGGGATTTGAACACAACGGACACGTTGTTCACCTCCTCTGCCATCGGTGCTGTCTGCTGAGTGCTGCTCTAATTAAACGTCCTTAAAGCAGAACTGGTTGTTTCCTCTCTCCGGTTGAGATTATCACTCCGCCTTTAAGTGAAAAACTTCTGCCTTTGGTTGAGAAAGTCATTTGCATCCCTGACTGGCAAACTAGTGAAGCACAAAACAGCTACTGTTGTCTTATGGAAATAATATTGATAATAATAATAATAATAATAAAAATAAGCAGCTTTGCATGCAGGATGAGCTTTTATCTAACTTGGGAATGTTTGCTTGCACAAACCACAAGAAGAAACGTGTCTGTGTGGCAATGAGTCATGTGATCAGTCAGAGTGCCGTTAAGGACGGGCAGCCGTCGATGTGGTCTGGTCTGGACTCAGTTTAAAGCGGGAAGAGTGAATGAAGAAATATGAATTATAATATAATATTATAGTGAATGATATTTTATAGTAGGCCTAATATTATAGTGAATAATATATAATAGTATAGTGAATAATATTATATAATATGATATTATAGTGAATAATATTATTATATAATATTATAGTGAATAATATGTTATTGTAATATTGTCGTGAATAATATATAATAGTATAGTGAATAATATTATATAATATGATATTATAGTGAATAATATTATTATATAATATTATAGTGAATAATATATAGAAGTATATTCGTAGCAACGTTGACCTGTGAAACTGAGCAACATGAACTTGATACAATAAAAGTCATTTGTAAAGAAAAAGCAGAACCTACATGTTGCTCGTTTTATGACAGATGTTGATCTCTTGTCTAAACTTCCTCATCAATATATATTGTGATGTTATTAGCCCTTTTTATTGACTGATGCAAAGCAGCCTGTTCGCTCTCTCAGAGTAAACGGCAGCCTGTTGCAGTGCTGACAGTTGTCCACCAGGTGGAGGTGAGAAACCACAATATCAATAATTAATAACAATACAAAACAATTCTTCAGGTCCTTCTCTCAACAAAGAACTCTTGGGCATCTCCAGGTCATCCTCACAAAGACAGAAGGTTTGAATTCCTGCTATAAATCTCTGGTTCAGGATCAGAATACATCTCTGACGTTCAGCCTCACTCACCGACTCACGTTCACGCACTTGTTACATCTAACCGTGCCACCACCTGCTCCCTTGACCCGATTCCGTCCTCTCTTCTCCAGGACATCTCACACGACATCTTGCCATTCCTCACCACCCTGATCAACTCCTCCCTCACCTCAGGTGTCATTCCAGCGGATTTTAAGACAGCTACCGTGAAGCCTCTCCTTAAAAAACCCACCCTAGACGCTACTGACATCCAAAGCTACAGACCTGTATCTCTTCTTTCATTCCTCTCTAAAACCTTGGAACGTGCCGCCTACAACCAACTGTCATCCTATATCTCGCAGAACAACCTCCTAGACCCTAATCAATCAGGATTCAGGACTGCTCATTCCACTGAGACGGCCCTCCTCACAGTGACAGAGTCCCTGCGAGACGCCAGAGCCTCATCCCACTCCTCCATTCTCATTCTCCTCGACCTATCTGCTGCATTCGACACAGTCAACCACCAAATCCTCCTCTCCACTCTGGCTGAACTTGGCATAACTGACTCTGCTCTCACCTGGTTTACATCATACCTGACAAATCGCACCTTTCAGGTCACATGGAATGGCTCTATGTCCAAACCCTGTTCTCTGGACACGGGTGTCCCTCAAGGCTCAGTATTAGGACCGCTTCTGTTCTCACTATACACCAGATCACTAGGTTCTGTTATCACATCGCATGGATTCTCCTACCATTGCTACGCAGATGACACCCAGCTGTTCCTCTCTTTTCCCCCGTCCCCTGACACTCACATTGCAACTCGCATCTCGGACTGTCTGGCTGACATCTCTGTCTGGACAACTGCACATCATATCAAGCTTAACCTGAATAAAACCGAACTCCTCTTCATCTCAGGGAAAGACTGCCCTCGCATGGACCTGTTGGTCACTGTTGAGGGCATCACAGTATTGCCGTCGTCAACTGCGAGGAACCTGGGTGTAACAATCCCACAATCTGAGTCCTGGATCCCGAGTCCCACAATCTGAGTCCTGGATCCTGAGTCCCACAACCTGAGTCCTTGATCCTGCATCCCACAACCTAAATCCTGGATCTTGAGTCCCACATCCTGAGACCTGGATCCACCCGGTCAGGAATACGCCCTAAAAACTTTTTACCGGTCAAACAGGAAGAAACCTCAGAGATACTTTTTTTGAAGATCAAATAAGGGAGACAAGAAACAAAATTTAATATCATACATATTGTACAAGCTCTGCCTAGCGCTGCCATTCAGAAATTCTCTTATAACATTATAGAAAAGTGCTTTGGCTCCTTTTAGTAATTTTAAGGATTTCAAATATATTTTAAATTCACTTACGAAAACAATATATTTGGAGGAGGATTGCAGGATTCTATTCCTGTGAATGAAAATTGTGCAAGACATAGAATTACATTACAGCAGAGTTCATACCAAATGTATATTATCTTTAGAAATAGCAGCTGGAAGTAATGAGATTTTCCTTCTTATCCAGTTGTGAATATCAAACCATAATTTCTGTACAATATGACGTGAGAAAAATACACAGTTAGAAAAATACAGTGTTAGACATTGTTCTTAGTTTATCAATTTTCTTATTATCAAATTTGTTTAGGATGTCATTTCTGTTTTGTCTACCAGGAAATCATTCAGGTAGAAAGTTCCTTGTCATTATATTTTTTTGTCAGCAGTACAAATTCTTGAGGAAGTGCTTTATGTAGTTTATTTAAATCTGACTTAACCTCGGAGACACTGAGGAGGATCTTCCTCCACCAGATACATCCTCCTTCCCATGTCAACAGAATAAACAACAAATATTACAACATAGTCAATGCTTATGATTGAAATGATGCAAAGAAGAGACAAAGTGTGTAATTGTGTTTATTCATATGCAGATCTATTTTAAAAGTCTTGACATTTACAGCATTTATTAACAGTATATTTGTGTTGTTACCAGAGGCGCTGTTTGTGAACAGGCAAGGCAGGCAACTGCTTGGGGCCCCGAGTTGCCAGGGGGCCCCCGAGACTCGGCCCAAGGGCTGTTTTATGAATGTTTAAAAAATCAATTTGATGCCCGCCCGCCGCCGCCGCCGCCGCCGCCGCCGCTGCACATTTTGTAGATGTATATTTTCAACTAAGGCTTTGTTAAAGTTATTTCTGTTATTTAAATTTGTATTTTATATTTGATGCCAAATGTGCAGACAAGCACCTTGTTATTTAGTTAGTTATTATATTGTTTTTATTGTTCTTGACATTTATATATGCACATTTTGAATATAAAAAACGTTGGTTTCATACATCTTTCGTTGGCGTCAGATTATTTAGAAGATTATTATTGTTATTGTTTAGTCAGAAGGGCCCCACTGAAAATTTTGCTTGGGGCCCCAACAGACTCTAGAATCGCCTCTGGTTGTTACGCAGCTAATCCACCAGCCAACGGTACTGCTTCTTATTATTTCAGCACAAACAGGATCTAAAAGCACAACTGAGGAGATGAGCAGAGTCTTTACTTAGGTCTGGCAGCTACAGGAGATCAGACGGAGAGGCAAGAAGACCGGCACGGCTGGTTATGTGACATGAAGACACTTGTAGCCGTTTGGTTAGCGGCAACAGGAAGCCTTGACTGCCTTTCATTACCATACTATTTCCTTCTTCATTCTTCCTCATTTTATTCTGAGAAGTGAACATGCACCCAAGCTGATCTTCCCAGAGTGTAGACTTCATGTTAAAGCATCACACAGAATCTCGTGGAACATGTCCAGATATCCAGATATCATAGATCACGTCCACATGCACACACATGACCACTATAGTTTCCTCACTGCTTTAAAAATGTTTAAAATACTGCTGCAGGTCTGTTTCAGGGCTCTCGGAGGGGGTCTGGTCCTCAGGTATGGTCTTTACTGCACTTCTGCTTTGAGGTTGTGATGGTGTCGATGTTACAACCAGCTTCTGTCTCACCCTCACCAGTCCTGTACAACTTCCTCAATTACCGTCTGACTCGTTGAAGGTTCACATCTTTACGCTGCAACAGTCACACGACAGGCTGGGAAAGTGTCACAAAATGGGGAATCTATTGATTTGTATATGATGAACACAAATGTTCCATTTTGTTTGTGACGGTCAGCGTGAATTTCAACTCATTTATTCCAGATGGAAATCTTGTTCATGCCTGCAACACATTTGTTTTCTCTCAGTCGGACGATTTTAAGTCCAAACCAACGTTAGTTTAGATGGAAAAAAGTTAGTTGAGAAGAAAAAAACGTTAGTCTTAGATAGAAAACAAAACGTTAGCTTTTGAGACGAAAAAAACAACAACGTTGGCTTTAGAAAAAAAAATAGCTTAGAGTAAAAAACGTTTAAAAAACGCTTACCTTTAGACGTCTAAAGCTAACGTTAGTTTTGAAGCTAAATGTCTCCTGTTTAAAAAAAGTGCTGCAGGTACAAACGATACCTTCAACATAAATAAATAAGTTTGAAGTCATCCTGAGAAACAACCCAAACATTTACAACGTGTGCCCATGTACACAAATCACACGATCCACGCACTGCTGTGAGATGGTTGTACATTTTTAAATACCTGCACGGATCACGATCAGGGATGTAAATGAGTTAAAAAGGCATTTTGCATTTCATCTGGATGTTAAACAGACAAAGCGTCTTTTCTGCAGATCCATCGGTTCCTCCGATCACAGCTCACTGAAAGCCATTTTTCTGTTTTGTGGACAGAAACTGCACAGTGACCTGGAACAGGATCATCTATCCAGTCGCTGAGGAGAGAATGTGATGTTTGGATCAAGACTGGTCGATTGTGAGATTCAATGTCTTTATGAACGAGTCTCTTACCTTCTACTCAGATCAGTTCCATCGACCCACTTCCATTGTCCATCTTCCACCTTCAGGCCGAGCCAGTATTTGCTCCCTGAACCCCAGCTGTATTCTTTGATTGTGTTCTGATGTAACAGAAACAGGAAGTGGACGTTATACTTCAACACACAGCCTCACAATGTTTCAACGTCATAAGTGTGTTGTTTTCTTACCTTCTCCTCAATATTGTTTACAACAGCTAAATCTGCACTCTTCCCTCTGCAGTCTTCTCGAGCTTCTTCCCAGGTTTTCCGATCAGCAAAAAAAACGTCAATGATCGCGTAGCAGAAAGGTTCAGTGTTTTTTTGCCATCCATCCTGACAAGCTTCACAGCTTCTCTCTGGAACAACAGACACCAACCAATAAACATTACTGCGTTGTGATGACATCATTGTTATTATTGAGTATTTCTGGACTAAATGAATGTAACATGAACATACCGTTGTCTTTTTGGGGGCAGTAGTTATCAACGCTCCACTGAGCTCGACTGACGTTGAGCATATTCCAGTTTCTCTGCTGCGTCTCCAGGTCCTGGTTTCGTGTCCACAGGTTTGTGTTCTGGTTCTTTAAGCGGGTGTTGTTTCCCATCACCTCGTCCAGCTGCACCGTCAGGTTGGTGATGTTGCCCTCCAGGTTCGTATTGTCTGAGCGGAGTTTGTTGTTGGTTTCTCTTAATTGGCTCAGCTCTCCTTGATCTCTTGACAGAGCAACTGTAAAATGAAAATTGGCTACTTAATCATTCATCACTACACATATTTGGTTTTGTCAATTTGCCACTTTAGAAAGCTATTTCCTGTCTGGTTTTCCAGCCTCTCTGAACATTTCACCAAATCCCTTGAAAAGACTAGAACCAAAAAAAACTTTGGTGCCATGAATTAGTCTGACTTGCCTAATGGGCCCCGTGGCCCTTCAGTTGGTAGGAAGTCAACAGGAGTGAATGACTAAGAGATTTGCTGTGGAAATCGTTGTGTTGAATGTGGGATCCAGTCAGCCGCTGTCACAATGAAACTGAAACCAGCGACACTGTGTGAACCTAAATACGCTGATTATGTAACGTTGCTAAAGTACTTTACAAGACATTGTGAGAAGCTTAGAATGAAATATAACGGTTTATTATGTCTCATATGTTTGTGCAGCAATGTTTGGGTTGATACCATTTATTACACATAAATGTGACTATTTTTTTACCACGAATAAAAAGAAAACACACCAAAACCTTGAGGAACACCATAAAAGACGTCTGGTTGTGATTTAGCATCGAAGGCGTTTGACCTTTGGAGATTTCTGCAAAATTTGTAGTAAAGACATCTAAGTTTGTAAAGTTCATGAGGCTGTGAGGTCACAACAGATCCCTTTCAAGTTAAGTGACTATCATGATCACACATGATGATCTCAACTATACAGGAACACCTCACTTATGCAAATAAAGACTGTTTATGGATCCCATTATGCAGAAATATTCAAATACACCCTTTTTAGAACAGGTGATCATAACAAACTTATACTGCGTTCAGGGTTAAACTCTCCCTTTTGTAGACCGTGAGGTCAGAGGTCAACCGACCCCTTTAAATCACGTCCCAGTTTTCCCTCACCAACACGTTTCCTACATTTGGAGCGTTTTTCAGCCCTCTTCTACAAGCTACCATGACACTGTAATTATCAAATGGTTGTAAACTCACCGTGGACACTGAGGCGGATGAGAAAAAGGACACAAAGAATCCCCAAACAACACGGCAGCTGCTGCAAGCGGCTGAATCCGCTGTTGGCTTTCTTGACTGGCAACAGTTCTGCTGAGACTGAACAACAAGTATGAATAGAGATATTTATAAGCCAAGGCAATCTTTTACAATATTCTGTCTTTGTGTCACCAACTCTCGACAAGAAAAGAGGGATTCTGATACAAAGACATGAAGGTCCACTGATGTGACGAACTCAGGCTGTTTGGACCAACGTTGTTACACCGCCCTTAATAGCTGTGATCATGAAGCGTCCGGGCCACGGGGCCACTACGGGCCACGGGGCCACTACGGGCCACGGGGCCACTACGGGCCACGGGGCCACTACGGGCCACGGGGCCACAGGTATTGTGTTTTTGTAAGCAACGTACCGTTTGCGTCGGCAGGCTGCTCAGTTTCATTGCTTCGCTCCTTCACTTCATCGTAGATGGGTTCTTCTTTCTTTTGAGGCGGCGCTGCCTCACTGCTTCCTGTAGCAGGTAAAGACTTTCAGGTGTTAACACATTACTAACACACAGGCATCACCATGGAACCTCCACAGTTACTTACATTTACACACTTAGAAGATAAATAGTTTGTATATGAGATACATCTATATTTAAATTGACACAAATAGAAAACCTCCATGTGTACTTTGGAGGTTTTCTCTCCACTACTGAAATAAAAAGTGTTCTGGAAGCTAAAGTCAAGCTTCAGTTCAGTGTTACTTTACAAATCTCATCCAACATGAGTTAAGAACTGCACTCAAATAGGATTGAAATATGTCCATATTTCCTATATATTCCTGCATCTACTTTTGATTATAAATGTTACTTCATTCTAGCAGAAGAGACCACAGACAAAGATTCAGGATCTGATCGACAACAACAACGTGGCACATTCTTCATATGCAGCTTTGAAAGCGTAACTGACCTTCAGGTGGTTTTTTGTGGGATTTGAACACAACGGACACGTAGTTCACCTCCTCTGCCGTCGGTGCTGTCTGCTGAGTGCTGCTCTAATTAAATGTCCTTAAAGCAGAACTGGTTGTTTCCTCTCTCCGGTTGAGATTATCACACCGCCTTGAAGTGAAAAACTTCTGCTTTTGTTTGAGAAAGTCATTTGCATCCCTGACTGGCAAGAATGAATGAAGAAATATGAAATATTATAATATAATAAAATTATATTGAATAATATGTTATAGTAATATTATAGTGAATACTATTATATTATAGTATAGTGAATAATATTTTATAATATTATAATATAATGATATTATAATAAATCTTCCTTTTCTCTCTAAGATCCTTGAGAAAGTAGTCGCCAATCAACTGTGTGACTTTCTCAACAATAACAGTCTACTTGAGGACTTCCAGTCAGGATTTAGAGTACATCATAGCACAGAGACAGCTCTGGTAAAAATTACAAACGACCTTCTTATTGCTTCTGACAAAGGACTGGTTTCTGTACTTGTTCTGCTAGATCTTAGTGCTTCATTTGACACCATTAACCATGAGATTCTAATATGTAGACTGGAAAAATTAATTGGCATCAAAGGAAACGCATTAAGCTGGTTTAAGTCCTATTTATCCAATCGATCTCAGTTTGTGCATGTCAATGAAAAATCCTCCAGGCACACTGAAGTTAAATACGGTGTTCCTCAAGGTTCTGTGCTCGGACCAATTCTTTTCAACTTATATATGCTTCCTTTAGGCAACATTATTAGAGGACACTCTATATACTTCCATTGCTATGCTGATGATACTCAGTTATATCTATCGATCAAGCCTGAAGAAACCAATCAGCTAGTTAAACTCCAGGCATGTGTGGATGACATAAAATCCTGGATGACCTGCAATTTCCTGATGTTAAACTCCGATAAAACGGAAGTTATTGTACTTGGGCCTAAACTCCTCCGAAGCTCGCTGTCTAAAGATATAGCGACTATTGATGGGATTGCCATCGCCTCAAATGCTACTGTAAGAAACCTTGGAGTTATCTTTGATCAGGACCTGTCCTTTGACTCGCATATTAAACAAACCACGAGGACAGCCTACTTTCACCTGCGTAACATTACTAAAATTAGGCCAATGCTGTCTCAAAAAGATGCAGAAAAACTCGTCCATGCATTTGTTACCTCAAGGCTGGACTATTGTAATTCTTTATTATCAGGCTGCTCTAATAAATCTCTTAAATCTCTCCAGCTGGTTCAGAATGCTGCAGCTCGTGTTCTGACTAAAGAAGAAGGGTTCACATTTCTCCTGTATTAGCTTCTCTGCACTGGCTGCCAGTAAAATCCAGAATAGAATTTAAAATCCTTCTCCTCACTTACAAGGCTCTTAATGGACTGGCACCATCATATCTTAAAGAGCTCATTAAACCCTGTCCTCCTAGAGCACTACGCTCTCAGAATAAAGGGTTACTTGTAGTTCCTAAAGTCTCCAAAATTAGAACAGGGGCCAGAGCTTTCAGCCATCAAGCTCCTCTTCTGTGGAACCGTCTTCCGGTTCTGGTTCGTGAGGCAGACGCTGTTCCCACATTTAAGAGTAGGCTTAAAACCTTTCTCTTTGACACCGCTTATAGCTAGGGCTGGCTCAGGTTTGCCCTGAGCCAGCTCTTGGTTAAGCTGCTATAGGCCTAGACTGCTGGGGGATTATAGTGACACACTGAGCCCCCCCCCCCCTCTCTCTCTCTCTCTCTCTCTCTCTCTCTCTCTCTCTCTCTCTCTCTCTCTCTCTCTCTCTCTCTCTCTCTCTCTCTCGCGCGCTCTCTCTCTCACTGTGTATGTTCCCCCGGAGTCCCTGTGCTCTCTTGCCTAGCAGGTCTCCCTGGACCGTGGTGGAACCTGATCCGGACTGCACCGATGTTGTGGTCTTGTTTGCCTCTTACCGCCTGTATTTTTAATTAAAGTAATTGACTTAAATCGGCATCTCTACTGTCACTAACTTGACTACTCCCGGGATCACTCCCGGGAGTCTGGCTATGCTTTCTGGTCCAGCAGAGTCTACTGAGGTCCTAACCGATGCAGACTGCTAACTGGCCTGATGCTGGAAACACCACATTGTAGCTCCACCTGCCCGCTGTGTGACTGCTCAACTACTCCTGCTTTCTGGTTTACGGCGACGTGGTTGGGATGGATCCATCTCGGCGTGGCTGTGCCTGCTGCCATGGACTACTACTGTTGATACTATTGCTACTGTTAATACCACCACTACTGTTAATGCTACTACTACCATACTACCAACACCAAATGTAGTTGGAACCCAAGGGCCTGGGCTGCACGAGATTTCTGCCTAAAAGCCTATTAAGGCAGTTTTTTCTCGCCACTGTCGCTGTAACGCTTGCGTGATGTTGGGAATTTGAAATTGTGTTGACTCTTGAAATTTTGAGCGTATTCTAGTCCTGCTCAATGTGTTAAGTGTCCTGAGATGACTTCTGTTGTGATTTGACACTATAAATAAAATTGAATTGAATTGAATTGAATTGAATAATATTATTATATAATATTATAGTGAATAATATATAGAAGTATATTCGTATATAACGTTGACCTGTGAAACTGAGCAACATGAACTTGATACAATAAAAGTCACTTGTAAAGAAAAAGCAGAACCTACATGTTGCTCGTTTTATGACAGATGTTGATCTCAGGTCTAAACTTCCTCATCAATATATATTGTGATGTTATTAACCCTTTTTATTGACAACAAGCCCTCCAACTCATACTATCGTATTGCGGAGATTCTTCCGCAACGATAGTAGTGGTTAAGGTTAGGGTTAGGTCGACGTGTGGGGGGGGTCTCTGCCGATGATTGACGGGGGGCGATCGTCTGAGACACCGGAGTGTCGATATTTACTTGACCGCTAGAGGGCGCGCTATTTTGAAACGTAACATATGGTCGTAATTCGGTGCTTGACACACGACCTATGTGGTCGTTTTCTCGAGGAGGACAGTCTGGATGCAAAGCTGACAGTTCGCTCTCTCAGAGTAAACGGCAGCCTGTTGCAGTGTTGACAGTTGTCCACCAGGTGGAGGTGAGGAACCACAATATCAATAACTAATAACAATACAAAACAATTCTTCAGGTCCTTCTCTCAGCAAAGAACTCTTGGGCATCTCCAGGTCATCCTTACAAACACAGAAGGTTTGAATTCCTACTGTTAATCTCTGGTTCAGGATCAGAATACATCTCTGACGTTCAGCCTCACTCACCGACTTGTTTTCCCCCTAAAAAGGAATATTTTTTTAGAGGAATATAAGTAAAGTAAGAGGAGAGGCGGCAGATGTCATCACATGCTTCTAACTGCTTTCTGTCTGTTTGGGTCTCTTCCCCTCAGTTGGATGAAGGTGGTGAAAGAGTTAACCTTGGAGATGACATCACCGCCTCTCTCAGCCCTTTTCCCATCTCATCACCACGCTTTCCAGTGTGCCTCTCCTTCCTCCCTCCCTGCCCTCCTCTCCAGTCTCCTCCCTGCCCTCCTCCCTCTTCCATCCCCTAACCCTCTCCAGTCTCCTCCCTCCCCTCTCTGTGTATGTGTCCATGTGTCTGACCCCTCCAGTATGAAAGGAAGCCTCTCGCTGGCTTCACTCTCTCACAAACTCTCCCAACAGGGTCTCTGTTTTCTAACATGGAGCTCCGCCGTGTGCATGGAACCCTTCACCACGGCCTCCTGGGGGAGGAGAAGGACCAGGTGCTGAACCTGAACCACCGGCTGGAGACCTACCTGCGCCGGGTCAGACTCCTGGAGGAGGATAACGCACTGCTCGCTAATGAGATCAGAGTCCTTAGAGGCAGCGGTCAGGATGCCTGGATGCGAAGGAAGGGCCTGGAAGAGGAGCTGCAGCAGGCCCGACTGGAGGTGGACTCAGTCTGGAGGGACAGGGTCCACACAAAGATGGAGGCTGGCAGGGTAGCCGAGGAGCTCCAAGCCCTGGACCTGCAGAGGCAGAGGGAGGTTCAGGCCCAGTTGGAGGCCAAGAAGGAGCTGAAGAAGAGCAGGAAGGAGCTGGAGGAGGAACAACGAGCCCAGGCCTGGCTGAGGGAGGAGGTCAGTCAGCTGGAGCATCACATGAGGCACCTGATCCAGAACCATCAGGAGGATGTGGCCCACTTGGAAGCCACATTGACCCATTCCAGGGCCACAACACCAGCCACACTGATCCAACGGGGAAACCAGACACCAGACCTCCGACAGCTGGGGCAGGAGTTCTCCCAGAGGGCCACCAGGGTCTGGCAGGAGGCAGCTGAGGCCTATCAGGGGCAGTTAGACCAGTTGGAGGAGTCGCTGAGCCTTGCCAGGAGCCGTTTCACCCAAGTGGATCAGGAGAAGCGTGAAAGCCAGCTGAAGCTCCAAGTCTTGAAGAAGGAGATCGCCTCAGCTCAACAAGTCCGGCTGCATCTGGAGACGACTGCAGCTCAATGGGGACCCAGATACGAGGAGGAGGTCCAGCAGCTCCAGGTGAGAGCTGCCCCCCGTCCTCTAAAATCCTAGTTCTTATTGAGTCATGTTGTATCAATCATTTCAGTCAATCATATCAATGCATTTATGTCAGCTCCTGTCAGCTGATCAATATGTTTATATATATATATGAATATATTTTTTTGTGACATACGAACACTCACATCGGTGTCCGACGCCAATGAGACCTGACCAACTGATTATTTTTGGTCATGGACAGTAAGTCCTGGATGACTAACAACAGGGTTCCACCGGGTTCCAAGTCATTGAACGAGTCATTGAACGAGTCATTGAACGAGTCCTTGAACGAGTCGAAGCTCGAGTGCAGCTGTCAGTTGAAACAAAGGGTTTATTTTTACTCACATGCCTCAGTGGGAGAATAACCGCTTCCTCTTCCTGTTGTGGCAGGAGCACTTGGAGGGTCTGGAGGCAGAGAAGGAGGAGCTGGTCCAGCGAGTTGATGGTCTGGTTCTGGAGAACCAAGGCCTGCTGCAGCAGAAGATGTGTCTGGACCTGGAGCTGGCGACATACAGGTTCGTAGTAACAGTTACAGACCAGATCCAGACCAGTAACAGACCAGATACAGACCAGATACAGACCAGATCCAGACCAGTAATGGACCAGATCCAGACCAGTTACATTCCAGATCCAGACCAGATCCAGACCAGATACAGATCAGATACAGACCAGATACAGACCAGATACAGACCAGATACAGACCCGATACAACCATCAATAATCAATCTGATGAATCTGATGAAGTGAATCTGATGAAGTGAATCTGATGAAGCCACATGTAAAACACGTAGCTGGCTGTTTAAATGGGATTAAAGGTCAGGTTGATAGTGTACACCAGTCCTCTGGTAAACTGGCATCTCCATCCTACTGGTTTCCTGTGGAATGAGAGGAACGCTGTGAATGTTGAATCTTCAGGGTCTTCAGTTGAATCACCATTACAACCATTGGACTGGGATGGAGACGTCCGATGTCTCGGATGTCCATTATGGAGCTCTAGGGTGGTGTCTCGTTGCTCCTCCTCCCCCTCCTCCCCCTCCAGTTCAGGAGCTGTGGGAGTCTAGAATAACACCAGGGGGAGAAACTAGAGGACACATTTCATCTGTTGTTCCACCCAGAAGGAGACTGGTTGGTCACATGACCACGGAAGTCTTCTCATTGTGTGTGTTTGTGTGTGTGTGTGTGTGTGTGTGTGTGATGGACTGATGGCTCCTCAACAGACCTCTTCCGTTACCGTGACAACAGACCTCAGTCCATCCATCCAAGTCAACGTCGCTCCTCCTCCTCCCAGCCGTTGCTCCTCCTCCCAGCCTTTGCTCCTCCTCCTCCTCCTCCTCCCAGCCGTTGCTCCTCCACCTCCCAGCAGAAACACCGTTATAATGCTGATGTTCTCGTGTGTGTAGAAGAAGTTAACGTCGTCTTGTTGTCATCTCTGCAGAACTTTGCTGGACGGTGAAAGCTTCGGAGGAGACGTCCTGTTGTCCAATCAGCCGGCAAACATTTCCTTCACAGGTAATTACACAAAGTTAATACATCAGTGCCATGC
Organism: Eutrigla gurnardus; assembly: GCF_963514095.1. Lineage (NCBI taxonomy): Eukaryota > Metazoa > Chordata > Actinopteri > Perciformes > Triglidae > Eutrigla > Eutrigla gurnardus. The sequence continues at coordinate 19,904,446 of NC_139937.1, read as the reverse complement.
TGGTGGCGTCACAGCTGCACTGAGGGGTGGGGGTGGAGGTGGGGGGTTGGGGGCTTTGCCTTCCGGTAACTGAGACAACGGGGAAAGGAAATGACGATCAATATCTCCCCATTAGTGTCCAGTCTCCATTGACAACATACATTTGAATAAACCTTCAGGTTCTCCACAGCGTCTCTGTCATTAAGAGTCCTGATCTTTGATTCTCCTCAAAACTATGTGGAGATATCACATCCCGAGGATACACTATAACTCCAGAGACCTCAGAGGAAGTCATTTTTCTTACAGTAGATTAGTTCATTGTGTATTCATGAGCTCTTGTCCTCCACAGATTTCGGTCCTCTGGGGGTTAAACAGAAGGACCAGACCCAGCTGAGCCACAAGACCACTTCCCTCCCATCTGGCCGCAGACTAACAGGAGGCGGTCCAACAGCGATCAGTGCAGCGGCAGTCTGGCGTAGAAAACCTGTAGCCGTTACTGAAAGGCCCAACATTTCCACAAAACCTGCATATAAAGACACAACAAAGTCAGCAGCAGGAGACTTTTCTTATCCCAAAATACTGCAGGATGGAGCCGTTGAGAGTTTCAGACCACAGGAGGTTCATGAGAAAGTCACCTATGCTGAGCCTCTATCACCTCCCAGTGAGCCAGAGGTTGAGACAACATCTGGGGACAAAGAAGAGACCCTCTTCCCTCCTGAGGACGGACCGGTGGAACCCTCAGTCCTCAGTTATCAGGTGGAGTCTGGCTTCAGCACTGAATCCCCCGTCACTGATGGAGTTCATCAGCATCAGTTTCCCACACCCGACCTCACACCATACCACGTCAGAATGACTGAGGAGCTCCACGGTTTCTCAGATGAAGGTGATGAGGATGAGCCTTCTGAAATCCCTGCAGATCAGCTGCATGCTCCAGGCGATGCATCGAAAGAGATCCTAGGCAGAGAGGGCGAACTAGAGGAAGCGCCAGAATTGGAAACCGAGGCGGTACTGGAACCACTGAACTCCAGGACGAGCATCCCAGTTTCTGAATGTGAGCCTGAAGAAAGCTGGTTCGACAAAGTGTCAGATGAAAACCTTTTAAAGGAGGTCGCAGCCGAGATGAAGCAGGAAGGAAGCTGTTCTACAGCAGGAACACATGAGACGGATGGAGAGGATACGTTGTACCCTGATGGAGAAGAGATGGATACATGGGATAGTGTGATAGAAAGGAAAGTTGATGTGAAGAATGATGAAGGCCTCAAACAGGAGGAAGAGAAACGACAACACGCCGAACCAGAGGACGATATATCAGCCAGAGAAAACGAGCAGGAAAAAACAGAGATCAGGTCAGACATTTCCACAGAACTACAGCAACATGCCAATGTGGCATCTTCAATGACGGACGCACAAGGAGATGGTGATGGATGCCATGCTGCATTTGACCAAGAGCTGGCGCTGTTTCCTGACAACGAAGAAGACGATGAAGAGGAGGATTCTCAAAGCGTCTCCGTGTCATGGCGGACCGAAATGGAAGGGGACAGCTACGCTCAGGAAAACACTCTTGCCGACACTCGTCCTCTGATTCGATACAAGAGTGACGAGACGGACGCCAACGATCAGCCGTCACGCGTGGACGAGAGCGAGTCGAGTGGAGGCGAACAGGAAGAGAAAGCTGGAGAGGCAGAAACATGGAGCAAAGGGAATTCAAAGAGGTTTGGAACTATGGAAGATCTGTATGAAGATGTGGAAGGGCAAGCGTTGGATGAGGAAAATCATCTGGGATATGTTGAGGATGGAGGTGTCAACTGTGGGACGACTGGAAGTCAGCATGAACTTACAAAACACAGGCTGGCAACAAATGTGTGCTACGATGAGGACTTGGAGACGGACCGACTTGTGGAGCAGGAACTAGAAAACCTGGCCACAGACTGCTACAGCGCTCACTTTGAACAGCAGCGAGTACGCGAGAACCAGGAGAAGCCACACCTGGGGGATACATCTGCGCAGGTAGAGGCTGGATGGTGGTCCTGTTCAGACCCTGAGCTAAGAGCCCAGCTGAAGCCTGCATCGTCCACTACAAGTATAGATCAACCTGACAGGAACCTACATGTCAGTGACTCGTCAGTGGTTATGTCTCAAGCGGATGAGGAGGTTCACTTTAAAGGTTGTGAGGCGACAGATGCTCCGAAAGAAAGAGAGGAAGAGGACGAACACAATGTGTCCATGGTGACACATGCTGATGTCACAGAAGATCCCTCTGACTTCATCAGAAGGCCTGAAAGGAAAGAAACCAACAACTCAGAGGATCCAAACTCCCCCACGGAGGTTCCACCCATAGAAGCATCCAGTGTATCACAAGAACATCATGTTGAGGACTTTGCCAACTGGCGGGAGTTTCCAGAAGCTCCAGAAACAGCTGAATGGGAAGTCCTAGAGAAACCATTATTATGAAAGATGAGAGAATGTTTCTGAATCGGCCGAAAGTTTTCTGCAGAATGACGGACGCTCTGATGAGGGTGTTGTGACACGTAGATATGAGGCCCTTGGGATTTCCCCCAAAAGTCCACCTGATGAAAACCATGACCTGCTGGTGAAGGACTCACCAGAACTATTGAACACAAACGGTTTCTTTAGCTCAGGCTTAAAGAATGACTTCTGGGTGTCCTCCCTGGAGACCGGGGCCTCATATCAACCGGATGACGCCTGTAATGCAGCAGCTGAGCAAACCAATCAGAATTGACGGTTTGCTGACAGTTTTGTTTGGGGAATCTGAAAAACTGTACCTCCAGGGTGGATCTGGATTCAGGAGCAGATGCGTTGGGAGCCTTGGGGGGCCCTTTCTGATGAGTCTGACGTTGAGGGTGAATCCTTGTCTTCTGGGGAGGAACCTCTTTAAAAAGTAGTGAGAAGTTTGAGCTTCATAGATGTAGTCAGTGTTATTCTGTTTGCTGTAGAACATATTTACTTTGAAAACCAAAGTGGTGCCTTGATGCGACATCAGTGGCCATCAATGTCCCGATTTGTCTCGTTTCTATCGCTGGATCTCTTTCAAACTGAATGTTATGTCAGACGGTTTCTGCATGAACACACAACAAAGGATGTCATTTGAAAATCAAAGCGTTTATTGATTGTTGCCTAATCTGATTTTACTGATGGATGGAAATCAATGAGAACAGAAGGGTTGTACTGCTGGTAGAGCTGCTGTCTCACTGCTTTTCAGACAGACAGTGTTTCTGCTGGTGACAACAATCTCTGCATGTCTTACACGTGTTCAATGGTTGGTTGTAAAATGTTGGTGTAAAGGTGACGTGGTCTGTGTGTATTTGATTTGATTTTGCTTCGGTACATTTACGGTCCAAAATAAACTGGAGTTTCTCTTTGTTGAAACGTTTATCTTCTTTTCGAACCCAACGTTAGCTTTAGACAACAAACCAAAGTTAGCTTTAGACGACAAAACCAACGTTAGCTTCAGACAACAAACCAACGTTAGCTTTAGACGACAAAAACAACATTAGCTTCAGACAACAAACCAACGTTAGCTTTAGACGACAAAACCAACGTTAGCTTTAGACAACAAACCAACGTTAGCTTTAGACGACAAAACCAACGTTAGCTTTAGACAACAAACCAACGTTAGCTTTAGACGACAAAAACAACATTAGCTTTAGACAACAAACCAACGTTAGCTTTAGACGACAAAAACAACATTAGCTTTAGACAACAAACCAACGTTAGCTTTAGACGACAAAACCAACGTTAGCTTTAGACAACAAACCAACGTTAGCTTTAGACGTCAAACCAACGTTAGCTTTAGACAACAAACCTACGTTAGCTTTAGCAAGTTTTAGAGTCGGTGAGTTGTCGTCCCTCTTCTGGCTGAAAGACAGAATTACACCATGAAATGCTGCGTATGATGTCATCAGTCACCCGGTGGCATTTAAATAGAGCAGAAGATGCACTACAGAGTAAAATCTGCCACTGACAGCTGCAGTCTGGTGATCCAGGATAAGCGACTGTGAGCAGAAATAAAACCAAACCTCATGAGAAGGTTGTGACCTGTATGTTTGAGCTTGTTCTCATCAATAAGAACCACTGAGCAGCATCACATTTTAGAGTGGAGACTTAACCTTTTTCTTTTATCACAGCTATGTTTTCTAAAAGATTGAATTAGACAAACTCATGCTGAGATAATGTAGTGCGGAAAAAGCAGACCGACATCGCAGAGAGTAAAGATGTTAAATAACCAGAGTAAGTAGTAAGTAAGTCATTCAACAAAAAAGGTCAAGATCGTGCAAGAGTGAAACAGAAGAACCAATAATTATGTTCAGAACATATAAATGTTGTCAGAGGTAGAACTTTCTGTAATTTTCATAATAAGTAACATCATTAGATAAGAGGAGGCTGCTTCCTGTTCTGTGTCTGCCAGCAGGAATCGAATCACGGACTGGAAAGGAAGGTAATGAAGTTAGATGTGTGCTGGCAGTCAGACAGGAAGACAGACAGGAAGCCTTGAAACTAACGGAACACAAGGAGAGGCTTATTAAGCTTATGCATTTATTTCATACAAATTGCAAAGGTTCCTGCAAATGATTACTGGTTTCCGAATGGATATCTGGTCGGGATGCACCGATACTTTGTTTCAGACCAAGTACAAGTAGAAATAATTGTATTTCAACACTTGCTGATCCTGAGTAACAATATGAGTACTTTATAATACCAGTACAGTTCTAACAATAACTTTGAAAACATTTTCATCAGTTAGTCCTCCTGTTGCTGATATTTTAACATTCAAATTTGTGTTCTATTATTGTACACAAACAGTAGAGATAATAATTCACTCCTTAATCTGCTGTCAGTTACACAGTTAAAAAGAAATATTATAGATTAAAAGCTAAAAAGCTCAGCGACTCAGAGGAGCAGCTTGTCACTTAAAGGAGAATAGTGCTGGTCCACCTTAAATGTCATCCCACCTTAAGTGCACTGGAGCTGGAGCAGCCAGAGTTGTTCTTAACATCTGGGCTAACCTCCTTCATTTTAATTAACAACACACGGGAACTTAGCTCGAGTCTAGTTGTAGCATTTATTCAAGAACAAATAAGCAAACACACACGACACTACATTCACGCTGGAACGACTTCAAATATTTGGTTATTTTGGGCAGTCGAAACATTTATGTTGGTGTTTCCTGGCCTGGTGGGCGTTCCACAGGGATGGGGTTCCACAGGGACGGGGTTCCACAGGGACGGGATTCCACAGGGACAGGGTTCTACAGGGATGGGGTTCCACAGGGATGGGCCCCGCGTTCCTGTAACATTGTTGGGGAAACTTCGGTTTGATCCTCAGATCAAGGCTGATTTCATGAACTGAAAAGAGAAAAAAGTATATATATGTATTATAATAAAAAACAATTAAATGTTGACTTGCATCTTTGGATATAAACAGGAACAATTAGGTCATTATTTTTATAGTATGACTGTGGATGTCAATGTCATCAAGAAGTTACCCTTTTTCACTTTTTTCTTAGTTCTTATCGGTAGTTAAGTGATACTATTTTGTACTTGCAATCTTTCCCTTTGTGGGTTCACATTCTGGTGAATAAACATGAAGGAATATTTTTATTTAAGAATGTATTAATGAAACATTTAAACTCACCTGCTCGAAAGAGAAACTGGCCACTTGGCAGTCACATGGCAAACTCAGCAGGTGAGCCTGGAAACGCTCTGACACAAGAAGCAAATAATAATACACTGAATTTTGATTATTATAACAGGAGACGTCTGCTAATGTTCATCTGTGTAAATGCATCATGTTTCAAACATTGTCTTACTCACAGACAAATGGTGTTTTAAACGTAATCTTCAATAATATTTTGAACTTTGCATATACAATATACAGTACCTGTCATGTTTAACAACAGTATGCAGTGGTGGAAGAAGAAGTATTAGCACCAAATATAAAGTAACAGTCATAAAACACAAGAATACAAACTAGGCGTGATTTGCATTCCTTTACCTCGGAGGATCTGAAGTTTTGTCAGGATGGCTACAAACTCATTGTAGTCGATCCCACCTTCAGAGTGGTGCTCGTACCACAGCACGTTGAAGGTCTCGTCATCTAAATGGAATTCTGCACCATGAAGACAGAAAAGCAAGTTGACCTGCCGCTCATTGAATTCATGTTTCCTTTAATCGAGAGAGAGAGAGATTACCGCGGACAGCCTTTTTCATTTGGGTTTGAGTGACAGCCGGTGGGTTCCTGCTCTCGTAGCTCTCCACATACTCCCTCCGGAGAACAGCCACATAGTGCTCCAGTTTGAAGACCTCCACCACATCCAGATCTCCGGTCTTGTCTGCCTTAAAGTGCTGCTTAAAGACCTTAAATTAACTGAAAGAATGTAGCTTAATAGCTCTTATTGTTGAAACAATGGAGTTATTCAGTCTGCTTCTTAGGGTCAGGGCTAAGGGGTTAGGGTTCTGGCTTAGGGACAATGGGTCGGGGTTCTGGGTTAGGGTTCTGGGTGAGGTTTCTGGGTTAGGGATAATGGGTTAGGGTTCTGGGTGAGGGTTCTGGGTGAGGGTTCTGGGTTAGGATTCTGGCTTAGGGATAACGGATGGAGGTTCTGGGTTGGGGTTCTGGGTTAGGGCTAAGGGGTTAGGGTTCTGGGTGAGGTTTCTGGCTTAGGGATAATGGGTTGGGGTTCTGGGTTAGGGTTCTGGGTTAGGGATAATGGGTTGGGGTTCTGGGTGAGGGCTCTGGGTTAGGATTCTGGCTTAGGGATAACGGATGGAGGTTCTGGGTTGGGGTTCTGGGTTAGGGCTAAAGGGTTAGGGTTCTGGCTGTAAATACTGAGCAGAGGAGCAGAAGCAGCAGGGAAATTTTAAAGGATACGTCCATGAGAGTCAACAGGAGACGAGCGGTTTTGAGGCTCAAAGCTACAGGGGAAGAATAAATATGGAGAATACATGAGAATAAATGTGTCTCACAACTTGTCCTTTGGATAATGTCGTTAAAATAATTGGAAAATAAACTGACTTTTGCCACGAACAGAGTAGCCGCCGGCTATCAGCTTAGCGAGAACACTCTCAGCATTCAGCATCTGTTGGAAAGGATAAAGTTATACCAACAAAGGTCTGCATCACTCTTCACTTCCTTTATTTTATTTTATCTCACTGATAGTGCTGCAGCCATGATGAAGTTAGCTTCACACTGGTTCCCTCCACAAAAAGCAACTGGACTTTTCATCCAGATTTTGGATTATTGCAGGAAATTGACTTGCTGGCAAACAAATGTTTCTGATACTTAAATGTTTTTTGTTCACATCTACAGGATTCGCAAATCTGACTTTTTTGTTAAAAGTTTGAAATCAATGCAAGGTTTACATCCACGTTTACTTGCTTGCAGACTTGCGCATTAATGCAGTGAAATGGTGTGAAACCGTTGCCAGGAATGTGTCACATTCACATAATGTGCTTTGTGTACACTCAAAAAAACACGTACACTAAATATTGCTATCGTGATATTTTATAATACATTTATGCCAGTGACTCATTTGGAGTGAAATCCTGTTATCTGATCAAGCAGATGCTCTCACTAACCAGCTATCCCTCACCAGCTTCCCACTTGTAAACATGGACAACTTTACCGTTGAGCTCTTCATTTAACAAATACTGGAGTGATATACAGTTTAATCAACAACACATACGATGTAAAGATTTTTTTTTTTTAAGAATGTTTGGAAACACTTACATCAGGTCTGCTGTCTTCCTGTGAAAGAGAAGGATGCGATGTAAAGATGGGTACGGTCTCCAATGATCATTTCCATTATCAAATGCCTTTAATTCCTATTCTATTACGTACTGATATGCACTTTTCTTCTGGGAATGAGTCACACCGCAGCTCATCTGGCCAGGAAACTCCAAAGCTGGTCATCAAACCCTCACAGCCCCGCTTGGCCCTCTCACAGAAAGACCTGCAGGGCCACTGCACTTCCCCCGCCAGACACTGGGGGGCGTACACCATGCACATGAACAGCCGGATGTCCACGGAGCACATCGTCTGCACCATGGCGTTGAAGAAGGACATCTTGGCTACGGCTTCTCTTTGACTTGTGTGTCCCAGAAGGTTTGGAGTGATGGTCTGGTTGTAGGCCAAACCCTGGCACATCGGTATGGTGATGGGCTCACAGACCCCCCCGCTGCTGCCCACGCCGTACTGAAACAAGACACAGGTCTGAACCCCTTTGACCAGGGTGCTATGGCCTTGCCTAGTTTACATTTATTGTGGTGACACCATGTGGTGAAGGCTGGTAACTACACAAACTGTTGGCCTGCAATAGAGGAGAGTCTCCAGAAACTGAGACTGGTTTGATTACAGCATCGCTAACTGTCTTGTAAAACACTCAGTTTGCTGTTTTCACTGAGGATGACGTCATAGTACAGAAGAGTGAGACGCTCTCACTTCTGTTGGTGCAATCGATGGATGCTAATAATGAAAAAATGTCCTTGCAAGATAACTATTGACTACTGCGGTCATATTTGATGCGTCTCTATGATGACGTACTGTGCGGTATGTGGATGTATTCATGCACTGTTTATCAAACCACACATTTGACAAGAATTAGCGTTAGCTAGCTAGCACGTCCCTTCCCGCCAGTGGCAGACTGTTCTCCTCTCAGTGTGGAGAAGAAGTCTGCCAGCGGCAGGAAATGAAGCCGAGTTTATAGCTGTGCATTGAGAAAGGAGAGAAGGGGCCAATCAGTAGGAAACGTGTTCTTCTTCCTGCTGGACTCAAAAAGACCTGACTTACGTGTTGGCAGGACTCTGTGGTAAACGCTTCACACCTGAAGGAGTCCGGCCACGTGAAACCAAACTTAATCATCAGTGGTTCACAGCGGGACCGAGCATGTTCGCACACGGTTCTGCAGGGGGGTCGAGGTTTCCCCGCCACGCACTCGGGTGTGTAGACGGAGCACAGGAATGGCTTCAGAAGAGCTGAGCAGCCCACTTTCACAAGGGGGTAATACTGATGTGCTTCCAGACCTACTTCCTCCTGGGTTTTGTGGCCCAGGAGGTTGGGCAGGACGGTCTCAGTGTACGGCAGGTCTCTGCAGAGAGGGAGCGTGATGGTCTGACATGATGCAGGAGACGTTGGAGTAAAACTGAAGCCTGGAGCCTGGAAGAACAAACAGAGACGACAAGCAAAGCTCAGCGGGTTCTGGATCGATAAACCCCTGCTCCTTCAGTAGACTGAGCAGACTCACGTGTTCGCAGGACTCCGTGGTGAAGGCTTCACACCGGAGGGCTTCTGGCCACTGTAAGCCGATCTTGTTCATCAGGGACTCGCAGCCGGACCTCGCCTGCTCACACAGAGTTCTGCAAGCAGGTCGAGCTTTTCCTGACACACACTTGGGAGTGAAGACGGAGCACAGGAACGGCTTCAGTTGGGGGGAGCAGCCCACCTGTATGAGCGGTGAAAAGGTCTGGAGTACCAGACCAGCATCCTCCTGAGTGCTGTGGCCCAGGATGTTGGGCAGCACGGTCTCGGTGTAAGACAGGTCTGCACAGAGAGGGACGGCGATGGTCTGACAGGATGCAGGAGATGTTGGAGGCACACTGATGACTGGACCCTGAAAGACCACAAACCCTGATCAGGACCCTGAAAGACCACAAACCCTGATCAGGGATCCTTTCAGATAATCACTTCTCTGTGACGAGACCTTCCATCCAACAGGATCCTGGTGGGTCCCTGTCTCACCACTACTAACAGAAGAACTGACCTGTCCCTGTCTCACCACTACTAATGGGAGAACTGATCTGTCCCTGTCTCACCACTACTAATGGAAGAACTGACCTGTCCCTGTCTCACCACTACTAACAGAAGAACTGACCTGTCCCTGTCTCACCACTACTAACAGGAGAACTGACCTGTCCCTGTCTCACCACTACTAACAGGAGAACTGACCTGTCCCTGTCTCACCACTACTAACAGAAGAACTGACCTGTCCCTGTCTCACCACTACTAACAGAAGAACTGACCTGTGCCTGTCTCACCACTACTAACAGAAGAACCGACCTGTCTCTGTCTCACCACTACTAACAGAAGAACCGACCTGTCCCTGTCTCACCACTACTAACAGGAGAACTGACCTGTCCCTGTCTCACCACTACTAACAGAAGAACCGACCTATCCCTGTCTCACCACTACTAACAGAAGAACTGACCTGTCCCTGTCTCACCACTACTAACAGAAGAACTGACCTATGCCTGTCTCACCACTACTAATGGAAGAACTGACCTGACCCTGTCTCACCACTACTAACAGGAGAACTGACCTGTCCCTGTCTCACCACTACTAACAGAAGAACTTACCTGTCCCTGTCTCACCACTACTAACAGAAGAACCGACCTGTCCCTGTCTCACCACTACTAACAGAAGAACTGACCTGTCTCTGTCTCACCACTACTAACAGGAGAACTGACCTGTCCCTGTCTCACCACTACTAACAGAAGAACTGACCTGTGCCTGTCTCACCACTACTAATGGAAGAACTGACCTCTCCCTGTCTCACCACTACTAACAGGAGAACTGACCTGTCCCTGTCTCACCACTACCAATAGTAGAACTGACCTGTCTTTGTCTCACTACAACAAACAGAAGAATTGACCTGTCTTTGTCTCACTACTACAAACAGAAGAACTGACCTGTCCCTGTCTCACCACTACTAACAGGAGAACTGACCTGTCCCTGTCTCACCACTACCAATAGTAGAACTGACCTGTCTTTGTCTCACTACAACAAACAGAAGAATTGACCTGTCTTTGTCTCACTACTACAAACAGAAGAACTGACCTGTCCCTGTCTCACCACTACTAACAGAAGAACTGACCTGTCTTTGTCTCACTACTACAAACAGAAGAATTTACCTATCTTTGTCTCACTACTACCAATAGTAGAACTGACCTATCTTTGTCTCACTACTACAAACAGAAGAATTGACCTGTCTTTGTCTCACTACTACAAACAGAAGAACTGACCTGTCCCTGTCTCACCACTACTAACAGAAGAACTGACCTGTCTTTGTCTCACTACTACAAACAGAAGAACTGACCTGTCTTTGTCTCACTACTACAAACAGAAGAACTGACCTGTCTTTGTCTCACTACTACAAACAGAAGAATTGACCTGTCTTTGTCTCACTACTACAAACAGAAGAACTGACCTGTCCCTGTCTCACCACTACTAACAGAAGAACTGACCTGTCTTTGTCTCACTACTACAAACAGAAGAACTGAGCTGTCCCTGTCTCACCACTACTAACGGGAGAACTGACCTGTCTTTGTCTCACTACTACAAACAGAAGAACTGAGCTGTCCCTGTCTCACCACTACTAACGGGAGAACTGACCTGTCTTTGTCTCACTACTACAAACAGAAGAACTGAGCTGTCCCTGTCTCACCACTACTAACGGGAGAACTGACCTGTCCCTGTCTCACCACTACTAACAGAAGAACTGACCTGTCCCTGTCTCACCACTACTAACAGAAGAACTGACCTGTCTCTGTCTCACCACTACTAACAGAAGAACCGACCTGTCCCTGTCTCACCACTACTAACAGAAGAACTGAGTCCATGAATCGGGAGGTGGTTTTAGATCTATTCACAGATGTACTTACCTTTCATGAATGACCCAGTGAACATAAGAATAACCTTTTCAGAATGTCCTTATCTTAAATTCTGAGGTGATGCCTAGAAAGGTCACGAGCTATTAATGTGAGATGATGTGGTATTCTGTCCCCAGAGACTTACTTACGAACGTCAGTTTGCTGTTTTCATCGAGATATGTTTTCAGTCGGATGTCAGGAGCACCGACTTAGAACTATCAGCTTCTGACTTCCAACATTTTCCAACTAGTTATTAAAAGAGTGAAGAAGAAAACCACTGACCTGCACGCAGTTAGACTGTGGGAGAGTGTCACACCGGAGCCTCGTGGGCCAGACCAGCTTCTTGGCCTTCAGGGCCGAATCGCAGTCCGTCTTCACCTTCTCACACAGCGCTCGGCACGGCTTCATCCGGCTGTCTTCCTCCGAGCCACATTCAGGCACGACCACGCGACACATGAGTGTGGCGACATTGGGGGAACAAGCCGTCTCCACCATCTGAGCCGTCTGCTGCAGGCTGAAGCCCATTACTCCGGTCGGATGGGAGGACGTTGTGTATCCCAAACCCTGACAGAAGCTGGAGGTTACTGGCTTACAGGGGGCTCTGCTGTGCGTCTGCTGAGGACACAGCAGCAAAACCAAAACCACCGAGACCGAGTGCATCATGGTTCTCAGAGAAAAGTAAAGTTGTACTGTGTGACAAAGCTCCGGAGCGTCTCGGCTGCTCTGCTCAGGAGGTGGAGTTGGAGTCCACGAATGGAGTCTCTCCAAACCAGGCACTGATTTAGGATCCCTGCTCAGGTCACATATCAGTAAGATGCTCAGCACACACTGAGAGCCAAACTGGTCCCAGGCCAGCAGCCCCACTAAGAAGCTACATCTGGTTGTGATTGTGTGAGAATCTGTTGCACAATAAACCTGTTTATTGCTGGAAAGTATTTCAACATAGTCATGTTGTCAGTCATAGGATAGAGAGAATACAGGGAAATCTAAAAACAAGTGTGAATAAAGGCTGAATAAAGCGTGTTGTTTCCTTTAGTTTGCAGACACCAGATTCTTCTCTGACAAAGATACCAAAATACAAACTGAAGTTGTGTTGATGTCAACGTTTAATGACAGAAAGATGGAGCGTGTAGAACAGAACCAGAAGAAGCTTTGTTGAACACAGTCTGACTGGACCAGAGGATCCTTATAAAACCAGGTCCAATGTGAAGGGATCAGGAACCAGATTCAGGGTTTTAGCCTCGTTGGCTGAAGCTTCTCTATTACATTCAGAACATTGGGACAAACATCAGCTTCAGATGAATCCTGAAGCAGAACGGAGTCCCATCATGCTCCGGTTTCACGGTCAAGCTGTGAATCTGAAGAAGGTCGTCCTTCAGGGAAACCGAGGACACGAGGAAAGGACCAGGCAGCGGCGGGGTACGGCACGCCACTATAATCCCATTAAAGGCTTGTCTCAGGGGAAGACCTGGAGACGCTCTGCCATGATTACAGCAACATAGTTCAGATTTAATATCTCTGGAAGCAAAGGACGAAATCAAGACTTCACCAGCTTTAATCTGGAGTTCCTTCTCAACTAAATAGTTCCTCGTGACGTTTGACTCGAGACTTCAGAGCCACGAGCACAAAGTTCCTCGGAGAAATGTCTGGGTCGAAGAGAGGAACCAGCTGACTGTCCACACCTGCAGAGAGACATGAGGCTGGTTACCTGTCTGTCTCTACATGTCAGCCCTGTGATAGACTGGTTACCCGTCTGTCTCTACATGTCAGCCCTGTGATAGACTGGTTACCTGTCTGTCTCTACGTGTCAGCCCTGTGATAGACTGGTTACCTGTCTCCCTGTGATAGACTGGTTACCTGTCTGTCTCTACATGTTGGCCCTGTGATAGACTGGTTACCTGTCTGTCTCTACATGTCAGCCCTGTGATAGACTGGTTACCTGTCTGTCTCTACACGTCAGCCCTGTGATAGACTGGTTACCTGTCTGTCTCTACACGTCAGCCGTGTGATAGATTGGTTACCTGTCTGTCTCTACATGTCTCCCTGTGATAGACTGGTTACCTGTCTGTCTCTACATGTCTCCCTGTGATAGACTGGTTACCTGTCTGTCTCTACATGTCGGCCCTGTGATAGACTGGTTAGCTGTCTGTCTCTACATGTCAGCCCTGTGATAGACTGGTTACCTGTCTGTCTCTACATGTCGGCCTTGTGATAGACTGGTTACCTGTCTGTCTCTACATGTCGGCCCTGTGATAGACTGGTTACCTGTCTGTCTCTACATGTCAGCCCTGTGATAGACTGGTTACCTGTCTGTCTCTACATGTCAGCCCTGTGATAGACTGGTTACCTGTCTGTCTCTACATTTCGGCCTTGTGATAGACTGGTTACCTGTCTGTCTCTACATGTTGGCCCTGTGATAGACTGGTTACCTGTCTGTCTCTACATGTCTCCCTGTGATAGACTGGTTACCAGTCTGTCTCTACATGTCGGCCCTGTGATAGACTGATTACCTGTCTGTCTCTACATGTCAGCCCTGTGATAGACTGGTTACCTGTCTGTCTCTACATGTCGGCCCTGTGATAGACTGGTTACCTGTCTGTCTCTACATGTCTCCCTGTGATAGACTGGTTACCTGTCTGTCTCTACATGTCGGCCCTGTGATAGACTGGTTAGCTGTCTGTCTCTACATGTCAGCCCTGTGATAGACTGGTTACCTGTCTGTCTCTACATGTCATCCCTGTGATAGACTGGTTACCTGTCTGTCTCTACATGTCTCCCTGTGATAGACTGGTTACCTGTCTGTCTCTACATGTCAGCCCTGTGATAGACTGGTTACCTGTCTGTCTCTACACGTCAGCCCTGTGATAGACTGGTTACCTGTCTGTCTCTACACGTCAGCCCTGTGATAGACTGGTTACCTGTCTGTCTCTACATGTCTCCCTGTGATAGACTGGTTACCTGTCTGTCTCTACATGTCTCCCTGTGATAGACTGGTTACCTGTCTGTCTCTACATGTCTCCCTGTGATAGACTGGTTATCTGTCTGTCTCTACATGTCGGCCCTGTGATAGACTGGTTACCTGTCTGTCTCTACACGTCAGCCCTGTGATAGACTGGTTACCTGTCTGTCTCTACATGTCAGCCCTGTGATAGACTGGTTACCTGTCTGTCTCTACACGTCAGCCCTGTGATAGACTGGTTACCTGTCTGTCTCTACATGTCAGCCCTGCGATAGACTGGTTACCTGTCTGTCTCTACATGTCTCCCTGTGACAGGGAAGACTCGAGGATCTCAACCTCTTTGTGTAGATCATTCTCTCAATAAATATTGGAAAGCGTCTCTTCACGTGTCTCGTGTCCTCACCGTTCTCCTGCAGGTAGATCATCCGGTCCAGCAGCACCAGCGTCTCCACTACAGGAGCCAGCAGCAGAGCCAGACCGAAGTAGACCACCACCCGGACCTGCTGCTGCAACATGGCCTCCACCCGCTCCGGGTCCAGGAACAGCCCGGGGGGCAGGCCGACCCAGGCCAGACCCAGACGGGCGTACCTGAGAGGGAAGTACACACACAGACTTATTGTTTCAGATCTATTTCAAACAGTGTAAATAATAATTAGAACAATAATCATGATTTGTTTGGTTTTGCATGTTTCGACAACATAAAAATATTAACAATAACATGATTAGAGTTGAAGATACGTTCACTCACTCTGGAAACGGTAATAAGTAGGATTTCTTGATGGTCTGGATTCCGGCTCTGCGTAGATCTGGTCTCGTGTCCCTAATGAAGGTCTCCAGGGTCGCCCGGTAACAGTGCGTCCTCAGCAGCTCGCTCTCCTCCCGAAGCCTCCGTGTATAGTCCTCGACAGCGTGACACGCCCCCTCCCTCGCCTTGTAGGACAGCTGATGTCCCGGCAGCCCCCCCACCCAGGAGCTCATCGGGTAGCCAAACTCTGAGGGGGCGGCGTCCTGGTCGGGGGTCTGTGGAGCCACTACCAGTCCTGGAGGGGTGGGATTCTCCCGGGTGGTGATTTTCATGTAGCAGCACGCCACCGACGTGATGCCGCACACATGTGGGCAGCTGATGAAGTGGCGGAGGAGCGTGGCGCTGAGGTCGCCGCAGGCGTGGAGACCGGTGAGGATGAGGTCTGGACGGCCTCGCTGAAAGACAACTTCCTGTTGGGATGTGGATTCAGAGTCCCGAGAGTCTGTGGAAGCACGACATGTTGAAGTCTGGACCACTTGAGAACAGGGACGTTCAACATGCGGTCTCTGGTTGCTGGATCCCGAAGGAGTCCAGGGACCTTCGTTGACACAACATGCTGCACTCAGCTGCTCGATGAAGGCCTCCCATGATGCCTTGGGGTTTACCCAACCGGCCACATGCCGGGGAGAGGACTGGGGCCCGGGGACCAGAGAGGACCCGGGGACCATAGAGGAGCAGGTCTAGAAAGAAAGACTCAGTACTCTCATCTCAACAACAGATGGCGTCACATTAACCAACAGAAATGTTTCAGTGAAAAGATATGAAGCTTCAAATCTTTGTTCATAGATTGATAATGTTAATAACTATGTTATAAGAAGCACCGACCTTTTTCTGTCTCTCCTTCTCTAACACCGACAGTAACTGTGCGTCAAACTTGGACGCCATGGCGACCAGTGTCGGATCAGCCTCAACAGCGGTCACAGACAGGCCGAGCCCGAAGGACAGGAAACGGGTCAGGTGACCCTGTTGGGAGCAGAGTGGCGGGACGTGTTTGTAGCGTAATCGTCAGAACCTCACTGTTCCTCCATCAGCATCCACACAAACACTCAGCGAATGAGCATGTCATGACATCATCATCATCGACCAATCACCTGGTCCACCCTCAGAGCAGCTGTCTATTTATCTGCAGGTGAGCCGGGGGTCCCAACCGAGCCACCAAACCACCACCAGGGATTCACAGATTCTATACTGGTTTTTAACCACTTTGACCCCGTTCTGGGCCTGCCTCCTGGTCCAGCCCATCCTCCTCTTGGACCTTAACGGACCTGCTCCCCCCACTCCTTACCAGTCCCAGTCTACAAGCTTGACCAAATCCCTGCAGTCCCTTAAACTGGTTCCGACTCTACCTCACTGAGTCTGCTCCATATCATCCTGATAAACATCGATTTAATCCTGATTTAGGAAATCCCTGAGCCTTTAAAATGAATGAAACAAATGTAGCAGAGATAAAATAGTACCTGTCCAGAGCCCACATCCACCACGTTGTTACAGTCCGTCTGGTCACACAGTTGTTTTACCAGCTGGGATGAAAAAAAAGGAAAATAATTAAAGAGAGTCAACGGACCAGGACTCCATGTTGTTCCATCTGCAGTTAGAAAGCAGCGAAGGCAGCAGAGCCCGTACCGAACCCAGGTGGCGGATCTCGTGCTGTTTCTTGGGTTTGACGTGTTTCCTGAATATGTGACGCAGCAGGGAGCTCTGACTCCGGTTCTCCACAAACTCGTCCGGCTTTGCCGAGCCGGCGGCTCTGCCTCGCTGCCCCCGGTGCACTCTGGGAAATGCCAGAGCGTGAGCGGTGGCACGGAAGGCCAGGAGGGACAGAGGCCAAACCGAGGGGTATCTGTAAGGACAAACACTCTACGGTTCATTATTATTATATTTACATTGGAGAGACCACATCACCATTACTCATTCCAGAGCTGCGGCTTTCTTTACATCTGAACTGCAGCCTGAAACCCTTGATAGACCTCAATCATGTGCCTTATTTTAACTTGTTTAACGGTTTCCTGATGAAGACTGTGAGCAGAAATCCCAAAATGATGCCAACTACATAATACGTAGAATTAACCTGTGTTGTTCTTTGCTTCAAGTCCTTATCTTCGTTTAATTCCCCTCAGTTTGGGATTTTTGCTTCTAATTGTTTTCAGTATTTTGTTCTTTGGAGTAAAGGTTTGTAAATCCAGCAGTACCTCCTGTCGCCATGTGCAACATCTAGTAACAAGTCTGCAACCTGTGGATACGTCAGGTCCTGCAGCACCAGCTGCCAGCTGCTGGGTAACGTGTGCCAGAGGTCCTCGGTGAAGAACTCCTGAAGAATCAATGTTATCAGAAACAGAAATCCAGCTGTCTAATCGTAGATCATCACATCTAACACGTCACATCTAACACGTCACAGCTAACACGTAACACAGCGGGAGGAAGGAAACACCGACACGTACGATGATGAAGGAGTCGGACAGGTGACTGTACGGAGAGAGGAAGGTCGTGAGTCTGCTCGAAAGCTCTCTCTGTTGTTCTGCTGACAGGCTGAACATCTCTGCTAGCTTAGCTACTTGAGCTAACTAACATTGAGGCGAGCTAATGCTAATATACGTTAGCTGCGTTGTTTTCCCGGTATATACGAAGTTGACATAAAGTTACTTACTCACTACAATGAAAAAGCCCATTTCACAAATGCTTGTGCTAGCTAACCAACGATAACATAACTGTAACGTGTAGGTACGATGCGTTCAAATGCTTCACGTAAACTCGGACGTATGCCTTGGCTTCTAGCTAACTCAATGTGTAGCTATTGCCTTTCAACCAATTGCCACAGATTAAGAAGCTTTGTAGCCCAACTTTCTTCGGGGGCTGTTTTATTGAGCAGCCTGTACTATGTGGTCTGGTTGAATGTATTAGTGCACGTTACACTGGGATAGCCTGGGCTTTTATTTTGAAAGGGTACAAAGATGTCTGTAGCGTATGGGGTCATTTCAGAGAAGGATTCACAAATGTATTTTGTGATTTATATATAAATGACTATCTTCTCACAAATACAATTCAATACACACACAAATGGATATTGGTATGTAAAAATGTAAAATAAATCCATAAATAAAAAACAAGTTTCACAAACACATTTCTGATCCACACACGAATGTGTCTTGTTAAATAAATGTAATATAAATCCATAAATATATTAATTAAAAACATGTTTGCAATTTTCATCAAAAAAATGTATTTGGATGTTGTTACATTTATATACAAACCTTGTTATTCTTCGTGTTATTATTTCATTTATTTAATATCGGTGCCCTCCACAATCAGTGGTACAATTATATTGTTAATAGTAATTTATGTGGGTGAATATTTGGTAGAAATGATGTTTAGTTTCATTTCTATACAACCAACGAACTTTCTTTGACTGTCCCCGAAGGCACCATGACCCGGATGTTAACAGTTTGTTGTGTGCAGGAAGCAGCGAACGGTCCAGTGTGGTGCTGTAGGTCTGGTTCTGTATTTCACAGTTATTTTATTAGGGTTTTATTACCGGGTTTCTGTCGCGTTCAGCCTCAGTTCTCATCTTCACTGACGAGCTGAACCCGCCATTTAGTGACGTTCACATCCGGTAACCGCGGACTTCCGAGTTAGCATAGTAGCTTCCGATAGCGTCAGTAAGCTAACGTTCGCTGGCGGGTCACGTCAACACCAGCGTCACTTCTAGTTCGAATCTTTTTAATTAATAATTTGAATTAACGAGCGAATCAAGACGCCAACTGTGGATGTATGTTTGTGTATGTATCCTATTAATCACGTTTTAGTCGCGCGGAAGATGAAGCTAATCATGTCACACAGTACTATGACTATATATAACGTTACTTCCACCGTCACTTCCTGTCCATGTAAAACCAGGGATCTCCAGATGTGTTGATGTTGAATGTTTGTCATAAACTTCGGCTAAATAAACTCTTTAAAAAGCCTCTTGGATCAGCTGCAAATGAATGTGATGATCATAGACGGATTATCTATCTACCGGTATCTATCTATCTATCTATCTATCTATCTATCTATCTATCTATCTATCTATTTATTTTTCTCTCTATCTAGATGATGCATTGCTGTAGATGAGTTAATGACATATAACATACAGAAACACTGTAATAATGAATCACATCAATACTTTTTCTTTTATAACCTTTGATAACGCTAACATACTTCGTCTTGAGTGAGGTTTTGAATGGAGGACTTTTCCTTGCAGTGTAGTATTTTCACAGCGTAATGATACTTAAGTAAAGCCGGCAATACATCAGTCATGTGTTCTGTTTTCACAGGATGATACGTGTAATCTGGTGTCAGCTGATACAGACGCAGAAGAGCTGTTGAGGAAGTCAACATAAACAAATCATAACCTTTGACCTCTGCTGGACCGACCTCCGCGACTATGTCGGACATTACCATCAACATGCACTTTTCCAAAGACTCTGCACGGAGGAGACCTCCCGGAGGAGACAAAGGAAGGAGAAAGAAGTGGCTTCACAAAAAGGCCTGTGATGTCCAGCAGAGGGACTTCCTGGAAGGTAAAGGGAAACCCACCAGTGCAGTGAGACCGTCCAAACCAGACCCGCCTCCACACCAACACAGAGCGTCTTTTACACACAATGAGAGTTCAGCTGGCCCAGCCGGCGCTTCACACAAGCCTTTGAGCTCGGCACAAGGCCCGCCTTCCTGGACCGTCGCCGTGAGCAACAAGGCCAAGGAGCCTGTGAACAGGAAGCCAACGAGCAGCGGCAGCCGGCCCTCGTCATCAGGCTGCCGTAAAGCCACTGCCACACAAACCTCAGCAGGACTCCCCACCAAGTACGTGGCGATCGACTGTGAGATGGTCGGTACGGGACCGAAGGGCAGCATCAGCCAGCTGGCACGCTGCAGTCTGGTGTCCTACAATGGAGACGTCCTCTACGATAAGTTCATCAACCCCTCTGTGCCCGTCACCGACTACCGCACCCGATGGAGCGGCATCCGCCGCAGCGACCTCGTCAACGGCGTGCCGTACGCTGAGGCCAGGAAGGAGGTGAGCTCACGGGATTTCTCTGTTACTTTGTAACACTTTAACTCTGAAACCGAAACATGTTGGAATGTGACGCCAGCGTTTGTTTCAGCTGTTTTCCAATTATTCTTCATTCATTTATTCATGAATTTCCTCCGTAAAATGGCAGGAAATAGTGAAATAAAAAACAATTAAAATTAAAATTTCCCACTAGCCTAAGGTGATGTCATCAACTTGCATATTTTATCCAATTTACCCTTATAAACACACAGAGATGCAGATTATTATAATTCAGCAGCACATAGATGCGTAATAACAAGGACCTAACCCTCCAACAACACAACAGTAGTCTGGATCCACAAGGACAACCTGGACTTTAGGGAGGAGGCAGAGCAGCTAGAAACAGAGATACAACACAGAGCCAAACACTGCTGGAAAATACACAAAAACATAAGGTTATAGAAAATATGAACTAACTGGTAAATTGGTTAGAATATAATTTTTCAGTCCGCCTAACCCCGTATCTCCATGTATGTCTCGTGTGTGAATGTTTGTGTTTGAATTGTCCTTTTACAGTTTGTCAGTCAGACTGAGCAGATCTGTTTGTAATGAAAGAGAACACATGTGGTAGTTGTAAGTCTATTTTTAATCTGTTGGCAGATCCTGAGGCTGCTCATGGGGAAGGTGGTGATTGGCCACGCGGTCCACAACGACTTCAAGGTCCTGGGCTACTCCCACCCCGGCACCCTGACCAGAGACACGTCTCGCATCCCTCTCCTCAACCAGAAGGCCGGCTTCAGTGTGAACGAGTGTGCGTCACTGAAGAGACTCACCAAGGCCGTCTTCAACCGGGACATCCAGGTAGGAGGAAGTGACCTCAGCAGCACCTTGATACTGTCGGCCTCACGTCAGCATGACCGTGTCAGTAGGTCACACCTGCCCACATCTCATGGTTGAACTTCATTCATGTAAAGGCCACAATATGCAGAGAAATGTATGTTTTAAGACGAGATAACACGTAATTTGTCCCGTAACATGAAAACAAAATACAAACAATAGAAGTTAAGGTGGCGAACCTCTACAAACTTCATACACATTGCAAACTACTAACATATACGAATGAGAATGCTGGCTATGATGGGTTTGACTTTGGAGTGAAATCCACCTTGTAGTGATGTGAACCTGGTCCTGTCTTGCATCCTCAGACCGGCTCGAAAGGTCACTCGTCCGTGGAGGATGCCAAGGCCACCATGGAGCTTTACAAGGTGGTGGAGGAGGAGTGGGAGAGGAATCTGGCCTCTAGATGGAAGGTTTGAAGAGACCACGTGGAAATCAAACCAGTTTTAATGGATATTTTGGTGCTTCAGGTTTGTATTTGGCGCCTGGTTTCGGGGTCTGGTCCTGGTAACAGGATCTGGTCCTTCTACTGACCTGGTGACATGTCCATGGCGAGACCAGGAAAAGTGGATTAAAACTATCATTTTTATGGAGAAGAACAGAAACTGTCAACTCAGACCTTCAGCAGTTCCCTGAGTTCACCACAAGGGGACAGTCATGAGTTTTCACCACAAACATGGGAACAAGTGTTTTAATCAGTTCATCTGTTCCAGGACAACATTCAGCAGTGAGCCTGTGTGATTAAAACGATTTACAGTCTGATCCCTGGTCAGTTTTTATTTGTATGGTATTAATTGATTGACAGATTAAGATGTTCTTCAGGGAGGTAGCTAAGATTCAAAGCCTGAGGTCATTAGTCCTTTACGTGGCTTTTGGGGATGTCAAGTGGTTATATATTTAATAATTTCAGACACGTAAAAATATCACTACATGTTTTTAATTTAAATTACCTTAAACATTGGCGTGGAGAGAGAATGAGTAGATAAGTGTATGGGCAAAAAAAACAACATGATTATATTATAATTATAATAATAATAATAATACATTTATTTATAAAGTGCTTTCCATCAAATGGCTGTACAACAAGAAGAATAAACAATACATTAAAAACAGTTGAATAAAAATTAAGAACAGTTCAGTAAAAACGAGAATAATCGAGAAAAAAACATCCACAGTAAAATTACAATAAAATGTCCTGCCTAATGTTGTTCCACACAGTTGGTGCACGAAAAGAAAAAGCCCGCTCACCCAACGTCTTCTCCGGACCGTGGGGACACGAGACCAGACCCCGGGAGACATGCGGCTTCCCCCAGTCAGATAGATATGAAGGAGCTGTGCCATTGACTGCTTTATAGGTGAGGAGCAAGACCTTCAAACCAGCTCTAACCTGAACCAGAAGCCAATGAAGAAAGGCCAGCACTGTTGTGTTCAAATGTACCTGCTCAGGTCAAAACACAAGCTGCTGCATTTTGAACAATTTGTAGATGTTGGGGTATGAGTTGAACCAAATCCTGCAAAAGGTTGTGGTAGAACGGAGCGACTGAAAGGTGGCCTGAGGTGAAGACAAGTGTTGAATCTGTGCTTTGTCTGCTGTCTGAAAAACGTCTCCACAGACGCTGGCGAAGCATTTCATGGTCACAGTCCAAGTCGCTGCGACGGGCAGCTGATCCTGCTGCACTAGAAATACTTCAATGTTTTAGGTTTCAGGACAGGAGTAAACCCCAGTAGGAATCTGGAAGTAGAGCTGAGTTGAGATAATTAAGTTACAGGAATAAACCCCAGTAGGAATCTGGAAGTTGAGCTGAGTCGAGATAATTAAGTTACAGGAATAAACCCCAGCAGGAATCTGGAAGTAGGGCTGACTCCAGATCATTTAGTGACAGGAATAAACCCCAGTAGGAATCTGGAAGTAGGGCTGACTCCAGATCATTTAGTGACAGAAATAAACCCCAGTAGGAATCTGGAAGTCGAGCTGACTCTAGATCAGTAAACATGACACAATAGACCCCAGTAGGAATCTGGAAGTAGGGCTGACTCCAGATCATTTAGTGACAGGAATAAACCCCAGTAGGTATCTGGAAGTAGGGCTGACTCCAGGTCAGTAAAAGTGACAGGAATAAACCCCAGTAGGAATCTGGAA
This sequence comes from Eutrigla gurnardus, assembly GCF_963514095.1. Lineage (NCBI taxonomy): Eukaryota > Metazoa > Chordata > Actinopteri > Perciformes > Triglidae > Eutrigla > Eutrigla gurnardus. Next base: position 19,880,980 of record NC_139937.1, on the reverse strand, counting down.
GTAGGGCTGACTCCAGATCATTTAGTGACAGGAATAAACCCCAGTAGGAATCTGGAAGTAGGGCTGACTCCAGATCATTTAGTGACAGAAATAAACCCCAGTAGGAATCTGGAAGTCGAGCTGACTCTAGATCAGTAAACATGACACAATAGACCCCAGTAGGAATCTGGAAGTAGGGCTGACTCCAGATCATTTAGTGACAGGAATAAACCCCAGCAGGTATCTGGAAGTAGGGCTGACTCCAGATCATTTAGTGACAGGAATAAACCCCAGTAGGAATCTGGAAGTAGGGCTGACTCCAGATCATTTAGTGACAGAAATAAACCCCAGTAGGAATCTGGAAGTCGAGCTGACTCTAGATCAGTAAACATGACACAATAAACCCCAGTAGGTATCTGGAAGTAGGGCTGACTCCAGGTCAGTAAAAGTGACAGGAATAAACCCCAGTAGGAATCTGGAAGTAGGGCTGACTCCAGATCATTTAGTGACAGAAATAAACCCCAGTAGGAATCTGGAAGTAGGGCTGACTCCAGATCATTTAGTGACAGAAATAAACCCCAGTAGGAATCTGGAAGTAGAGCTTAGTCCAGATCATTAAATTACAGGAATAAACCCCAGTAGGAATCTGGAAGTGGAGCTGACTCCAGATCAGTAAAAGTGACTGGAATAAACCCCAGCAGGAATCTGGAAGTGGAGCTGACTCCAGATCAGTAAAAGTGACTGGAATAAACCCCAGCAGGGATCTGGAAGTGGAGCTGACTCCAGATCAGTAAAGGCCACTCCCTGTTTAACTTCCCTGTTTAAAGCGAGCTCTCGTCTGTAGTTCGGAACCATCAATTCATCCAAAGAACTAAAGGGCATTTTATTGTTCATAGTCGCAAGAATAAAAAAAAAAACGTGTTTATTTTTCATTTATGTCAAATTTCAAATAAATCAGCGTCAGCATATGTTATATCAATCTCTGACAACATCACTAGCTAGCCGTACATATAAACCCAGGGGCCGACTTACAGGAGACCTTCTCACCAGGAGACCTTCTCACCAGAATATTATATTAGCTTCCAAACAAGATTCAGTGAAAACATATTGCAAAGCAACACGTGGTTTAAGTCTAGATTATCCTGCTGATCCTCTTAAATCCTTGTTCCTGCACAATAATGTGATTAATTCTATTTTATGTTGTTATTGGCTTCATAAGTAAAAGCCAAAGCTTTAAAACCAAAGCTTTTTTAAGTGTCTGTTTTAGTATGAAAACAAGATTGTAATGTGTTAAAACCAAGAGTTTCCACACTGAATAACATAAACGAGGAACAACTTGAAGCTCTCTGATTCAATGACCTTTTAATATTTGAATCGTTAAATTAATTTGCACATTTTTAAATTAAATATTGTTGTGGACATTTGAAATGAAAGAAGATTAGTTGCCCCCCTGCTGCATTAATAACATGGAAACATGAAGGAGCCGTTGGTTTTCACCTCCTGTCAGCTGCAGATTACCACGGTGTATTAGTCATGACTCAGCGTCATTATGTTCATAATCTGGTTTTATTGTTCACTGCCAAGACTTCAGGAACTTGCACATTGGCATATTTGCCATCTGTGAGGTTCTGGACCTTCACACTTCTGAGGAAACTTCTCTGTGTTGTTTCTTTGGGAAATCAATAAACTTCAGATCTTCACATCCATTGACTCCACACGGCTCTCACCATGTAGCTGGGAGATAATGCTACGTTCATTTACATTGACATTTACATTTAGGGCATTTTTATCCAAAGCCACTTACAATAAGTACATTTGTCAGAAGAAAGTGAAACCGTATATAGCTATCAGTACAGTAAGCTCATACTTCAAGCTATTTAAGGAGGAGGTGCTGGAGGAGGATGAGGAGGTGCTGAAGGAGGAGGAGGAGGAGGAGGAGGAGGAGGAGGTGCTGCTCTCATCACAGTCGAGTCTTCCATCCGTCTCCGGTCTTTGAATCTCTCAAGGCCATAAACATTCGACCTGCGGCTGCACCTGTCCGGAGGATCCACGAGGACGTGAACGCACCTCGAGTGGCGGCTGGTGACGATGAGGTGAGTCCGTTTGTCTCTCAATGATACTTCTTCGTCACTGTTTTTATACTTTATACGTCCTTCACGCCACATCTCTGATCAACTCTGTTAGTGTTCACGGTCCCGAGATTATAATTACACAGCAACAGAAGTGCGTGATGTGTGCATGACGTGTGCGTGGTGTGTGCGTGATGTTTGCGTGATGTGTGCGTGATACCAGATTCTGATACTAGAATGAAAAAATACTCCGACACATTTAAGACATTTAACTCAAAGTACAAAACTGTACACACATTATCAGAAGAAATAATTATGTATAACGTTGTTATTGGTGATGTATTATTATTATTATTATTATTATTATTATTAATATTAAAGCATGAACGTGGACACTTTTAATGTTGTGTCTGGTTGAGGGAAAGCTGTTTTTATTAAGTTCATATTCTTAATGCTCAGTGACTCGTCAAATAAATGTCCTTGATCATATTTTAAATACGTTTTAAATCAACTTTACTATAATATTACTTTATAGCATATGGAAAATAAAGATTATGGCTGTGATTTATTCCAATTTTATTCTGGCTTTACAGGATAAAGTCTCATCCAAACAAGAAAATCAAGACAAGACATTCCTATTAAAATCAGCTTAGAAGGGAGGCAAGTGTACCGTTGCTATAGCAACCGGGCCACATCAGTATAAAGTAAACTGATTCATGGTGAGGTTTTGCGGTAACATTACAAACAGGGTGAGATTACAGCCCCTCCCCCTCCCAATCTTTTAGTTTTATAGGTACAGTATCGTATAGTATATACTAACATAATATTTATTTTGTTTTTCAAATTCAATTTCAGAATGTCTTTTGAGAAAAGATCAAGACTTCATTGAAAATAGTTTCCTGAGCTTGAACTCGTATCTACAGAATTTCTTTCGTATATTGGAGGGGACCCCGGTCCCACGGGATGATGATTATGTGCATGTTGTATGACAGCCAACAAGCAAGTACAAGTGAGGCAAACATGTATTCTATTATTTTGGGACATATTTATACTGAAACAAGGCTCTATGCTCTATGGGGCGGGACTTAGCCTCCCTGTTTACCTCCATGTTAAAGAAGCAGAAAGAACTGTGTTTACATGTAAACCGATTTGGTCATTATGAAGGTGAGTCTTCATCATGTGAGGTGAATGTCTCCACAACAACTGTTTAATATATATATATATATATATATATATATATATATATATATATATATATATATATATATACAGTATAATATAATATAAGAAGTGCCGGTGTTGTGTGGGTTAATAAAAGATGGCTGCTGGATCAGATCCAGGTCCGTCCTGTGAACTCAACGTCTCTTTCTTGGTCTCGGACTCTTTTGTCCCGGCTCCTGCTGCTTCCAGCTCTCCTGGCTGCTGCTGGCTTCCTGTCTGATTGTGTGGGTGGGGGTGCGGTTGCCCCTGGAGACGGGTACCACGAGTCATTCGAGGTGGCGTGATAGAGGAGTAAATCCTGCAAGTGAAATCTAAAACCTTTGATTCTGTTAATGAATCCATTCATAACTGTCACTTTTTATGGTCTTTCTTGATTTTTAATTTATTTTTGGTGACAGGAAATTTCAAGGTAAAACAATAAACAATAAGAAACTCTTCTTCTTGTGTTTGACCTGCAGACGGTTTGAGTCTCCACGTGTCCTGCTGGTTCTCGTCCTCATCCTCGTCCTGCCGCCGGCCTCGCCTCACCACCACTCAGGTGTGAACCTCTGAACCGGCTCCATGTAGTACAGAGGTCATGGTTTTAACTGGTTTATCACTAAACTGGTCTGAAGTCAGTCATCCAGGTCATCGCCGTCCTTTATTGTTGGCAATTGGACCTGGTCCAGGTTTACGAAGATGTTTGGCCCCTCCTCCAAGATGGCCGAGGTCAGAACTGAAGAAGCCTCTTGGATGAGACGCCCTTGTAAACCAGAACAAGGTCCAGTTGCCAACAATAAAGGATTTGCACTAAACACCTGTACTTATGATAAAGCATCAATCTCGTATATATAAAAGAATTTATCTGCACGGAGCTGAAGCTAGCTAGGCTAACTGTCAGCCAAACATAAGGATCAGTCAGGAAGAATTAGCATATTGTCCCGTATTCCTTCAGATGACTTGAAGCTCCTCCAGGTGACCATCCCCAGCACGCCACCCCCGCTCGCCGTGCTGGGCGGCTCCCTGACGTTAACCTGCCTGGTGTCTCTGGCCCGCCCGCCGCCGTCGCCCTCCACTAACGGCCGCCACGCCGTGCTGTCCCTCCCCCGGGTCAAATGGAGCGTCCTGACTCATGGCCGGGAGACGGAGATCCTGGTGGCCCGCAGCGACCGGGTGAGAGTCAGCGAGGCCTACAGAGACCGAGCCTCGCTGCCCAACTACGCCGCGTCGCCCGCCGACCTCACCCTGCGGCTGGAGGGTCTGAGGCACAACGACACCGGCTTCTACCGCTGCGAGGTGCAGCAGGGCCTGGAGGACGCCGACGACGTGGCCCAGGTCAAAGTCCGAGGTGAACGAGTTCCACAGCCAGCAGCTTCTATTTAAACCCTTCATGTGTTTCACTAACAAGCTGTTTCACATCCCAGGACAGTGAAATGTGACAGAACTGGAGGAGTGCTGTCATTTCTATTTAGCACCCTGTAATGACCAACGTTGATCTCAGTTTGATCACTTTAAACGTGAAAGTAATTTTTACTGTCGGCTTCCTGACTCATTTGAAAAGAAAATGGAGACATTTCTTCAGATGAAACCAGCAGTGTGTTCAGCCAGCAGTCTACCGGTCTTCATATCGCCATGGAAACGCAGACAACAATAAGCTGAAGGAGCCTTTTTGTTGAAAAGTAGTCTGAGAATAAAATTACAGTTCCAGATAAAAGGACGGAGGATCAGAAGAGACAAACTCAGCAATGAAATGTCCTGATTATTGCTCCTTCATTATGTACACTCAACAAAAATATAAACGCAACACTTTTGTTTTTGCTCCCATTTTTCATCAGATGGACTTAAAGATCTAAAATTCATTCCAGATACACAATATTACCATTTCTCTCAAACATTGTTCACAAATCTGTCTAAATGTGTGATAGTGAGCACTTCTGCTTTGCTGAGATAATCCATCCCACCTCACAGGTGTGCCACATCAAGATGCTGATCTGACATCATGATTAGTGCACAGGTGTACCTTATACTGCCCACAATAAAAGGCCACTCTGAAATGTGCAGTTTTGTCTCACAGCAAAATGCCACAGATGCCACAAGCATTGAGAGAGCGTGCAATTGGCATGCTGACAGCAGGAATGTCAACCAGATCTGTTACTCGTGCATTGAATGTTCATTTATCCACCATAAACCGTCTCCAAAGGCGTTTCAGAGAATATGGCAGTACATCCAACCGGCCTCACAACCGCAGACCACGTGTAACCACACCAGCCCAGGACCTCCACATCCAGCAGGTTCACCTCCAAGATCGTCTGAGACCAGTCACTCAGACAGCTGCTGAAACAATTGGTTTGCATAACCAAACAATTTCTGCACAAACTGTCAGAAACCGTCTCAGGGAAGCTCAACTGCATGCTCGTCGTCCTCATCGGGGTCTTGACCTGACTCCAGCTCGTCGCCGTAACAGACTTGAGTGGGCAAATGCTCACATTCGATGGCGTCTGGCACGTTGGAGAGGTGTTCTCTTCACGGATGAATCTCGGTTTACATTGTTCAGGGCAGATGGCAGACAGCGTGTGTGGCGTCGTGTGGGTGAGCGCTTTGCTGATGTCAATGTTGTGGATCGAGTGGCCCATGGTGGTGGTGGGGTTATGGTATGGGCAGGCATCTGTTATGGACGAAGAACACAGGTGCATTTTATTGATGGCATTTTGAATGCACAGAGATACCGTGATGAGATCCTGAGGCCCATTGTTGTGCCATACATCCATGAACATCACCTCATGTTTCAGCAAGATAATGCACAGCCCCATGTTGCAAGGATCTGTACACAATTCTTGGAAGCTGAAAATGTCCCAGTTCTTGCATGGCCAGCATACTCACCGGACATGTCACCCATTGAGCATGTTTGGGATGTGCTTGACCGGCGTATACGACAGCGTGTACCAGTTCCCACTAATATCCAGCAACTTCGCACAGCCATTGAAGAGGAGTGGACCAACATTCCACAGGCCACAATTGACAATCTGATAAACTCTATGCGAAGAAGATGTGTTGCACTGCATGAGGCAAATGGTGGTCACACCAGATACTGATTGGTTCTGAGTCCCCAGACCCCCAATAAAGCAAAAAAATGCACATTTCAGGGTGGCCTTTTATTGTGGACAGTCTAAGGCACACCTGTGCACTAATCATGATGTCAGATCAGCATCTTGATGTGGCACACCTGTGAGGTGGGATGGATTATCTCAGCAAAGCAGAAGTGCTCACTATCACACATTTAGACTGATTTGTGAACAATGTTTGAGAGAAATGGTAATATTGTGTATCTGGAATGAATTTTAGATCTTTAAGTCCATTTCATGAAAAATGGGAGCAAAAACAAAAGTGTTGCGTTTATATTTTTGTTGAGTGTAACTTTGTTCACATTCAGGTGGTTGATGGAAACATTTTATTGTCAGAAATGTAACAAATCGGCTTTAAACGTGAACTTGTATAACTCTTATACAGAGACACAATGGTCACGTAGGTCATGAAGCAGCTGATGTTATTACAGGAGTGGTGTTCCACTATCGAGATGCATCTAGCCGCTACGCCTTCACCTTCCCCCGAGCCACCGAGGCCTGCGAGGACATCGGGGCCCAAGTAGCCAGTCCGGAGCAGCTGCTAGCCGCCTACCACAGCGGCTACGAACAGTGTGATGCAGGCTGGTTGTCTGACCAATCAGTGAGGTGGGAACCTGACCTCAAGTCACGACGCGATACTCAAGTCACGTTACTGAAGTCACGACACATTACTGATGTCACGACACGATATTCAATTCATGACACGATACTTAGGTCACGACACGATACTCAAGTCACGACACATTACCCAATTCACGACACAATACTCAATTCAAGACACAATACTTAAGTCACGACGCAATACTTAAGTCACGACACAATACTTAAGTCACGACACAATACTCAAGTTACGATACTTATGTCACGACACAATACTTAAGTCACGACACAATACTTAAGTCACGACACGTTGCTGAAGTCGTGACGTGATACTGAAGTCATGACACATTACTGATGTCACGACATGATACTTAAGTCACAAAGTGATACTCAAATCACGACACGATACTCAAGTCACGACACAATACTCAAGTTACGACCAGATACTCAAGTCAAGACGTGATACTTATGTCACGATACTTAAGTCACCCCAGTTTTGAGGGCTCATCTGGACCAGCTAACAATCCCTCTGCTCTGTTTCCTTCCACAGGTATCCCATCCAGACGCCCAGAGAGGGCTGCTTCGGCGACATGGACGGCCTGCCGGGCGTCAGGAACTACGGCATCCTGGAGCCTGATGAGCTGTATGACGTCTACTGCTATGTGCAGAACATCGATGGTAAGCCCACCACAAGGAGTTTTCTATTTACTTTGGATGTTTTACACTCTGGATCATGTCTTAGTAATGTCGTTTTATTTGTCACACTGTTTGAGCACGAGGACCCTTTTGTTGTATTACTTTTCATAATTTATTTTATTTTGTTCTTATTGCATTCATTTTTTGTTTGGCCTCATTGACTGTCTGTTGTTATATCATGCTTTTGTCAAAGCACTTTGTAATAAAAATAAAGTTATTGCTACTTGTAATGTGTCTGCTTGGTTCTAGGTGAAGTGTTCCATGGCCCCGCCCCCCAGAGATTCACCTTCTGGGAGGCGAAGGCTTTCTGTCTGAGTCATGGCGCCGAGCTGGTCACCACAGCTCAGCTGTATGCCGCCTGGAACGATGGACTGAACCTCTGCAGTCCTGGTTGGCTGGCAGACGGCAGCGTGCGCTATCCCATTGTCACCCCCAGAGAGCGCTGTGGAGGCGGAGAACCCGGGGTCAGAACCGTGTACCGCTACAGCAACCAGACAGGCTTCCCCGAGGTCCACACTCGACACGACGTCTACTGCTTCAGACGTAAGAGAACAAACTCCTGTTTTACAACTGTCCTCGTTTATTTGGGCACCTTTACATGTAAGGACATTAATCATTTAGATGTCAAATATCCATACATCATCTGTAAATGCTTATCCTGTTCAAAACCAATGTTAGCTTGAGGTGAGAAAACCAACGTTAGCTTTGGATGACAAAACCAACGTTAGCTTTAGACGACAATACCAACGTTAGCTTTAGACGACAAAACCAATGTTAGCTTTAGACGTCAAAACCAACATTAGCTTTAGATGATATAAACCAACGTTAGCTTTAGATAATATAAACCAACGTTAGCTTTAGACGATAAAACCAACGTTAGCTTTAGACTACAAAACCATCGTTAGCTTTAGACAACAAAACCAACGTTAGCTTTAGGTGCTAAAAACAACGTTAGCTTTAGACGACAACACCAACGTTAGCTTTAGATGATAAAACCAACGTTAGCTCTAGGTGATAAAAACAACGTTAGCTTTAGACGACAACACCAACGTTAGCTCTAGGTGATAAAAACAACGTTAGCTTTAGACGACAACACCAACGTTAGCTTTAGATGATAAAACCAACGTTAGCTTTAGACATCAAAACCAACGTTAGTTTAGAAGACAAATCCAACGTTAGCTTTAGATGATAAAACCAACGTTAGCTTTAGACATCAAAACCAACGTTAGTTTAGAAGACAAATCCAACGTTAGCTTTAGACGTCAAAACCAATGTTAGCTTTAGTAAAACCATCCCCGACTCGTCTCCATCACAACAACACGTTGGTCTGGTGGTTGAAAGTCTTTTTTGCGATCCGCCTCCATGAAAAAGAATCGGTACTCACTTCATATTGACGTTGTTTTAGTGTTGAGGGATACGAAACTAGAGATATGAAACTGAGTTGGTCTGATTCGACAGCCACACATAAAGTGATAAAAGTTCCCCTCAAGTCTAATGATGCAGATCCCAGTTGGCCTTTTGTCTTCCTCCGCTCTCAACACAGAAAGAGAGACTTCCCTTAAAATTCTCAACATTTGACACAGTTTCAGTCAAGCTCTGGATTTTAGAAATAACATTTTGTCTTTATTCCAGGTGACAATGGTCCTTTCACAGAATCACCTTTTCTTTCCACTCAACCAGAGGACATTGGCCAGGACATTGTTTTCTCAACTAACCCTGCAGAGGAGGAGGAGGGGGAGGAGGGGAAGGTGAGGTCAAAGGGAGGCGAAGAAGTCCAACATGTCCAGAGTGCCCGTCCTGTACACCAGGACTCAGCAGTAGGTTCTAACAAGGAAGCATCGTTGGCCGTAGACCTTTATCAGTCTGTCAGTCCTCCACCTGAGGAGGTCCCAGACCAGGCCAGTTCCCCGGCATCTCATCAGCCTGCACCTGGAGAAAACCCAGATCACCAAGAGTCTCACGCTCTTCCAACTGCTTCTCCAACATCTGATGATGCTCTAACTCCTGGTGAAGATCCTTCAGAGCATCACATCTCTGGAACTGAACGTCTCGATACTCCAGCTGTTAATGCAACATCTGGAACTAATGATGTCCTCGTCAACTCTCCAGAGGTTCCTTCGGAGGACCACAGTCCAGATGTCCACTTGAACCTGGCCTCTGAAGCAGAGCTGGTCTACTGGAGTACCTCTTCCAACATCTCTGGGCAGCCAGGCGACGCCGGTGCTGATTCTGATAAGATGCCAGCAGCGACTATGTCACCTCATGGCGAGGAAACACATGCTCACTCGCCTGATGACTGTTGGACAGTCGGCGGGTCTGGAAGGGAGACCTTAAATCCTCTTCAAGAGGAGGAAACACAACATGCAGTGACTCAACGTTTGGTTGGTATGGAAATCTCTCCCACCGTAGAAACAGACCCTTCGTCTGATTCAGGTAAGTAAACGTCAATGTTCCTCCATCACTAGTCACCCTGTGAAGGTAGAATTTATTAGAACAAAGACTCAGATCAGCTGTCTAAAAACATGTGGAAACGCCTTTAATCTAAGCTGCTCTGCCCTGAGGTCACATTGCTAGCTATGCCATCAGCAAACACTTCCACCTGTAATCATGATGCTAAGTTGGATAAACAGTTACGGGTAGTTTTCTGTTTAAAGCTCTTTAGAAACCGTCAGATATATTTAAAACTTGTCAGGAACAGAAAGATGGCTGTGCCTTCTGCCATGGACTACTACTGTTGATACTATTGCTTCTGTTAATACTACCACTACTGCTAATGCTACTACTACTATACTACTACCAACACCAAATGCAGTTGGAACCCAAGGGCCTGGGCTGCACGAGATTTCTGCCTAAAAGCCTATTAAAGGCAGTTTTTTCTCGCCACTGTCGCTGTAACACTTGCCCCTGGGTGATGTTGGGACTTTGTATTGACTCTGAAAATCTTGAGCGTATTCGAGTCCTGCTAAATGTGTTCCCAGTGTCCTGAGATGACTTCTGTTGTGATATGACCCTATAAATAAAATGTATTTCATTGAATAGATATCTTTAAAACTCATTAGAAACAGAAAGATGTCTTTAAAGCTTGTTAGAAACTGACAGATACCTTTAACACATCTCTTCTTTTCTCAGAGCATTCAGGTGTAACTAGTGACAGTGAATGTACCTGCACAGAGGTCACCACAGTTCCAGAGGTTCTGGTCCTAAACAGTGATGTGGTCACTTGGTCCACATTCCCTGTTTCTGAAACCCCACCCCACCCTTCTGCAAACCCTGAAGCCAACTCCCCAGAGATTATAACCTTCACAGCAGAAAACAACACATCATCTGGTGCCGAACCTCTGGAGGACATCCAGGACCAGGTTGACCAGGAGGCATCAGGAGAAAGGCCAGAGGTCCTCGTCAGCACCAACATCACCAACAGTGTTCCGGAGGAGAGGGAACCAGGAGGCGGGTCAGGTGACTCATCAGGAGAAAGGCCGGAGGTCCTCGTCAGCACCAACATCACCAACAGTGATCTTGAGGAGAGGGAACCAGGAGGCGGGTCAGGTGACTCATCAGGAGAAAGGCCAGAGGTCCTCGTCAGCACCAACATCACCAACAGTGAACCGGAGGAGAGGGAACCAGGAGGCGGGTCAGGTCACTCATCAGGAGAAAGGTCAGAGGTCCTCGTCAGCACCAACATCACCAACAGTGATCCGGAGGAGAGGGAACCAGGAGGCGGGTCAGGTCACTCATCAGGAGAAAGGCCAGAGGTCCTCGTCAGCACCAACATCACCAACAGTGAACCGGAGGAGAGGGAACCAGGAGGCGGGTCAGGTCACTCATCAGGAGAAAGGCCAGAGGTCCTCGTCAGCACCAACATCACCAACAGTGAACCGGAGGAGAGGGAACCAGGAGGCGGGTCAGGTCACTCATCAGGAGAAAGGTCAGAGGTCCTCGTCAGCACCAACATCACCAACATCACCAACAGTGATCCGGAGGAGAGGGAACCAGGAGGCGGGTCAGGTGACTCATCAGGAGAAAGGCCAGAGGTCCTCGTCAGCACCAACATCACCAACAGTGATCCGGAGGAGAGGGAACCAGGAGGCGGGTCAGGTGACTCATCAGGAGAAAGGCCAGAGGTCAAGCCAGGACGCCTGTGTACAAGTTCAACCCTCCCAACGGCTGATAACGAGGACGCCACTGATGCTCCTCCTCCTCTGCCCCCCCACCTGACCCTCCAGCTCGGCAGCGCCGAGTTCACTATCAGCTTCAATGGTGAGTTTAAATTAAATACAAAAATAGAGCACATTTTTCAAGCACATTGATGATTTAGCTGCTCAAATGTATATTATTGTATTGGGTTCATATTTTGTGGTTTTGGATTGTTGGTCGGACAGAAGGACTCACCTTTGGCTTTTTAAATAATTGTATCTCTTACTATTTGTATCCATTTTTTTTTCAGTTTTCTGATGTTTTATGCAGTAAAGATGATTCAATACAATGAACTTAAAATGAAAATAATTGTTACTTGATACTAACTAATAATTAGGGAGTAGCAGATTAAATCCAGGTCAGTTGTCTGTCTGTGGACCATGTGATCGTAATAATAAACTGTCTCATGGACCAGATGGAGGTGAGACGGGGACCAGCACAGATGAGCCTTCGGTCCAAGTGTGTCCACAGCATCCAGATGAGAGGGAAACCAGCAACCTGATCCTCATCTCCAACAGGGATGTGACCGTGGAGGACACCAGCAACCCGATCCTCACTGCTGCCAGCGGGGATGTGACCGTGGAGGAAACAAGCAACCCGATCCTCATCTCCAACAGGGATGTGACCGTGGAGGAAACCAGCAACCCGATCCTCACCGCCGCCAGCGGGGATGTGACCGTGGAGGAAACCAGCAACCCGATCCTCACCGCCGCCAGCGGGGATGTGACCGTGGAGGAAACCAGCAACCCGATCCTCACCGCCGCCAGCGGGGATGTGACCGTGGAGGAAACCAGCAACCCGTCTGCAGGACCCGCAGCTGGTTCAGGTAAGAACAGTTTTGCACAATTACTCTGACAGATTTACGTTTATGAGAATGGAAGAAAAAGAAAGAAATATACAATGTGTTAACAATGTGATGACTCAGCAATTATACTGAGTCACTTTGTTTATTCACAATTATAATAGTGAAGATGTAATTAATTTATAAAACACATTTTATTTAAATTCAGGAATAAAAATTGTAAAAATGTTTTTCAACATTGTTTTACAGACCGCGCTTTCCTCTCTCTCTCTCTCTCTCTCTCTCTCTCTCTCTCTCTCTCTCTCTCTCTCTCTCTCTCTCTCTCTATTTAGATAAAGTAATATGAGACCGGTTCATATTCAGTTTATTAATTTGCAATCAGTCTTACACACACACACATATATATATATATATATATATAGTATCCCCACATTTGATCCTCTACAGTATTTTATGTGAAAGAATGAGACTTCATATGAATTTGATGCTCATTCTTTGAGCTGAAGTATCAGCGCCCTCTGCTGGTGCCTTCATGAAAACACATGTTAAAGAAAGTGTATCAATCAGACAGTAAACCGATGTTTTCTTATGTGTAAACACGACACCAAAACATTCATTCCTATTTATTACTAAACAGTTCTGTGGGTTTCACCTCGAACAAGGAGCTGCTGGGTGGGTTTTGTATCTCCAGCTTGTTGGAGAACAGTTTAATTTGAGGAGAATATCGGACATAATGGATGTATTATTGATGATATTGATGATCTGTGTTCACAGACTCCTGCCTGGATAGACGTTGTCTGAATGGAGGAACGTGTGTCGACGGTGAAGCAACGAGTTGCCTCTGCTTGGACGGTTATGGAGGAGACTTGTGCCAGACAGGTTCAGTGTCCACAGATAACCACAATGACACATGATCTTCCATGGAGACCCCCTACTGACCCCCCTGTCTGTCCTGTTCAGACCTGGAGGACTGTGAGTCCGGCTGGGACAAGTTTCAGGGCTTCTGTTATCGTCACTTTGTGAAGAGGCAGAGCTGGGAGGCAGCGGAGCAACACTGTCGTATGTGTGGAGGACATCTGCTTTCTGTGATGACGCCGGAGGAGCAGGACCACATCAACGGTAACGGACATCAGTGCAGAACCACTGTTAATTCTGTCAAATGATTGTAAAATACCTTAAAGATTTCTATTGAAAGGAAGCAAGAACAAATAATATCACTGTGACTTTCTTCCAAATGTTGCCCAGGCAACCATCAAAGCTCAGGTTTCAGGATTGAATACAACAGTATTCTATCAGTGTGGTTTAGTGCTCTGCTATCAGACTACAGATCTGGTCCCAGTTTACAGACGAGACACAACAACGAACGTCTGTCCCCCCGTTCCGTCTGGCAGCGAGGCGGCAAGATGCTTATCCGTCATTCCTCTGCAGGCGGTTGCCATGGAGACACAGACTGTAAAGCGTAAACAAAAAGGAGTTTAATAGCAAAGCACAGAGTCAAAATAAGGTCATTTCAATGACCAAGGTAATATTATTATTATAACTATTAACTATAACAAAATACCAGTACCATTACCAGTTTTACACAGTATATGATATTACTCGAGGGCAGTGGTTCCCACACTTTTTTTGCCGATCCCAGCTGGCGTTGGGTAAAGGCGGGGCTCACCTGGACAGGTCGGCAGTCTATCACAGGACTATTATTTTATTAAATAATTAAAATATTATTATATTCAATAATGAATTATGTGTAATTTAAATAATTAAGTTTAATTGAATAATCAATTCATTCATTTTTTTTACTCTCTGCTCACACCTTTTGTATTTTTAGACAAATATAGAGAATATCAGTGGATCGGACTCAACGACAGAACCATCGAGGGAGACTTCCGCTGGTCGGATGGAAACCCTCTGGTGAGTTTCATATATTAATGATATTTATATTAACCCACTGAGAGAACAAACAATCCCAGCAGAGTAAACTAAAACATTAACCTTGCAAATGGTATATTTATAATATTTGGTCTCTCTCCGGCAGCTCTATGAGAACTGGTACCGAGGTCAGCCTGACAGCTACTTCCTGTCAGGTGAGGACTGCGCGGTGATGGTGTGGCATGACGGCGGCCGCTGGAGTGACGTCCCGTGCAACTACCACCTGTCGTACACCTGCAAGAAGGGCGTCTGTGAGTGGATGAGAACTTCAGTCGGGTTCATTTAACAGCTGACGCTCTGACAGGAAGTGTCTCTCTCTGGCCTCTAGCTTTCTGTGGCGAGCCCCCCGACATTCCCAACGCTAAGCTCTTTGGCAGGAAGCGGCTGCGTTACGACACCAACACCAAGGTGCGGTACTACTGTGAGGAGGGCTTTGTTCAGAAAATGAACCCGGTCATCATGTGCCGGCCCGGCGGCCAATGGGAGGAGCCTCTGATCACCTGCAAACAAGGTAACATTGATGAGCCGCAGGTAGCATCTCAAGCTAACGTACTTGAATGAAATAATAACAAGTTATAGTGATCACCATCACTCAATTTTCAATATTGTAAAATGACCAAAATTAGGACACAATCTCATAAAACTTTGTAAATGTTGAGGATGACTTAAACAACACACAAACTAAATTACAACAGAGATACGATAAATTCAACAACACATCGGAAGCCTTGGTGTTTTACATGTGAACGTTTACAGCCGGATGTTCAGACGCTTGTTTTCAGTGAGAGTGAAGTGTTTTGCTGTTTTTATTGCCATGCATTCTTTTACAGGATTATCTTAAATTCAAAACCTGCAGCTGAGGATTAAAAAGTCTTTTAATTGAAACCTGGTTGTTAGAGTTTGTTATCAGTCCTCCAATTATCTATTCTTCTCTTCCTCTGTTGTTTTTGAGCATTTCAAAGGGAAACATGAAAGTGTGTTTGGAGGTGAGTCTCATTGTGAAGTTGCTCCACAGGAAGCTGCATAAAATCTGATTGACATCCTTGAGTGATGTCACTTGAGTCACTCGTGTGCAGTTAGAAAGAAGTGATTAATAATACTAAACATAGCACACTTGAATCTACAAACTGTCAGTGTTCGAGGTGCATTGTGGGTAATGTAGACACCACATTTTGGCAAGAATTAAAAAAAGATGACACCTCTGATGATCTTTGACCTCTCTATTTGTCTCCCAGCTGGAGAACATTCAATCGAAGAAGACTCGGTTAGCTTACTTTCTCAGAAGCAGGAGGACGTCAAGGAGGTCACAGAGGTCACAGACATCTCGGGGGTCTCAAAGGTCACGGAGGTCATGGACATCACAGGAGTCTCAGAGGTCACGGATATGACGGGGGTCACAGAGTTCACCGACATCACAGGGGTCACAAAGGTTACGGACATCACTGACGTCACAGGGGTCACAGACGTCACCGACATCAGAGGGGTCTCAGAGGTCACGGATGTCGCAAAAAAAACAGCTCTGCTCTTCTGGGACATTAGGTATTAAGTGGAATTCATTAAATCATCCTGCCTTTATAATAAAACTATGCTTCTTTCTTTTCTTTAGTCTCAAAAGACGTGGGTCCATCACTAATCTTAAACCGATAAAGGCCCCAGTTCTTTGAGATCAGAGAGATCCAAGAAGAACCTCTAAAGGGTTTAAGTACTTTGTTTCAGCATTTGTCTACCTTCCATTGTTGTTTGTGGCTCTGGCCTGTTTTTTTTACCTACTGTCTTTGACTTTCACACAGAAAGGTAACACGTTTAATATGAAAAGCTCAAATACAAGACATCAATAACAGAATATGTTAATATTTTGCTAGAAACACAATGATACTAATTCTTGGCACCTAACACCTCACTAGAAACTCCTTCTAACTTCTAACTCGTTGCTAGAAAGACCTTGCTAGAAACACCTGGCTAGAAACACCTCACTAGAAAGTCCTTGCTAGAAACACCTTGCTAGAAACACGTTGCATGAAACACATTGCTAGAAACACCTCACTAGAAACTCCATGCTAGAAACACATTGCTAGAAACGCCTGGCTAGAAACACCTCACTAGAAACTCCTTGCTAGAAATGCCTCGCTAGAAACGCGTTGCTGGAAAAGCCTTGCTGGAAACACCTCACTAGAAACACATCTCTAGAAATACATTGCTAGAAACACCTCACTAGAAACTCCTTGCTAGAAATGCCTCGCTAGAAACACGTTGCTAGAAACGCCTTGCTAGAAACGTGTTGCTGGAAACTCCTTGCTAGAAACACCTCGCTAGAAACACCTCGCTAGAAACACGTTGCTAGAAACGCCTTGCTAGAAATGCCTCGCTAGAAACGCGTTGCTGGAAAAGCCTTGCTGGAAACACCTCACTAGAAACACATCTCTAGAAACACATTGCTAGAAACACCTCACTAGAAACTCCTTGCTAGAAACGCCTCGCTAGAAACACGTTGCTAGAAACGCGTTGCTGGAAAAGCCTTGCTGGAAAAGCCTTGCTGGAAACACCTCACTAGAAACACATCTCTAGAAACACATTGCTAGAAACACCTCACTAGAAACTCCTTGCTAGAAACGCCTCGCTAGAAACACGTTGCTAGAAACGCCTTGCTAGAAACGTGTTGCTGGAAACTCCTTGCTAGAAACACCTCGCTAAAAACACGTTGCTAGAAACGCCTTGCTAGAAACGTGTTGCTGGAAACTCCTTGCTAGAAACACCTCGCTAAAAACACGTTGCTAGAAACGCCTTGCTAGAAACGTGTTGCTGGAAACTCCTTGCTAGAAACACCTCGCTAGAAACACGTTGCTAGAAACGCCTTGCTAGAAATGCCTCGCTAGAAATGCCTCGCTAGAAACGCGTTGCTGGAAAAGCCTTGCTGGAAACACCTCACTAGAAACACATCTCTAGAAACAAATTGCTAGAAACACCTCACTAGAAACTCCTTGCTAGAAACGCCTCGCTAGAAACACGTTGCTAGAAACGCGTTGCTGGAAAAGCCTTGCTGGAAAAGCCTTGCTGGAAACACCTCACTAGAAACACATCTCTAGAAACACATTGCTAGAAACACCTCACTAGAAACTCCTTGCTAGAAACGCCTCGCTAGAAACACGTTGCTAGAAACGCCTTGCTAGAAACGTGTTGCTGGAAACTCCTTGCTAGAAACACCTCGCTAAAAACACGTTGCTAGAAACGCCTTGCTAGAAACGTGTTGCTGGAAACACCTTGCTGGAAACACCTTGCTAGAAACACGTTTCTAGAAATGCCTCACTGGAAACGCGTCGCTCTCATAGTTTTCAGATAGAGCGGTATAAAATATTCTCAACTTTTCAGGCATGGAGTCACAGCGCCCATCAAAGTCAAACATGGCCCACAGCCAATCAAATGGAGCAAGACTTGGGCTTTAATACTAACCACTTCCTTCCTGTTTGATAGCAGTAGATGTTTTATGAACGGACAATGAATGGTTGATGTTAGTGGTTTTTAATGATTTTTTCAGTATCTTATTATGGTCTTTTCCCTCCTCCTCATCCAACAGCAGAGCTACACCAAGAGCTCCACGTCCGTTTGAGTCCACATTTGATCACCTGGTTGATGACACACCCCCACGACACAGGATCATCAGCTGATTGGCCGACGCACTTTTGAAGCGCCTGTTGCGATGTGTCTCGATGTAATCGGGGCCTGCGACTCTCCTTGGCTGTGATTGGTTGCTTTTCTTCAGGTGCAGATTATGTCATTTACTACCGACAGCGTTCATTGACATTTTGAACAAATATGAGAAAAAGTTGTTTTTATTAAAGCTACAAACTGCAGGGTTAGTTAAACCCAACCCTTTAACATACATGTTCATAGCATACATGTTCAACCTCCTCTTTCCACCTGGTTTCAATTTGTGATCTGTATTTGGTTACCTGGATGTTTCTTACTCAGTTTATAGATTTTGGAATTGTAATCCTCCATAACACATCTTCTTTCAGACTATTGGACAGAAAACTGTTGATTTCTACTAAATTCACCAAAAGTTACCATCAGATGACTTATAGCATATTTAAACATATTCAATAGGAAAAATCATAAATTTAATGTTATTAATCTACTCCTATTGAGGCAGTACACATACATTTACATATTTTTCCTTATTTGGATGAAAGAGTTATATGCAAGTCATATTTTAATTCCAGGTGGAAGTGAATAGAGAGCTTACACACACCTGATTGGTCATCTGTGAAGATTTGTGTCACACCTGAAGTCAATTAGACCGAACCCTCCAGTGAATGTGAATGACACCGTTTCTCTTCACTGGTTGACTGGTTTCATGTCGATTGTGTTTTTTCTTGTAGATAAGTAGAGTTAATATAGTACAAATGAAAAGATCAAACTGTATTTCTAATATTTGATTTAAATGTATAACAGTGGAGATAAAGTATTTGTAATAAATATCATGATTACATAATTCACACAATGTCTGATCAGTTATTGATTTTGCAATGTTCTTATTCCTGTGTGGCATAAGAGGTTTGAAATTATCTTCATGCCTTTTTAAATTAAAAATAGGATCTCGGTCTTAAATAACTAGTGTGAGGCTTCAGCCTCCAAATAATAAGGCTTAATAACCCTGGGTTGTTCATCTCCTGTGGTTTGACTGCATTGATTGGTATGAAAGCATCATGGTATGATCAGAACAGGTGATGCTCGTTAATGAATGGCGCTCTGTAACGGGTGACGCTCTGTAACGGGTGGTGCTCTGTAACGAGTGGCGCTCTGTAACGGGTGGCGCTCTGTAACAGGTGACGCTCGGTAACGGGTGACGCTCTGTAATGGGTGACGCTCGGTAACAAGTGACGCTCTGTAAAAGGTGACGCTCTTTAACGGGTGACGCTCGGTAACAGGTGACGCTCGGTAACGAGTGACGCTCTGTAACGAGTGGTGCTCTGTAACGAGTGGTGCTCCTTAACGGGTGACGCTCGGTAACGGGTGACGCTTTGTAATAAGAGGCGCTCTGTAACGGATGACGCTCTGTAATGGGTGACGCTCGGTAACGAGTGACGCTCTGTAACGGTTGACGCTTTAATAGGTGGCGCTCTGTAACGGGTGACACTCGGTAGCGAGTGGCGCTCTGTAACTGGTGATGCTCTGTAACGACTGGTGCTCTGTAACGGGTGACGCTCTGTAATGGGTGACGCTCGGTAACGAGTGACACTCTGTAACGGGTGACACTCGGTAGCGAGTGGCGCTCTGTAACTGGTGATGCTCTGTAACGACTGGCGCTCTGTAACGGGTGGTGCTCTGTAACGGGTGACACTCGGTAGCGAGTGGCGCTCTGTAACTGGTGATGCTCTGTAACGACTGGTGCTCTGTAACGGGTGACGCTCTGTAATGGGTGACGCTCGGTAACGAGTGACGCTCTGTAACGGGTGACACTCGGTAGCGAGTGGCGCTCTGTAACTGGTGATGCTCTGTAACGACTGGCGCTCTGTAACGGGTGGTGCTCTGTAACGGGTGAAGCTAGGTAACGAGTGGCGCTCTGTAACGGGTGACGCTTGTTTGTGGCTCTTGTGTTTTCAGCTATTAAACTAAGTGTTATCTGATGTTTTTGGTTGCTGTCATGTGAGAATGCTGTTCATTGACTTCAGTTCAGCATTCAACACAGTCATCCCCACCAAAGTGATCATTGAACTAGCCATCAACACCTTCCTCTGCAACTGGATTCTGTTCAGTTCTTATATTAGTCAAAGTGGTTTCTTAAATATACATCTACTTCCTGTTTTACCAGTCAGTTATCTCTTAAATGATATCCATGTGACAAGCAGATTTTACCAGCATTTGGCTGGAAGCTTGTAGACAAACTACAAGCAATAAAATGTATTTGCATATCCCAATGTAACCTAGATTTGTCTTTATGTCAAAGACATGAGACCCATCAGAGTCCAACTCAACCTCTACTTTGGTTGACTATTTCCTTTTTAAAGATATTATATAATTCAATGTTTAATTATACTGTCAGTAATTGACTGCAGCTCCAGATGTGACACAAAAAGGTTGCTGTAATGAATTCTGGGCCTCAGAGCTCTTTAGGAAGTGTGATGCTCTTTATTTCTGGCTACCTATAGCAGTAGGCGCCGTACAGATGCGTCTTCTCGTTGGGGAACCCAAATGAGCGCACCCCTGCTTCAGGGATGCCGCCGCAGTGTTCCCTGGGTCTGCTGATGGGAAACCGGACGCTGCCGTCTCTCAGCCATCCGCCGTCACACTGGTCATAGTTTTGGAAACGCCAGGCGGAGTAAAGATGGCCGACCAATGCCAATTCAGCTCCCTGATGCTGACACTCCTGTTGGGCCTGCTCGAAGGAGAACGACCCGGATACGTAGGAGACGGAGCCTGAGATAGGAGGACACATTTATGGATAATTTAAATGAGTCCGGTTTTAGTCTCAGTTTAACTTGACTCACTGTGTCTCCAGTTGTGTCCCTCCTTCATGGTCATCCTCTACCTGTCCACCCGATACCCTCAGATCAGTCCCAGACTCGTTCAGCTGCCCACCTGTTTCCACATGACCTCATCAGCTCTGCACCCATCGGCTGCTCCTCGTTTCCCAAACCGGCTCATTTTCACTAGTCAGATTCTCAATGATCACGTTTACATGCAGAAAATATTCCTACTAATCTGGACTCTGAACCTGACCCTGGACCCTGAAGTCAGAGTTTTCGGTCCTGAATTAGTTCATCAACTCAGATTATGTCAACTTTGAGTTACGTGCCTGCCGACTATACAAAGCCATCATCAATGGAGCTCTGATACTATGAGTCACCATGGCAACTTTATGGAGAAAACAACTTGTCCTTAGAAAGAGGAGCAACACAGCTGCAGCAACGGAGAGACAGCTGGTCTGGAAGGCAACTGCTGCCTGAATCAATGACGACTGAATGAAACAGTCAGTTGATTTAATAGTTGGTAACATTTGTTTTCGGACCTGAGTAACAGAGTTACCATGGTAACCTACATAAAGTTTAAGAGAACCCAGAGTCTCCCTCTTCTCAGGATTAACAAGCTCAGAGTTTGAACTTGAACTTGAGTTCGAACCCCGTCCTGCTGTCTTCAGACAACCAGCTGACTCATCAGGTCTCACCCACACACTTGTCCTCTGTCAACCTACAGTCCATCTCTACTGAAGGTCAGCTAGCGGAAAACAAATCGTGAAACAAAACCAGGAAAAACCCAACAGAGGAGCAGCTCATGTCCAAATTAATTCAAATACTGACATTTATGGACATTCACATTTGCTACTTATATTATTATTTGTATGAATGGATGCAATTTTATTGATTGTATTCTGTTTTTTTATTTTCAGAACTTCCTATCGGGAAATGAGAAGAGACTTTGGTCCGAGCGACTCGAAGCTTACCGGACGTCTGGGAGGTGAAGCAGAAAGCGTCGAAGCGATCGTGATTCTTATCCTTTGGTCCATAACTGCGAATGCCAGGTAGCAGCTCTCCTCCACAGGTGGGTCGAGGATGAATAATGGGGTAATGTACTGTCCCATCATGGAGCCAGCCAGCATTACACCAGTCCAGACCCTCGGTCCAGGCTGCAGGAGAACACATGCTTATATCAGACAGCTGATTGACCTGCACAGAACATGGACCTGGACGCACAGTACCTCTGTACAGCTGCACGTATGATGCTAACATGCCATCTTGAGCAGCACAAGCCTCCTTAGCGTCGTGCAACGTGAATCTGTAACGTCCACTTCTACTCTGATATGGGAACACCACACCTGCAAATGGACGTTTGTCAGTGTACCTGCGTCCTGTCTTTCATCCAACACGTGACCACAACCATCAACGTAGGTTACCTTCGATCCTTAATGTGATGATGACACTCTCGTCCTCGATGCCGTTGACCAGCTTGCAGCGATACCTGCCGCCGTCTTCCAGCTGGAGGTCGCTGAGCTGCAGGGAGGCATCCATGGCGTGAGCCTTCCGGAGGGAAGCCCGCGGTCCAAGGTAGCCGTATGGCTTGAAGGCGTGTGCGTTCGATATCATGATGATGTTCTCCAGCCCCACATGTTGCGGCTCCAGCTTCGTCCACTTCACTTTGTAATGGTTGGGTTTGGTTCTCAGGATACACGGCAAAGTGGCGTTCTCTCCCCTCCGGCCAACCACCTCAGCCAATACGAGCGGCTCCAGGAGGAACTTCAGCTTCATGGGCGCTGGGGGTGAAACAGGATCCAGGAGGTGTCAATAGAGTTTTTCTTCAATGGTGCTATGAAAATGAATTTCCCTTATTAATAAAGTCATCTATTTGTCTGTCTGTCTAAATGAGACGACTAAACGTCATCACTAGAACGTTCCTCAGCCTTTAACTTGTTGGCGGTTGGTTAATGCTACAAAAATCACGTTCATTAGTGAAGCTTTTAAAGTATCATAAATGCCACAGAGATGAATTTTTTGAACAATAATCCAAAATACAAAGGAGATCCCATCAGCTTCCTGTCGAGGACATGCTCACTTCCTGCTGACCTAAAATACACCTGCCAACGGTGTCCACACTCTGCCTCAGTCTCTCTGTCAATCAAACCACTGCCATTTTCTTTTTGTCCACTAGGTTCCCTCGGGTTTCCCTCCTTTCCCCATAACCTGACTGCCCCACCCACCCACACACCTGTTTCCTGATCAGCTACCTGACCTTCCACCTTCTCAGCTGCATCTCATCCCCTCGTCTGACATCTCCACAAAAACCTGCCCACCTCTCTGTTAGTCAGACTCTCCCCGTTGTAACGCTGCATTCTGTCTGCCCGGATAACAAACCACCGAGTGTCGCAAACAGTAGAAGGTTTGTGTGTAAGAGGTTGAAACCCTTCACACCTGCATACACCTGGCCAATCGCTGTAAAGCAGGCACGCACGTTGGGTTATCGGTTTCAGAAAGATACCTAAACGCCTCATTGAGTTTGATTGGTCCTTGTTACCTGCTCTGTTGTATATAGCTGAAGACCAGGCGAAGCAGCTTAACACGAGAATCAAAGCACAGTTCATGATGAAGGAAGTCCCTCTTTCAGATCCTGCAGTTCCCAAGAAAAAAGCACAAAACCAATCACACTTAGTCCCTTCTCACATTCCACCTGAATCATTGTAAGTTTGTCAAAAAAACAACAACCCGATGTTTGATTCCATGCCAGCTGCTGTTTAACGTGGGCTTTAACCTTACCTGAAATGTTAAAAGAAGAACAGTTCAAACCTGTGAAGTTGTGACGATGCAGACGATGCTCATCCTCCAGTGTTGTCCCACATGATGAAGATGTTTAAATTCCTGGATAATTCATACGCTTGTGAAGTAGAAGCAACTGTTGGTTCCTGTTGGCTCTTCTGTCTGAAGTCCTGATTGTTAAGCTATTCCTCCCCCCCCCCCCCCCCCCCCTCCTCTCTATCAGACGCTCCGTCTCCTGTCAAAAGGATTGTTGTCCTCGCTGCTCCAGATGTTGGTAACCAGGCTGGATGCAGAATCAGCTTTAGTTAGAGTGTTAACCCTGAGAAGAGGGCTAGAGAGGGAACTTCAACTTTAGGTCATTTCTGTCTATCTGTCTCTCTGTCTCTCTGTCTGTCTGTCTGTCTGTCTGTGGACTTTCCTTGTCCACCATCAATATGGAAGCTTGTTGATCAGCAGCCTGACGTCTGAGAGGATGTTGAGACCTGCTCAAAAAAATACAATGAAAAGTTCTCACACAACAATGGAAGCGCATATTATGATAAACCATCAATTAAAAGGCAATGGAACATATATATTTAATATCTTATTTTATATATTATATATACACCTATAAGTGTGTAGGTGCCACCATTGCCAAACACCTAGCTGGAGCTAGCAGAACTGGGATATGCTAGAAACAGTTCAGAACACATCAAAACACGTTTATCCTACATATTTAATACAAAGCAACAAGTTTTTGAGGGATTTGCAACAGTGTAATAACAATGTAATAACAGAACGTATTGGGTAAAATCACTCATATGTGTGGCATTGAAGTTTGTTTGT
This sequence comes from Eutrigla gurnardus, assembly GCF_963514095.1. Classification (NCBI taxonomy): domain Eukaryota; kingdom Metazoa; phylum Chordata; class Actinopteri; order Perciformes; family Triglidae; genus Eutrigla; species Eutrigla gurnardus. The sequence goes on along the minus strand of NC_139937.1, from coordinate 19,856,322 downwards.
TTGTTTAACCCATATTTGACATGTCAAATTCACATGGTCCGCAATTGGCTCCTGCAGTCAAACCGCATATTGTATCATACACATCACTGAGCTCAGGACAACAAGCCTTCCTGTGTATTTCAACCTTTCCCAGAAGGCTGCTGCCAAACCAGGACTACAGTGTGCATTTGTTCCGGCCTCCTCTGGGCAGTGGGAGGAAGCTGTGTCGGCTCCAGTTTCCTCTGCTGACGTGGCCCCGATGTACAAGGTGGCATTGTGATTGTCACGGTCTCCACGCTGTGACAGCAGGCGGCGGTCACACAAACATGGTCTAATGTGGGGAACAGATGTAAGACTGGGATTCCTCTGTTTTTGCTAGTGTTGCTTCTCCATTGTTCTCCCTCATCAATGGGACTCTTTCTTTCCCTCCAATTAGTATTCTCCAACACCTCTAGGTGGAAACGCCAACTGTTTCTGCAGCGCCGTCTGTCTGTCTGTCCGTCTGTCCGTCTGTCTGTCTGTCTGTCCGTCTGTCCGTCTGTCTGTCTGTCCGTCTGTCCGTCTGTCTGTCTGTCTGTCTGTCCGTCCATTCGTCCATCCGTCCATCCATATGTCCAAACATCCATCCATCCATCCATCCTATCCATCCATCCACCAGTACGTCCATACGTCTGTCCATCCATCCATCCATCCATCCATCCATTCATCCATCCATCAGTGTAGCAGCAGGGGTGGGGCTTAGCCAAGTGTAAGATCTTGCCCAGTGCCGAAAATGATTGGTTGACAGTCTGTGCTTCATTCATTCTGTTCTGTCCATCACCAACCAGCACAAATATCCCCCTCTGCTGTATGAAGACGGTAACACTCATATCCTAAAGCTTCTCTGTTTGAACAGTGTCCTTTGTAACACTACTGTGGTATCACATTTCATCCAATTAATTGTTTTCAATTCAGTTTTATTTATATAGCCCCACGTCACAAATGATCAGGGCTTTACAATGTGAACAGGGTACCACACCCTCTGTCCCGGGACCCTCCACCAGGCCCTCTGTCCCGGGACCCTCCAACGACTGAGGAAAAAAACCTTAGTCGTTGGAAAACCTCCTTAAAAACCCTTTAACAGGAAAAAGAGGAAGAAACCTCAGAGAGACACCGATAGATGTCATATGTACAGAATAAACAACAACAATAACAACATATTTAATGACAGAAATTATCCATGTGATGAGAGCAGAACAATAATGGTGGAAATAGTAAATAATAGAAATATGACAAAGTAATAACAGCTGCAGTAGGTCCAACCAGGTTCCCAACCCGAACCCTGACCCTGCAAGGCAAGAGTGGGTATTCCTTGGTAGGAAGGTCAGAGGTCAAACACCAGGACGAAAATGCTGGATGCCATCCTCTTTTCTGGAACGAAGACGAATTTAAAACACAATACAATTTACATTCTTTTATAATCAACCCAAGTGAGTTTGAGCCCGAATATGAATGATGAGAAAGATTTGAAAGCTTTGAGAGATTGTTTCATTTTCTATGGAAACGAGGCATTCCTGAGCTTCTTGTCTGACTGATCTCTTCTTTCCCTGCAGCTCTTGAACTCTGGATAACGACTTGAACTGCTGCTTTTTTTTTTGGTTTCAGGTTTCACTCCTGAAGTAGAGAGCTGAGTTGATTCTGATTATTCTTGATTTTTCTAAGTAAAGTAGAACAGAACGATCTCTTTAAAGCACAACCACCCATATTTCTAGTCGAAATCTGCTGCCATAAAAAGCCGTTTGTCTCGCGTTCATGTACAGTAGATAAGCAGGGCTGATATGGGATCATGCCGGTCCGCCTACAGCCCCGATGCGGAGCACCGGTGTGTGACGAGCCGCGGGGGCCTGAAGCCTCATGGGTAAAAAAGTATGAATACTTTCCAACAAGGTTCCCCTCCCCCTGAACATTCTGAACATTCTTACCGATGGCCTTCTCCTGAAGCCCTGCAGCTCAGAGTGACAGTCTTTGAGCGTAGTGACAGATTTGCCCTCTTCACCGTTTAAAGATGTAAAGGTTCCTGACAGCTCCCCCGTCTGACCGAAGGTTTACCTGTATCACCTGTTGGTCGTGCAGGTTCATGCGGGTCCCTTTTGTTGCCTCTCACATGTTCAGATAAGGAGTCTAAATGGGGCATGTTTCACCTTTGACCCTTCGTCAGAAGCAAGCAATGTTTTGCATTCCCTTCCTCTGTGTGTTTATTTTTCTTCCCCGCTGAGCATCAGCATGTATGAGACAGTGTTGGTGCAGCTCTTTGTGTTTCTAGGAGCAAGTAAAAGCAGCTTTCAGGAGAACTGGTTCGTTACTTCACTAGTCTCTCCTTTGTAGGTCTTTCATCGGCTGCTTTCAGGAGTCTGCCGGGTAGGTGGACCGCCACATGGTGCTTCGTGGTCTTCTGAGGCCTGGATTGTACCTCCTTTGTTAATAAATGTAAATGTGAACGTGGACCCATGAGGTGAGTCCCGGCCTCCACCATCCACCTCAGGAATCTGTCGTATGTTAATGTACAACTTTGATAAGGAGGGGATAAGTTGAGGGTCGACAACCGATAATATGTTTTTACAAAGCCACATGTCTGACTTGGACAGGTTAAAGAAAACCTAGTTTCGGTTAAAAATAATAACGTAACAATTGTATAGCTAGTGTTAGTACCACCCATCGCACACTTTCTTACGTAACACAACGATATTACACAATAGATGTAAGTAACTAACTAAAGTTTAGTCATTCATATGACGGTTTGTATTTTTGTCACTCGGGGTTGTTTTGGTATTGTGTTCTTGCTCTGGTGTTGTGGGTTGTGCGCGTTTTTTTCCCCTGCTGGGCTGTAGGCGTGGTCAGTGCCTGTTCAGGTCGCTGACTTGTCACACCTGCGACAACTCACCTCATTCAACTCTCCAATATAAACCCTAGTTGGATCACCAGTTCCTTGCCAGATTATTCTGCATCGTCTGTAGAGATGGTCACTCTCCTCTCACTCTCTAGTGCTACTATTATGGATTACCTGCTACTCACCAGTCTCTCTCTCCTCCGTTACAGTTTCCTTGTGTGCCTCGCCGACCTGCTCCTGAATTCGCCTGCAGCCGCCAGCTTCTCACCTTTTGAACTTTGTTTGGAGAGAGAATACACATTGTAACTTCCTTCCTTACCTGGACATGTCAGTCTCTGCTCCGGGGTCCGAACTCGCTTTGTGAATCGTAACAATTCATTCAAAAAAAATCTCTCTCTCTCTCTCTCTCTCTCTCTCTCTCTCTCTCTCTCTCTCTCTCTCTCTCTCTCTCTCTCTCTCTCTCTCTCAATTATTAATTCAATACATAAGGCTTTGTATTGAAAGCATTGGCATGGCGTGAAATGTGTTGCCAAAGATTACATACAATAAAATAATGATTATAATAATACAAATAATAAGAGATAACAAAATAATAATAATAATTAAATAAACATATATACACAAGCAGACTATATATTATTTATTTATTTTATTTTGATTACAGTAATGTGTGTGTGTGTGTGTGTGTGTGTGTGTGTGTGTGTGTGTGTGTGTGTGTGTGTGTGTGTGTGTGTGTGTGTGTGTGTGTGTGTGTGTGTTGAATGTTTAAACTGCAGGTAGTTTATGTAGTTTAGTCGTCTCAACCTAACTATGTAGTTTAGTCATCCCAACCTAACTATGTAGTTTAGTCATCCCAACCTAACTATGTAGTTTAGTAGTCTCAACCTAACTATTTAGTTTAGTCATCCCAACCTAACTATGTAGTTTAGTAGTCTCAACCTAACTATTTAGTTTAGTCATCCCAACCTAACTATGTAGTTTAGTAGTCTCAACCTAACTATTTAGTTTAGTCATCCCAACCTAACTATGTAGTTTAGTAGTCTCAACCTAACTATGTAGTTTAGTCATCCCAACCTAACTATGTAGTTTAGTAGTCTCAACCTAACTATGTAGTTTAGTAGTCTCAACCTAACTATTTAGTTTAGTCATCCCAACCTAACTATGTAGTTTAGTAGTCTCAACCTAACTATGTAGTTTAGTCGTCTCAACCTAACTATGTAGTTAGATGTGCCTATAAACATATAGACATATAAACATAATCTTTACCGCTGATGTAAAAAGAGGAAACATTGTAGAAGCATGTAGATGGCTTTAATTATTTGTCATTTATATATAGATATCACTCACCGTTTACTCCTTTAGTGTAATGATACTAAATTAATAACATACTGTCCTCCTGAATGAACCTGTTTTTATTCTTATCGCTGTACTTCTCTGACATGTGACACATGACTCTCCATCAGCTTCACATTCCATGGTGTGCTTGTGGTTATGTGTCATGTGACATAATTATTAATAAAAATAAAGTTCTTAAAGTCTTTGAACAAAACAGCAGCCCACATACACACATAGACCAAAACAGGAGAGTGAACATTATGAACTATTGTCCTTAACATAGAGTGATTTATTGATGAGCCTGGGTCTACAACCAATCACGAGCTTCGTTGTGTAACATGTCGATGTCACATGTGATCGTCACACAGGTAGATACAGATCTGACAGCAGACACGGCACAGTGATAAGACCACATTCTCATACCGGTCTTAGTCTGGAATCTGAAGAAACAGCAACAGTGTGATTAGTATTTAGTGAAGTAATTGGCTGTATCATTATAATGAGCAACATTTCCTATTTGAATCAGATGAGATACAATAAAGGGTTCACGTTAAAAGAAGAAACGTTTATTGTAGAAACAATTTTGCAGCTGGTAATAACAAGAAAATACTTCACAATAAGATGAACCGTTGTGTGTTCAGTATAGCAGCTCTTCTGTTGGTCCAGCTTTCTAATGTATGTTCTGTGTGCGTTAGACAGCAGGCAGGTCTGGTCTCGCTCTTATCCTGTTTCACGCCAGGCCGCTTGTGTTGCACTGAAGCTGCCTCAGATCAGAGATAGTGTTATCGCTGGAGTCCTGCAGACAGGCGGCTGCTCTGATGGACCGACAAGATGAGAGATAAATATGTGGCATGCACTTCTCATAACATTTTTCCACCACTACAAATCACAATCAGGTGTCTTTAGTGTTGAGCGTTAAAGCCGTTTCTCATCAGAGTGAAGCAGGAATACAGAAAACCTGCATGTGAATTTGTGGTATGACAATTATGTGATTATTTATTATCCTTCTGTTGAGAAGAGGTCGGCTCACATTATCCAGAAACACTACGATCTGGATGTGAAAATGACAGACACTTTGTATTTTTTACCAGAATGAGACTCAACTAGACTCCAGACGTCCAGCCACCACGACTTTGTGCTGCTGAGGAAATGTTTGAAAAACAGTGCGTTATCTCTCATTTACTGTGTTTATATTGTTTCCAGCTTCCCATTGGAGTTCCAGTTGCTAACCTGTTATTTAACAAGACCTTTCTTGTTTAATTGATACGATGACGTCCTCACTGATCTAATCGGTCACCCTCTAGCTTTTCCTGTAAGAACACACATTTATTTTACCTGAAATGTTATTTGAGCAGCAGTGATTGGATGAATCCACACCTGCTGACTACAGTTGAAGAGTGTGAAGCTCCATTTGGCTGTGACCTTTAACTGTTGAGATGAAGTGATGTGGAGTAACAGAAAAGACGAGATGAGACTTGTTGCTCTTCAACTAGTTGAAGTTCCTGTCAGTTTTCAAACCAAAATTAAACAAACTTAACTACACCCGCATGGATCAATATCTTTCAACATCTAGGATGAGATAAAACTGCAACCTGTTTCCTGTACATTGTGCATTTCTTTAATATATATATGCGTGTGCGTGTGTGTGTGTGTGTGTGTGTGTGTGTGTGTGTGTGTGTGTGTGTGTGTGTGTGTGTATCTGGGTATGTGTATGTACGACTAGTGTTCTTTTGTATATACCTATGTGCTCAGGTTTCATGCAAAGTTAGATACGGTGTTCCACAAGGTCCTGTGCTCGGACCAACTATTTATACTTGATAAGCTTGAATTGTTATGCAGATGATACTCAAGTATATATAAAGAGCTCATTAAACACTACTGTCCTGCTAGAGCACTACACTCTCAGATTAAAGGGTTACTTGTTGTTCCTAAAGTCTCCAAAAGTAGAACAGGTAGGGGAGGCAGACACAGTTCCCACATTAAAGAGTAGGCTTAAAACCTCTCTTTGACAACGCTTATAGTTAGGGCTGGCTCAGGTTTGCATTGGACCAGCTCTTAGTTATGCTGCTATAGGCCTCTCTCTCCCTCTCTCTCTCTCTCTCTCTCTCTCTCTCTCTCTCTCTCTCTCTCTCTCTCTGTATATGTGTTTCCTGGAGTCCTTGTGCTTCCTCGTCTCGCAGGTTTCCCTGGATCATGGAACTTGATCCTGCCTGCACCGCCTCGACTCCTCCTGGGATTACTCCTGGGAGTCTGACTGTGCTTTCTTGTCCAGCAGTGTCCACTGAGGTCCTGACCGACGCCGACTTCTACCTGGCCTGATGGTCAAGCACCATATTGTGACTCCACCTGTCCACTTAATGTGGTTGTGCCTGCCACCATGGACTACTACTGTTAATATTACTACTGTTAATAGTACTACTACTAATACTAATACCAACACCAAATACAGATGGAACCCAAGGGCCTGGTCTGCTCCAGATTTCTGTTTTTTCTCTCCACTGTCGCGGTGGGATTGTTTTCTCCTGGGGATGTTGGGACTTTGAAAATCAATCGACTCTGAAATCATGAGTGGTTTCTAGTCCTGCTCCATGTGTAAATTGTCCTGAGATAACTTTTGTGGTGATATGACACTATAAATAAAATTTAATTGAATCCACTCATTGATTTGTTGCATATACTTACTCAGTAAACGTAAGGCACTGTGGTCATATGGTGACACTGTGATGTAGAGTTGTGCATCATCAGCATAGGTATGGTAAGAGATGATGTAATACTCCATAATCTGAGATAGGGGGAGCATGTATATATTGAACAAAAGTTGCCCAAGAATGGAGCCTTGCGGAACCCCACGTGTGATCTTTGTTCGCTCAGATTCATATTTACCAAATGTAACAAAGTAGTCCCGATCTTTAAGGTAAGATTTGAACCAATTCAGCACATTACCAGAAAGTCTCACCCATTCTCCAGTCTGTCTAGCAGGATGTTGTGATCAACCGTGTCACTGAATGCAGCACTGAGATCCAGTAAAACCATAACTGAAGTTTTTGATGCATCACTATTAAGATGTATGTCATTTAAAACTTTAATAAGTGCCGTCTCAGTGCTGTGGTCGAAATACCAACTGGAAAGCATTGGAGAGATTGTTTTGGATCAAAGTGAATTTTTCTTTGCCAAAAATGTTGGGTTTGATAAAGGCCTGTAGTGACTTCTTACTGATACAATCAGATGAGACTTTTTTAAACGAGGTTTGATGAATGCAGTTTTCAAGGCCTCAGGAAAATGGCCTGATTGAAGTGAAGTATTTACAAGCTGCAATACTTCTGGTGCAATGCTATGAAAAACATTTTTAGGAAGCTTGTTTGCAGCATATCAAGGCAGCAGGATGAGGACTTTAAGTTTTGAACAATTTGTGTCAGTCCTGCATAACCCAGGAGGTGAAAATGTTCTAGATTCATTGAAGATACTGGAGGTACAGGTGACCTCACCATGTTGCCTGAGGTGGAGCTATATACTCTTTGTCTTATCCGTAGTCATTGTGTGACTTGTTGGACATCAATTCAGGAGGAACTGGTTTCTGAGTGGTTTGTCAGTCTGTTGACAACGGTGACCAAGGCACGGGCATTATTGTTGTTTTTATTGATAATGGCTGAGAAAATGGATGGCCTTGCCCTTTTCAATTCCTGGTTCTAGAAGCAAAGACTCTCTTTATAGATGTCGTAATCAACCTGGAGTTAAGTTTTCCTGTCGACACACATGAAAGTCAAACATGGTGTCCAGTTTTATATCTGCTCTCGTATTAATCAATGATTATCAATGTCATTGTTTTAAGGTCTAATATCAAGTGTTGTAGATACTTATAATCTTTGAATATGAATAGTAAAACAGAAGAGCTAAATAATGCCAGTGAGTGATTGTATTATGTTAGAGAAACTGCCAGTCTGAAGATGAATGCAGGACTTTCTAGTTGTCTTTAAAAATAAAAACAAGAGTCAGTATTTGTTAGTTAATCATCAGTTGAAGCCTGACAATGGATGTTCTTGTGATATTTGGTGACCAACCAAGACTCCAGCTGCAGTGTGAGCTAAAGCTTTTTCTGCTTTGGCTTTTATTGTGAAACACATGCAGAAAGTGTTGAGTCAGCTTTAGTTTCGAACAACAATCCTGTTTGACTGACATAGTTAGACAATTACACAGAGAGGGAAACATACTTTAATAAACCTGACACAAATATCATGTTATTATCCAACTAGCTCAAATTAACATCACCATTGTTACATGCTCGTCAGTCCACTTCAGTCCACCTTAAACAGCAGTAGGGGGGGCGGGGCTCAAAGTGAAACCTGAATTATTCATGGTGGAGGCAGGTCCAGTAGGTGTGACCCAGTAAAACACATGTAAGACCTGCTCTGGTCTCTCACTGCCAGCTTCCTTTCTCTGCACTTAGGGACAGTGATTCTAACTTTCTGTTCTGGACCATTAATCCCATCTCATCACTTCCCTCCTCGTCCGTACTGTGAAGGAAAGATGACGGACGCAGCAACCAACATGCGGCTGAAGCTGCCGATCATCTGCTTCATCCTGCAGATCATCCTCATCATCCTCTTCGGCACTCTGGTTCAGTACGACTACGAGACGGACGCCAAGGCATGGCACAACCGGAACCACTCCGAGAGCGAGTACGACAACGACTTCTACTATCGCTACCCAAGTGAGTGTCCTGGTGATGTGTGGGGGTCAGAGGTCACAGCTTTAGACCAGGAACAACATCAGTATGTAATAAGACAGATATCTGTGTACACATGAGATTCTCAGAAAAAAAAGGAATTTCATTCATCATAATATCAACAATCTATCAATTTCCCCTTAACTTTACAATCAGTGCATATTTATTAAATAAGAGATATTGACAACAACCCCCATGATACAATTTGACAGGAAAGATTGAAGAGAATACAACACATGTTTAAATATTTGTTAAAAAGTCAGACTTTTCTTTGATTTAAAATTAATTTTAGTGGAATGTCAGTGTAAACACGTTTCATATCAGCTTCGTGTCACACTTGGTGGAAAAATGATGAAACAATGATTTTGCGTTTTGGACGTCAACTCTTTCATGTGCATCCTTTTAGCATTGAGGAATAATCACATTTGTTTGTGATCTTAACGAAGAGTCTCATTTGTGTGTGCAGGATATTTCCACGTTGTTATGTTGGAATGTTGTTCTGTGTGAAGTGATTAGAAGCTGCTGAGCTCGTCTGGTTTCTCTCATTAGACGCGTCTCGTTCTTTCTGAATGAACATTTTCTAAAGATGTCTTCCACTCCACTGCTGCCTCATGGAGACGGATTGATTGATCGTTAATTTCCTGATTTATATGGATCAATGGCATAGAACACAAGCCTGCTGATTACAGGCTGAACAAAGCTCATTGCCGCCTTCATAAAACACATTTTCTATTCGTTTTGCAAACTACTTCGTGTTTGTCAGCAATAACCTTAACTGAATAATACGAGGCTGCAAGATCAGTCACACAATCAATACTCTATATAGCAGTCTGTGAAGATGTAGTTGGTGGTACCGAGTTATGTTAAAAACATTTTCTTCAATAAAATACATACTAATAATTACCCAACAGCAAATACACACAGAATCAACTTAATGAGGAATTATCTTCAGCAGAATAAAATACGTGAATGTTTGCAAACAACCAACTTCTTGTTCTTGCAGTTGTGACAGAAACGTTACATTTTCTTGTGAGACATCTCCTCAGTTCCACCTGAAAAAATCAACCTTTAAGTAACATGACTGATTGCTGCTGGGCCGGTCTGAACAAGTCAGACGCGGTCAGAAGGTAACCTGTCTGTCTCACAGGTGTGTGGCTGGCATGTGAAAGACGAACCGTTCACCTTGATTGAATCTAACCTGAGGCAGAATTAAGAAAGAAGTTTTCAGATTTCAGCATTTAATATTCTCACATAGTGGTTTTTGTAAAAGTGGACGATGGATCTCGTAATTTATCTTCAGAAATATTCCAAAAATGTGCGATAAAGATCCAACGTGAAGGGGGGGACATATGTGTGTGATACATGGGCCCCCATGCTGCAGACCACCGTGTTGGAACCACTGTGTCCTGGGTGAAAGTCCTGTGTTTGTTTGACCTATGGTTCACCTCAACTAGCCAATTAGAAACATAAGTAATATGATAGAAAATCCTTTTCCGTCTAACTGTAATTTGCAAGTTTAGTTTTTACCGCAGTGTCGTAGCAGGTTTTTGGCTGCGAACCCTCAGATTCATTTGAGTCTCACCATGTTATTTTTCATACATTTTGTTTGAGAGTTGTTGAAAAGTCTGTGACTTTATTTCTGCAGATTTCTTTATGATTCACAATATGACAAGAAGGGTAAGTGAAACAGAATATGAGAGGTTAGACATATGACAATGATATCTGGGCCTCCATCCAATTAGGATACTGGGGACTCTCAGGGGACCAGCTGTAAAGTATCACATGATAGTCATGTGACAACTTTATGAATATCACAATGAACACTGTTGAGTTTAACTGCTCATTGACAGAGCTTAACATGAGGCTGAGGGACTGGTGACTTCACTAATATGCTCTGCTACAAAGCTTTTCATTGACAAATTATTTAACTAGTAGAGTTGAGTATCATCTGCAAAGAAAATCAACACTGTGCTAATGTTTCTTAGGTGGAGAAAAATGTTGTGTCGGAAATAGTATTTCAAAGTAGTGGGCCCAGAATTGAGCCTTGTGGAACTCCACTTGTCTAATCAGTCAGTCTGCTATGGACCGTCGAGCCTCCTGGCTTAATTTTCCTCTCCACCACATAAAAAAAGGAAAACGGCCAACAACTAACACAACACATTGGCCCCCGAGGGTCCTCCGTATGATCGACATAATCTTAGCTGGTGTTTTCTTCTTTGTACAGGTTTCCAGGACGTACATGTGATGATCTTCATCGGCTTTGGCTTCCTAATGACATTCCTCCAGCGCTATGGCTTCAGTAGCGTGGGCTTTAACTTCCTGATCGCAGCCTTTTCCCTGCAGTGGGCGACGCTCATGCAGGGCTTCTTCCATGGTATGCATGGAGGCAAGATCCACATCGGGGTGGAGAGGTTTGTGCACCAGGGACATGTACATTTCTGATATGTTGAACAATGAAATTCTTATGCTTTACATTGTCAAAAGACCCATGAGAGAGATGACTTACAGCAACATTAACAAACATCAGAGGATTAGGATTTTTGAGTTCAACACAAATCAACTTAACAAATATCCTGATATGTCATATTATTAATCCATGCTCTGCCGAGACACTGTGGTGATGACTTTGACCAAACTCTGTTTCAGTATGATCAATGCTGATTTCTGCACCGGCTCTGTGCTCATCTCATTTGGAGCTGTATTGGGTAAAACCAGCCCGGTCCAACTTCTCGTCATGGCGATATTCGAGGTCACACTGTTTGCTGTTAATGAGTTCATCCTGCTGTCTGCTCTGGGGGTGAGTTACTAAAACACATACATCACATGATCTCCATGTGATCTCTGTCGTGTGATCTGCAGAGCAAAGCAGCACAACAAAGTGTATCTACTAATATACCTTATAAACCTTCTATTCAAGCATGTTGTGGTTAACTTTGTTTCAGGCTAAAGATGCCGGCGGCTCCATGACCATCCACATGTTTGGAGCCTACTTTGGCCTCATGGTGACCCGGATCTTGTACCGGCCCAACCTGGATAAGAGCAAAGAGAGGAACGGATCTGTCTACCACTCGGATTTGTTCGCTATGATTGGTAAATCTATGGATGAATTTATTGTTTATAGTCCACCAGTCAATTACTCTTCAGTTTAAAGAGAAATTATATTCAAGTCAAAAACTGGTCTTATGAAACTTCTCAGTTTAGACTCAACTACATAGAATCAATAAAAGGCTTTTACTTTTACACCATTTGGACTTTAGCCTTTTCTCAGCAGTGGGTATATGAAGTTCACTGGTGCAACAAACAGAAGCACATGGCTCATTATTTTGCAGCATGTCAGTCGCAGCTACAGTATTATTATTTGCTCGTCTCAGGTACCATCTACCTGTGGATGTTCTGGCCCAGCTTCAACTCCGCTGTCACGGCTCATGGAGACGACCAGCACCGTACGGCCATGAACACCTACTACTCCCTGGCAGCCTGCACTCTGGCCACATACGGCATGTCGGCACTGACGGCACATGACGGCAAACTGGACATGGTGAGGATGCAAGTCATTGCCACTGACGTGACTGAAGACCCTAACCCTGCCTCTCTTAATGCATCTGGCACATAAACCAAAAAATTATATCTCCATAGCTCCTTGTTCATGTTTGTCATACTGTTTTTATTCAGTTACTTTCTGTACATCTTATTTATCATGAATACATTTCTACTTATTATGTATTAGCCTCCCCCACATATTTATTTTTTGCCTACTCCAATTATTTCAATTTCAATATATTGAGACTAAAAATCCAAGTTGCTTCATGACAAAATTCTCAGATGAAATACGGAGGACATTAATATACCGCCTTATTGTATACAGTGAATTTGAGGATTTTATTTATTATATTTATTGATTCTATTTTTTTGCCTGCCTAAATGTTGAATGGAGTCCGTTAAAGATAATGTGTTCGTCTTCTTGTTCTCTTAAGGTCCACATCCAAAATGCCGCGCTGGCCGGAGGAGTTGCAGCAGGAACAGCTGGTGAAATGATGCTGACGCCTTACGGCTCCATGATTGTTGGTTTTCTGGCTGGCATCATCTCTGTTCTGGGCTTCAAGTACCTCTCAGTAAGAATAAGTCATACTTCACATAAGAAAATACAACCAAACAAGGCAGATACCTGATTCTCATCCACATTGACTGCATTGTTAGATAACAGGCTAGTTATTGATTATTCAATTAAAACAACAGATACAACACACAAACATGTAAAATAATAACAGGGTAAAGTGAATCATGGACGGCTCAACAGGTTTAAACATTTAGAAGTCAGCATCAAGTAGGATGCATCGAAATTAATACAAACAAATCATACTTGCGTAATAAGACTTTGATGGGCTTTACAGTGGTGTAGCAGATTCAATGTGTCGGCTACTTGTCTGGTGGTGATTGATAATGGATGGATGGATGGAGGACTTTGATATTTAACATGATTCAACATGATCATCTCGTCTTCTCCTCGTTTCAGCCCATCCTTGAAGACAAACTGAAGATCCAAGACACCTGCGGGGTTCATAACCTGCATGGCATGCCCGGCCTCTTCGGTGCCATCGTAGGAGCAGTAACGGCCGCCATGGCAACCGTAGACATTTATGGAGCAGGGTGAACATTTCAGTTAATATACATCTGATGTATGATGTGTTTCCCTTAGACAGGACCAGAATCACTGCCTCGCTCACAGGTGCACGTTCCCAGCCTGCCCCTCTCAGTAGGATTTACGACCCTTGTTTAGTGTAGGAGCGTTTGTATGTGACACAGCCACCCACTGCATTCTGGGTAGAGCAGTGAAAAAGAGAGATTGTCTACAAAGGGAGGTGGACCTGTCACACAAACACAGGACTTTAACCTTGACTATGTTGCACTGTAAATCTTGCTCCTGCTGATGTTGGGACTCTGAAATTCATTGACTCTGAACTTCCTGATCTGTTCCAGTCCTGACCCTGTGCTAGTCCTGCTCTATGTGGAAAGTGTCCTGAGATAGCTGCTGTTGTTATATGACAGCATAAATAAAACGGAATTGAATTCTGGTACATGATAAAGCAACGCGAGGGGGGAACGTAGCCTGAACATACTCCTTGGTGTTCCAATTAATTGGAGTGTCTGTATTGTCTAATCTGATCTGTAAATGGTTTCAGCTCTAACATGAGCAGTGAGAATGAGGTTCAACATGCTTCAACTTATCAGTTTAAGGGAGCAAGACACCAGCAGTGGTTTGTCCTGAATGCCCACATTTCTCAGTTTCAGTGTGATCTCTGTAGGGGTTTGACTGCAGAAGAGAATTTACTTAAAGATTATATCAGTGACAGATCACATTCCTCATTTGGCCCAAGGCAGCATGTGAGGACCTGCAGAGAGACGCGGTTTTGTGCAGCGATCCATATATCTGTCTAGAACTGACTGAAGGTTTGTGTGTGTTGCAGTATGGCAGACGTATTTCCTGATGTAGCAGATGGAAAGATTGATGCATCTTACCAGGGCATCCGTCAGGCCATTTCCCTGTCTGTCACGCTCGGCATTGCCCTGGGGGGAGGACTGATTGTTGGTAGGAGAAACTAAATTATATTTAACCAACAGAGTAAACACATTTACCTAACAGAGATTTAAAAACATTTAACAAACAGACCAACACATAGTTAAAACATTTAACTAAAACAGAGTTAAAACATTTAACTAAAACAGAGTTAAAACATTTAACTAAAACAGAGTTAATCATTTAGCGACACATAGTTAAAATTTTTAACTAAAACACAGTTAAAACATTTAACAACACAGAGTTAAACATTTAACAATACAGAGTTAAAACATTTAGCAAAACAGAGTTAAAATATTAAACAACACAGAGTTAAAACATTTAACTCATAGAGATTTAAAACAATTAACAATACAGAGTTAAAACATTAAACTAAAACAGAGTTAAAATATTTAACAATACAGAGTTAAAACATTTAGCAAAACAGAGTTAAAATATTAAACAACACAGAGTTAAAACATTTAACTCATAGAGATTTAAAACAATTAACAATACAGAGTTAAAACATTAAACTAAAACAGAGTTAAAATATTTAACAACACAGAGTTAAAACATTTAGCAAAACAGAGTTAAAATATTAAACAACACAGAGTTTAAACATTTAACTCATAGAGATTTAAAACAATTAACAACACAGAGTTAAAACATTTAGCAAAACAGAGTTAAAATATTAAACAACACAGAGTTAAAACATTTAACTAAAACAGAGTTAAACATTTAACAATAGAGTTTAACATTTAGCAACACATAGTTAAAACATTGAACTAAAAAAGAGTTAAAACATTTAACTCACAGAGATTTAAAACATTTAACAACACACAATTAAAACATTTAACAACACAGAGTTAAAGTAATTAACAAAACAGGGATTTAAAACAATTAACCAACACAGAGTTAAACATTTAACTAAAACAGAGTTAAAACATTTAACCAACTTTTTCTTCAGGTTTCATTTTGAAGCTTCCTATCTTCGGTGCTCCTCCTGACACCATCTGCTTCGAGGACAGCATCTACTGGGAGGTGAGTCCGGCCCTAATATTTCAAGTTGTCACTTCCAATTTAGAAATTTCAATTAAGAATCAAGTGAAGAGTAAGTCAGCTGAAAACTGAATAGCACATTATGTGTCTCAATAATCAAAGTTTCCAATAATAATGTCCATATAATTAGTAGCAAATTACATTATGACATAATTATAGGCAAGAATATAAACTGAAATATATGAAGAAGAAACTTACAATAATGATGAATTTATATTTATTTGGCTTTAGATGCAATAGGTCTTTAAATGTAATCCCCATTTCTGAATGATTAGAAACAAAGTACACCATTCTCTCCTCTTTAATTCTTCATTAATAATTATGTTCCTGTAAAAAGAAACATCACCATCAAACATTTAACGTATAATTTCAGAGACTCTGCTGAACTTTTCTGGATGAAATAAACACCAGAGAGATGAAGTATTGCTCGTTATTTAGTTTTAACAGTGTAGGAAGTCCAACAACCACAAGATGGCGCCGTCGCTCTGACATTCATGTAATGTGACTGCTGCTGCTGATGAAGCAGGAAGTAGTCCCTCCTGATGACTTCATTCCTCAGATTTCCCCACAATGCAACGTGAAACACTTTTTTTTCATGTATTAGTTAACATCATAGACGAGATTTGTGCCTCTTTTATCTGGTTTATTACAAAGGAATAGAATTAAAACCATCATATTAAATCGTAATTTAACTGTTAATGCGTTAATGGAGGATGGACTTTTTCAACAGTAAAGATTAATCAAATATACTGCAAAAATATTTTCATAACTCCTGGAATTATTGTCTTTTTCTTATAAACCAATGACAAATGAACCAATGACAACAAATTACATAAAATAAAAAATGACTCTGTTCTTTCTTTTACTGAATATCTGATTAATGCTCTCAACAATAAAAACTTGAGGATGAACGTTAAGAGACACTAGAGTGACAATCAGAGAAGAATACCAGGATGTTGAGAGAAACAAGGTTGAAAAGTGTGGGAAGTCAATCTGTCTTTGTGTCTTTGTGTCCTTGTGTCTTTGTGTCCTTGTGTCTTTGTGTCCTTGTGTCTTTGTGTACTTGTCTCAGGTACCTGGAGACGAGGAAGGTCACGAGGACCAGCTGACTGCCGTGAATACTGCAGAGACTGAGAAGCTCAACAGTTAGAAACACATGCGCGCACACACACACGCACACACACACATACACATACACATACACATACACACACACACACACACACACACACACTTTGGGCTGTAAGTGTTCCTGGATTTGTTTTGGTTTTGGTTGCGCAGAAATAAACCATCTTATAAATGATCAGGTTATTGATCAATGTGGACACTAGAGGTCTCTCCGGAGCCGTGTCCTTGCTGCAGGGTTACAGTTAGTCCAGGTCTAACTAACTGTCCCCTAAACCAGGTCAACAGTTAAACCAAAGGCCAACAGACTCCTTCCATAATAACTGAGGAAAAATAACCTTTAATAAAGTGATTGTTTTCTTGTGATGAAACAATTATATATTTCTTCATTTTAAATACAGGATGTCTGCAAAAAAAAAAGAAGAGAATTGGCTCAGTGATGTTTTATATATGTGTATTATCGTTTTATACTTTAGGTTTGGGATTTTATTTTTCATACTAAACTCTATGTGATTAGTTAGAATAGAAATGTTGCAGTTGATTCAGTTATGTACCTTTTTTATTAATGTTAAGCAAATTTGTTGTTGTTGCCTGAATTGATTTGATGAAAGCTGCATTCACAATTTGAAATAATTTTATTGTAATCAGAAGTAAAGTCAATATTGAATTGTTCCATCGTGTCTCATTTAATATTAAATATTAAAGTGTATTATGAGGAAGTCATCATCCCATTGACAGAAACAAAGAACATTGTTAGGAAATAATTGATCGATTCATGTTGCATCTGATAAGTTAAAAGTGTTTCTGTTCACACTTTTAAAATGACACAGTTATTATTATAAGTGTTTAGCTAATGAGGAAGAGGAAGCATCAACAACAATCAATCAATACATCAATAAAACTTTATTTGTATAGCACCTTTTTATACAGGTTAGTACAATTCAGTGATGACTATAAAAAACAACAGAAAAGACCAAATCAACTTAATAATTCAACTAAATAAATTAAGAATGAAATATTAAGGATATAAAATTCTAATTGATCAACTTAAATATAATAAAATATTTGAATAAATAATGTAAAATAATAATAATTATAATTCATCGTTCATGTTTATGTGAATTATAATGCGTTACTTTTCATATACAAGCAGTATAGTATAAACTACCTGATTAAAATCACTTGCTATCAATATTTCTACAATAATATTTTGCCACATGACTCATGTTGATTTCTATTAATATATCAACTTTGCTGAATGAGCTGCTAGCGTACCTTAATGATGTCCTTCCTGTTAGCCTGCCTCTCTGTCTCTTTAATGGGCTCTCATACTGAGGGCCCCAGCAGGCTGCAGGGGCCTCGTCTGACCCCCCACCCGTGTCGGTGATGGTACCTCGGCGTGAACGGGCGTCAGGCGTTTTCCCAGGAAGGAGAAGACAGGTGGACAGCTGTTTAGTGAATAGGGGCTTAATAAGCTTCATCGAGCTAATTAACATGCAGAGAAAATAACCCTGATTATGGTAATTATTCTGTTGTCTAATACGTCTTCTGGAGCTTGTTTGACATCATACCTGAAATATGTTGAAGACCTTGAAAATATATAAGGTCTTAAAGCGTGAACCACAGCTGTGATGAGACTTCATGAAATGTTAATTGTTTCATTCCTGTTTTGAAGATATATTGTGTAGTAATAACTGCTGTTTATCATCTGATTAAAGCTGCAGAACAAATCAATTATCAGTTTGTTATGTGTAGAAAACAAAAATATTCTTAATATAGTTGTAACGTCTTTTATTCATCAGTGGAGAAGGGTGAGGATTTTTTCAGATTTGTTCATCTTTCCATTGAATTACCTCAGCTTTATTTTGAAGTTCAGACTTCAGCTCCTTCACATCCTGTCACATTTCATCACAATACTACTATTTTGTTGTCTTTCTTTGGCTGTAAATGTTTGAACACATTAGTAACATTAAATACGAGGAAGGAACGTGTGTGAGAATCAGAACAGCGTTTCTCTCTTTCAGAACGTGACGTTTAAATCCAAGAGGCCTCGTCAGCCTCCTCGCCGCTTAACATGTGGCCCTTGAGCAAGGCAGGCCATGGGAATGGTGCTGACAGCAGGTAGCGGTGAGCAGCTGTAGCCTCCTGTGGCTCAGGATGATAATGGGTTAAAAGACTCCTTCAGGATCTGCTGGTCCCCTTTGGGAGCTCTGGCCCTGTGCCGAGATTTAGACCTGATTTCATTCTCTTTTCATCTTTTCATCACTGTGGAGATGATTTATTGTCGTGTGTATTGTCAGTTTGAAACAAAACAACGACATGAAAAATGTAACGAAACGACTCGTTAAGGTTCAATAAAACACATCCTGTTTTGGTTTTATTAAAACAAATACAATCAAATAAACCAGTGTGTCCTTGTGAGGCCTCATGTCTTCCTCCTCCCAACACGGACTCACGGACTCGCGTGAGACTCATTTGTGAGTTTACGAAATGTCGTAAATGACAAACGTAATCCATCACAGACTGCGTTTCCCTTGAACTCACAACGTGGTTTCGTTGTGTGGGAACGTGGTCTTTGGGAGACGGGACTGAGTCCGCCCCGGGAGAAGAAAAGGTCTCACAAAATAAAGAACCCAACTCTATTTGAGTCTCTGCACTTCTATACTGCATATAATCTGATGATTGTAGAATTAGTCCATCGCTGTGTAAAAATGTATCGGTTATTTGAATGTATCCTCATACTTATGAACACAGAATCAAAGAATCATCAGTAGTAGAAAAGATGGAAATCTGTAAATGTTTCTTGTTTGAGCTGCAGGAAGCTTCATGAAAACGACTTCAGTCACTCTGGTCTCCTTTAGGTCCAGATTATATGTTGGTCATTGGTGTGGATAACCCTAACCCGGCGACACACCAATGACCAACGTATAATCTGTATAATCTGGACCAGATGACAGCAGTGACTGATGGATCAGTGTCAGCGGGAACACTGACTTAATCCAGGAAGTTACTACTACATGAGGACTTGGGAGGGACTACGTGAGGACTTGGGAGGGCTTCACTTGAGGACTTGGGAGGGACTATATGAGGGTTTGGGAGGGACTATGTGAGGACTCGGGAGGGACTATATGAGGGTTTGGGAGGGACTATGTGAGGATATTAAACAACACAACAGCTTTTATTTTTTTTAACATTGTAAAGATGTTGATTTGTTTGAAAGGTGCTCTAGAAATGAACTTGATTGATTGATTGATTGATTGATTGATTGATTGATTGATTGATTGATTGATTGATTGATTGATATTTCCTATTCCATCCAAAGGATTTTCATACAAGACAATCAAACATCAGATATCTGATAATAAATAGACGTGAAGCTCATTAATAAGCAGCGTCTCTAGGACTTTAAATGTTCTTTTTGGCTGAAACACCGGCCCTTTAATTCTGCACCCAATGACTAAACAAACCCAAATTTAGACCCTTAAAACAAGCGTCATGTGGACGATCTAAAGAAATGATATTCATGGATGTGTTAGACCACTATGACGGGGGGCCGTCCCCTAATCCCAGAGTTCCTGCAGGTCTCGGCCCCCTAACAAGGTCTCCCAGTGGACCCATTACAAGAGGAAAAACCAACAAAGCAGTTATTACACACCCATTATGAAAGATACCAGGGGTGAAGGGGGTCAAGCTGGACACCACCAGGACAAAAGAGCACCGACCGACGCCCCCACCAAAAACAATCCAAACCAGCCACTTCCACCACACGCAAGCCTCCCAGATCCAGGCTTTGTGAGGGACGGCGGAGGTCGGCGAGGTCGGGGGCTTGATGGCCTGTTAATTGAGTGAGCCCATTGAGGGAGCATGTGGCTCAGCGGGGCCTCAGTGGGGCCTCAGAGGGGTCAACGTCTTCAACACGGAAGTCACGCTAGCTGGGAGCACATCTCCAAAGACCTTAGGACTGGTCTCACTGAGTCCTGGAGGACAGGTTCAGATCACCTGATGAGACCATGGGAGATGTGCAACTAAAATGTGATTGATTTGAATTACCTGTAATTCGTTAAAACCCTGAAAATCATGGACGGATTACTGAACTCTTCTGCCGGGGACGACGAAATTAACGACCAAATGAATATCGGGGGCATGATGACAAAACAGCACAGAAGAGGAATGTAACATGATATCGCTGGGCACCGATGGGAATTTTGTCCCTGTCTTTTCCCCATAACCCGTCCTAACCTCGGCCATTCTCCTCCAATCACAAACACTCTTTGTCCCCCCCCCCCAAAAAAAAAACCTTTATGGATGCCAATTTGCATGAAAAAAACAAGCACCAACACTTTTCTCTCTCATGGGACAGGAGACACACACACACACACACACACTCTCTTTTAAACGTAATTAAAACAGGAGGTGCTCTCACAATCAGCCTTTGTCTTAGCTCATGGCGAGGGGAGGCGGGCCGAGGGGCTGCCGCATATTAATTAGGAGGCTCTGGTGTGAGAGCCAATCAGGCGTGTTAAACAGATGACATAGTGGGACAAATATGGCACTAGATTTCTTGCTGCTCTCCCACGGTGGCGCATGGATACAGGCGGTATACCAACTTCGGTGCAACTTCCAGGACATGGCACGCTGCCAGTGTTTGAACATTGGCAGCAGGGGCTTCTGGGAGAATCAGCATCCGGAACAATGAGGAGGCGCCGTGCTCCGCAGCAGGAAGACGAAGACGGCGGGTGGGAACGCCACCGGTAGGTGGCGGCGGCGAGTGCAGAAAGCTCAGACCTGCAGCTCCTTTGGTGTGTTTTTTTTCCCATAATCCTCAGCATGTGCAGTAAAGCTACAAACGGATGTTTTCCAGATGAATAATGAAGAGAACATCATCACACCTCCACTGTTTTTCTGACAACAACCGTTAGCTGAGATGTAGCGTCGGCGTTCAGACCGGAAACATGTGTTCGGTTATCAATAACGCGGCGTTCTCTCCCTCTCTCCCTCTCTCTCTTTCCATTCACAGTTGAGGAGAACAATCAGGTGTAATAAATCAGTGAGGGAGGCTGACAGGCGGATCAGGGTCCTGCCAGACCTCCAGCACCCTCTTTCACCCTCGAGGGCCACCCAGCTTCACTGACGTGGGTGATCTTTGTGTTTCCTGCTTCCCTTTTCCTTTCTGTCCTCCTCTGTGATTGGTTGCCACGTTTGTTCGCCGTTTCCTTCTCGTCTTTTTTGATCTGGTCCTCCTCTCTTGAGTTTGTCTTATTCGGTTAATCTCTCCGGGTCTTTCTCGGCCTTTCTCTTCGCCGTGGCCACCGATCCCTTCCTCTTTGCCAACTCGCCCCTCTGTCGCTTTCTCGTTCTCGCCAATAACTCCCCCCCCTCCCTCCCTCGGCTCTTCCCATCCCATGGGGGGGCACTTTGCTGCTCCTGTCTCTGGATCTCCGCTGTTGGCACGACGATGTGAGCGGCGGCCCGGTGTGTGGAGGGGAAGCTGTGTGAGCAAACGGGTGCCCACGCCACCCCGGCGCCACAAAGGACTCTTTCTTTGCCCATCAATGGCTTCCATTAACGACGGGCCCTCGGCCTCTGGAGGGGATGTCAGGCTTCCCGAGATGGCACACAGAGACGGCCATTAGAGGCAGGAAGCCGGGGGCAGGGGCATCATGGGAGGGGGAGGGGCAACGAGGGCATGAGGCGGCGTTTTGTGTTCTGATCTCAGTTGTGTGGATACAGACGCAAACTCCCAAAGGACACATTAATTCTCCCTCACAAACACACACACACACACACACACACACATTCAGCTGCTGCAGGCTTTTGTTGCTGTAAATCATAGATATTTTCTGTTGATAATTAATTAAATCTGAATTATTTTGATTTTGATTTTAATTCACATCAAATACTTGTTAGAAGTTCACTGTTGCTTTTAGTCATTTCATGTCATTTCTTATCTGACAATTAAGAAGATCTATGAGAGTGAAATATTTTGAAGATTTAGATTCTTTATTCCAGTCTGAAACTTAAAACCTCTCCAGTATTTATATATTCATATATATATATATGAACCTGAATATCCATGATAAACAAATATAAGACGTATATCATTGTGATTGTTGAGTTCTTTATTTTGAAGGAGCAGCACAATAAATCTGACCAACCAGTAAGTTTCTCCAAACCAGCGATACGTTGGATCAACGTGTGGATGTGAGAGCAGGTGGTGCTGAGATGAAGAGATGGAGGCAGATCAGAGGGGTGGGGGGGGGGGGGGGGTAAATGATGTAGATTTGTAATTATTGCCCCAAACCTCTGCACAGTAGATAAGGTGAAAGCGGTGAACAGTAGAGGATGTGTAGAGATTTATGATCTTTGGCCTTATTTAATGCAATGCTTCTTCATACCTTGGAATGTTTAGTTTACACGTTCAATAACAAGAAGCATCAGTTCAACAAGCAATATAGGCCTAATAAATAATGAACAGGTTACCATAGCAACATATAACTGAGCAGTTAAATTCACATTATTGCACATAGACTATATTGAAATTGAACATTGTAACAGTGAGGGTCTGCTGGTTTACTGGTTTACTGGCAGCAGAGTCACGACGTCGCTCAGTGATCGAACTCTCTGAGAGCCGCCATCCTCTTCCCCTCAACCCAGAGGAGTTCTCCTTCTCCTCCTCCTCCTCCTCCTCATCCTCCTCTTCTACCTCCTCCTCTCTCCTGAACCTCCTCCTCTTCCTCATCCTCCTAGCTCTTTGTTCTTTATTCATGAGGAGGAAACTGCCTAAATGAAAATGGCAGCTGTTTGCTTACGAGTTCCCACGACGATTAAACTTCGTCTTCCTTCAGTTCGGCCTGTCTTCACTGATTAGACCTAATTCAGGAGAGACGGGGGGGTGGAGAGGGAGGGGAGAGAGAGAGAGAGAGCGAGAGAGAGGGGACAGAGAGAGAAGGGGGAGAGGGAGGGGGGACTTCTTCTGATTGGTCTGTTCCCAGCATGCATTGGTACAACATGACGCCAACACACCTGGAGTCACATTTGACTATTTTGAATAAATCTACCTTGATTGTCTAAATACTCTGAGCTTTATTCATTAAGAAGAAAATACAACTTTTATCACAAAATAGTCAAAGATTTTAGAATATCTTCATAAAAAGATCCTTTTATTGACGGTAAAGTCCATTCCTGACCGTAACCACGTGGTTATTCTTGTAAACATGATGACTTGTTGCTTTCCTTGATTAATAACTAGCATCACATTCATAAACGTCTTCCCTGACAGCCCTGGAATGATGCACAGTTATTAGTGACGACATTACCATGAGAAAGCACCTCCGTCTCACTGCACTTATTTGACCTCTGACCTCCCCTTTGTGCCACCCAGACAACAAATTGCTGCCGTGGTTCAGCGCTGCTCGACGGCCTCCCGTCCTCTCACCGGGGGAGATGAGTGGGAGGGGGTCTCTGGTGTAATGGTAAAGTCATTCCCATACACCCCCCTAAAAGACACATGCTCCCACAGTCCTCCGCAGACCGGCTGGAGGACTCCTTTCTTTGCCACACTGCTCCTGTCTGCTCCCTCCTTTCATGTCTGAGTTTTAATGAAGAGGGGACCCATGAGGAGCATGATGGGGGGACCCTGAGATCCTGAGACCCTGAGATCCTGAGGCCGGAGACATTGGACGCTTGTATATCTGTGTCTGGCTTTGGAGGCTTAATCCCATATCCCATTGCAATGGGATAGAAAACATATGCGGCATATTACGGTGCATGGTATTCACAGCAGCATCAATGATGTCCTCTGTTTCACCGCCGGAGCGTCTTTGTGCGAGCGTCTGCTACCAGATGGTAATCGCCGCGTCTGCTTTCAACGCGGAAGCCGTTTTGATGACAACAACGTTGTGTTCACATTGTTGCTGCCGACAGATACTTGATTGTTTTTAACGCTTCTAATTCTTATTATCACAAGATAAAGTGGGGAGAGTTTTATAGCAAAGACGTGCAGCAGCAGAGACTGTGTTTCTAATTTTGCTTTTGGTGCTTTTTTTGGACATCACAACTGTTATATAGGAACCAGTGACTCACCAGGTGTGTCCAGGTGGGACAGTAAGCCCTGGGTTCCTCCTGGTGCACTGTGTGTGTGTGTGTGTGTGTGTGTGTGTGTGTGTGTGTGTGTGTGTGTGTGTGTGTGTGTGTGTGTGTGTGTGTGTGTGTGTGATCATGAACCTGATCATGAACCTGAACCCAGTCTGGTCCATGCTGCTGTGATGACCCCTCCTGTCCACCAGGGGTCTCTGTTCCTGCCTCTTGGAGGACGTTAACAGCTGATGAGCCACAGCTGAGCCTGATTGAGGCTGCAGGTATAAAAGCTCCCCAGAGGAACGTGGACCTCTCTCGCTCTCGCTTGCTTTCCGCTGTTACAGGACTGCTGCTTTATTTGATTTAGACTCTTTTACAAATGCAAACATGACTCATCAGTGACCTCTGACCTCTGAACTTCCACATTTGTTTCCTTCTGTTGTTTTAATATGAGAAATTCATATTTGTTACTTTGAACTTGTGTTCTTCGAGTGCACCATCCTCACAACCACTCTCAGGCACCTGAATGCACCATCCTCACAACCACTCACAGGCACCTGAACGCACCATCCTCACAACCACTCACAGGCACCTGAACGCACCATCCTCACAACCACTCACAAGAACCTGAACACACCATCCTCACAACCACTCACAGGCACCTGAACGCACCATCCTCACAACCACTCACAGGCACCTGAACGCACCATCCTCACAACCACTCACAGGCACCTGAACGCACCATCCTCACAACCACTCAAAGGCACCTGAACGCACCATCCTCACGACTACTCACAGGCACCTGAATGCACCATCCTCACAACCACTCACAAGAACCTGAACGCACCATCCTCATAACCACTCACAGGCACCTGAACGCACCATCCTCACAACCACTCACAGGCACTTGAACGCACCATCCTCACAACTACTCACAGGCACCTGAACTCACCATCCTCACAACTACTCACAGGCACCTGAACGCACCATCCTCACAACTACTCACAGGCACCTGAATGCACCATCCTCACAACTACTCACAGGCACCTGAACGCACCATCCTCACAACTACTCACAGGCACCTGAACCCACTATGATCACAAAGATGGACAGATTGCCGGATGTCCGGTTCATAGCCTCTGATTCATAGTCTCCAGTTCATAGTCTCCGATTCATAACAATTCATAGACTCCGATTCATAGTCTCCGGTTCATAGTCTCCAGTTCATAGTCTCCAGTTCATAGTCTCCGATTCATAACGATTCATAGTCTCCGGTTTATAGTCTCCAGTTCATATTCTCCAGTTCATAGTCTCCGATTCATACCGATTCATAGTCTCCAGTTCATAGTCTCCAGTTCATAGTCTCCGATTCATAACGATTCATAGTCTCTGGTTCATAGTCTCCGGTTCATAACGATTCATAGTCTCTGGTTCATAGTCTCCAGTTCATAGTCTCCGATTCATAACGATTCATAGTCTGCGGTTCATAGTCTCCGATTCATATATAGACAAATAGACAATAGACAAAAACGTGAGTTTTCAATGTTAAACTTTATTTATATTCCAACACAGATTTCATACGAAGGCACTCATGGTGAACATCACAGCCAACACTTACATATTATATATAATATATATATGTATGCACTCAGACATATGACACATAAGTTGATCTGCATCGAAGGGAAAATGAAGATTTCATTATTTAACACTACAAATCATAATTGTCAAGCATCTGGACTAAAGATGAAGAACATCATCTCCAGCTCATCCAATCAGATCAGTTCTGAGATGATTATCAGAAGAATCTCTGCATAGATAGTTTGAAGTCATATTAAAAAGATTTGCATAGATCAATAAACATTTGCCACTTCCCGGGAAAAAAAGAGTCACACACACTCCGTCACACACAATCCGTCTCACACACTCTACACACACTCTACAAAAGACGAAGAAATGTCTTCAGACCAGACCGGGATCCAGATCGAGGACTAAAGGGACTGAAGAAACCAGTTGCATAGAGTATAAAGACGACAGCTCACTCCTTCGCCATTGTGTCAGCTGACACATGGAGCTGCCCAATCACAGTGCAGTATTCATCACTGCTGCCGTGGGTCTCACATTCACGTGTCTTTGAGTCCAACTATCAACTAAGACTCATCATGTTGCTTCACGTCTAAGTGGGAGATTGTTTATAGTAAGAACCATAACTACGTAACCAACCGTTGTCTGTCATGTTTCCCACAATCCACCTTAATGTTCACAACCAATCCCGCCATGGTACGATTATGCATCACACGCCGTGAGATATGGCGAGTTCCAGAAAGTGAGGCCGTTGGCCGGAGCCATAGTAGGGATCGGCGACAGCGTCCATGTTTGATCGACAGTAAGGAAGCGTCTGCTTCAGACCGCCATCAGCTTCAGACCGCCATCAGCTTCAGACCGCCATCTGCACCACCAACGTTCACCTGCAGAGAGAAAGACAACGTTAAGATGCGCCAGCAACTCCTCAGCGAGTCGCCACTGCGAAAAGTTGTCTTTCAACAATGTGGACCCAAAAACATTAAAAGGGTGTTTACTTTTAGAAATCACCTAAATTACATCTTTTCTCACAGGCAGTCAACTTTCCCACAGTTCATGAACGCATCGTGTGTGACTAAGGCGTCAAAAACAATACATTTTTCTCGCAAACTGGAAGCTTCGATGGACTCGGCGGAGACCGACTGTTGCAGACGTCTCAGTGAGTGAAATGTGACTGTTTGTGGTTCAGAGGGTTAAACATGAAAGCGTGTGTCCTCAGGTCGAGGAAGGCGGCGCCCGGCGCCCGGCTGAAGGGATTGAAGGTGCCTGGTACGCTGCGAGCTGCTCACACAAAGAGGAAGCATGTGACCAACCTGAATTACTTTCTTACATTTCAAGCAGCTCATACAAGCAACTTAAAAATGTTCCAGCGGGTCACCGAGTGCAGAGCGAACCCATAAAGCCAATCAACAACGGTTGCGCTAATTAGCATTGCGTGAGCTATCAGCTAGCATCACATTAGAGTTGGCGTTTAGCGCCACGTTTGGTGGGGAGGGGGCTAACAGTGGAAGGAAGGGGGGCTAACAGTGGAAGGGGGGGGGTATAAAAGGCAGTTTGGGGTATTGGTGTCGCTTTGAGTTATTGGCATCATGGTCTTGTTTTGTTGAGAGGACGACAGTGAATAAGCTTGTTAATGGTGAATTTACAGCCTCAGCATGTGGCCTCATAAAACCAGGGGATCGAGGGGATGATGAGAGAGAGAGAGAGTGTGTGTGTGTGTGTGTGTGTGTGTGTGTGTGTGTGTGATGCGGGGGGGGGGGGGGGGGGGGGGGATTAGTAAAGTGGAAGACGCCAGTAATTAAGAGTCTGAAAGAGAGGGAGAGAGACGCAGCGCTCAAAGCAAACTGAGTCTGGATTCCTCACTTTTTATTTATGCACCCCGACTCCCCCCCCCCCCCCCCCCCCCCCCTCCCTCCTTACTCGTCTCCCCCGCTGAATGAATAGCTATCACACCCCCCCCAATAGGGAGCTGGATTGAGCAAACAGTCAGGCTGTCAGCTCAATAGGAGGTCTGGCCATGAACTTGAAGTCCTTCCCAGGCCCCCAGCCTCACATTAGGGTTGGAGGGGTGGTGGTTAGGGGGTTGCAGCTTTTGCAGACTTTTGGGGGCCCCCTCTTGCCAGTGTTGGAGGGGGGACCCCTGCCACAGAGGTTCCCAAGGTTGGTGCTCTAGCTGGAGTAATGGGGGCAGGGTGCCCCAGCTGGCTGCCCCCCCCCCCCGTCACTGTGCTGATGGTGGGTTGGTGCAGACGGGACAGTGTCTGGTCTCCTGCCAAAGCTCCTCTAGACCCTCACTCACCCCCTCACCTCCAGCGGCTCCCGGCCCTCCCAGCTTCTCATCATCTCATTAGCCAGCAGCCACTCCACTGTCTACTGTTTGCATTGTTTTGGGCTCTGCATAATTTACACAGTAAATTGAGAAGGACCCCGGCCCCGTCGCTCAGTCCACCACCTGTTTCTAGAAGCCTGGCCGTGATTAGTGCGCTTTGGCTTTGACACAGTTACCAGAGCACTTCTCAGGAAAGCCAAGCGCCGCCGCTATAGGCCTCGTCGCCAGAATTACGAACGCAGGAAACTCAGCGTTGACCTAATTACAGAGCTGCCATCACTAACAAGGATTTCTCTTCTAAACTGAGAACCTGAGATGATGTTTAGCAACAGTCTCTTTTCCTTCTGTCACCTTGAAACAGCCGTCGGTCTGTCAAGCTTTGGCATTGTGTCTGTGACCTCCACACCACACAAACAAAGGGAGCTCTCTCTGCTGCAGGGACAATGGTGTGTGTTGTTTACCGGCTGTCTTACCTAACGGGCACCGCTAATTGGTGTTTTGGTTTAAGCGGTTTTCAAAGTTGGGAATAATGCTGCACCGTAACGAGCAGCTGAGGGAGAACAATGCTGGACTGTGTGAGTGCCGACGGCCCTCCAACACTCACCATCCACTTCTCTCCCTCCAGCTTTGTGTTGGTTGCGGACTCATTGATTTCATCACTTTCCACTCGGGACACATTCTCACCTTCACATCATTTATTGTTGAAACCAGAAGATTTTTTTAGAATTGATGTAAAAAAAAACAGCCACATTGTTTTATATCTATGGGAAAATTTAGTGCATATAGAGTGCATCTATGGAGTTATGAATTGTGCCTCTGTTATTGTCCAGAAGTCACAGCTTGCATCGTAGCTTCAAAATGGCAGCCGCCACCACCGCCATGTCGGGGCACGTGTGTGAAGATGGCATGAGAATTCCCAAACGGGAAAGAAAAGATGGCGCTTCAGAGGGCAGATGCCCACTGAAAGCCCCCTGAGAGGCATTGAGAGCAGAGTGATTTAATGTGCGCACACACATACAAAACAGACTCCGCCCACATCGCCTGACCCTCCCCTCCACCCATCGGCGCACCTCGTGAATCGTGCAATTAACAAACACGTCCAAGGTGATTAAAAAAGGAAGCCAGTGCCCACTGGAGAAGGGGAGCGAGGGTATGGCGGAGGAGGAAGAGGATGGAGGGTCGCCGTGGCGCCGGATGAAAGATGCAGCGCGGTGGGCGCCATGAGTTTTGGTCTGTTACCTGCACTGACTGCTCTTCCACTTCCATTTCATGCCAGCGTTGCTCTAAGATGGAGGCGCGAGCTGCGTCTTGCAGATCGGGAGAAAGGGGGCAGTCTGCTGAGGATGGAGCGGAAGAGGAGGAGAAGGGAAGAGGCGATGCCGAGGAGGGCAAGGAGAAAGGGAGGGCAGGATCAACGGCAACCCTCCTCCTCCATCTTCTCTGTGCTTCAGCTGCTCGCCTGCACAGAAAACCAGGAAGGAAAAACAGAGGGAACATTTTTGGTTTATTCATCAAAACGCACGTGTTTAGTTCACGGAAGCAAACGAACGCAAGCCATACACACATGACTACGTGTGTACACACACACACACACACACACACCTTTTCATGTCTGTTCTCATGGTACAGTCTGCCCCTGAGCATGCAAATGACTTTCATTATGCAAATGCATGCAAATCAGATCCAACCATCTGAGATTCAAGGGTGGGAAAGAGAAAAAAAACTCGACACAGAGATTGAATGAAAGACTGAAAGAGAAAAGGGGACAAGAGAAAAATCCCTTTGAGTGGCAGGAGGCGGTGAGTTAGGTAAATGCTCTGTGGAAAACAACGGTAGCCCCTTCGGACAAACATTACCGTCTTTTATTGTGCCTGTGACTTCATTTCTTGGAGTTTAATTTGCTGCATCCTTATCGTTTTACAAGATACCCGCTCCCTTTTGTTTACATGATGTTGCCGCATTTCGTCGGAGGCTTGCTGAATGTAAACACTACCTACTTCAATTCAATGATGCTTGACGTTCCCGTCACCTCATACTTGTGTCTGACAGCTGCAGCGAAGCATTAGTGAACATAATGCAGCATTGGTAGACGTGTAAGCAGCTGTTCAGCACTGTTGACATGCGACAGTGAAGCTAGCTTGAATCGGACGTAGCTCCACTAAATCTTACTGTAGTGTTATTGGGCATTTCGTTTAGCCTTTAGCTGACTCAAAGCCTTGGCTCTCTATTTGAATAGTCTTGCGCTGTAGCCCCTCTCATAGTACGATACTCTATACTTGCATCAGTGCAAAACAGCACCCAAAACTAAATGCTATTCACACTAACACACATGAGCACCGTGGGTATCAGATGAAAAGGGGTTATTTGAAATTGCTTGAAGTCAGTGTCTGTCTTTTCCAAAATCCTTCCCTCAATTGCCCCCAGCTGCCCATGCAGAGCTGCCAGTCTAAAACCGGGGTAGCACAATGTAGCTAAGTTCGCTATTCCCAGGAAGGTGGAGTCTATATCTTGCAGGTTTTGCTGCATGGATGGTGAACTCATCTATTCAAAGAAATCAACAAAGAAAGCTGACTAATCGGCGAACAGAGCACGCTGTCTGATTTAATACTTAATACGCTGAGCCCAGCAGAAAGGATCGTCCATTAGCCAGCAGAGGAGGGAGCCAGCTTTTGTATCTGGGTGTCAGAAGGGTGTGTAAGGTGGTAAAAACAGGGGTGACTTGGAGTGTGAGAGAGTTGGGGTGGGTAAGCGGGGAGAGGAAGGACTAACAAGGGTGGGGTACTGCTGAATGGTGGCGTACCTCTCCTAATTGGCACTTGACATTTTTTTGCCATTGGCACTGGAGTGGGCCAGCTTTCAAGCCCTCTCCGGGTCCTTGTTGGAAAAGTGCCTTATGCAAATATGGCGAATGGGCTCTATTGTGAAGCCTCTGATATTAACAGCTCACGCAACAATGAAATTGTGTGCTTATTCTGGACTCATAGGTGTGTGAGAGAGAGCTAGACAATGGAAGCGGCAACAGCTTCAGTCTGAACAGACCCTTCATCGGATGCTTTGCCAAGTCATTTCACCAGAATGGGCTTTTTTCTCTGAGGGCTGAGGCTCTCGGTAAAAGCTTCATTAGCAACTGAAACAAACAAATGCATGCACTGTTTTGCGCTGGCTCTGAGAGTGTCTGTTTAGACTGCTGCTGAATGGCTCCATTTATTGTGGTTGGAAATGCTGAAGGTATGGATAGAAACACTGGTTCTCTTTGAAAGACATTTCCCCTCTTTAAACATCACTGTCTCGGTTCTAAATGTGAAAATATAGTCAGGCTTCGGCGCTGTGCCACACTCCCCCTGATATTTCTTTCTTCCTCTGTGTGCCCACATTGTTTACCCTTAACTCGCTCCCTTGGGTGAGCGCAGCTCGAGATCTAAAGATATCTGCAGAGTCCCTTTTAGAGAGGACTTGGCGAATCACTGGGGAAATGTCGCAAAACTCAGCTACATTTTCAAAAGCAAGTAAAAAATGATAAGAGGCTAGTCGACAGCCGGGCCTAACACACTGTCCACTAAAACTACTCCAGAATTCTTGTCTGAGAACACAAAATTTCAGTTTTATCTCCACACAACTGTAAACCAACGGGGAGCAGCGGTGACGACAGAAGTAGACCCCGTGTGGTCCGAGCTCCGCCAGAGCACACCTGTTACCGCTAAGATGCTAAAGTTAATCCTCTTTGTCTGGGGAGGCCCGTTGACTTTTGAAACTGCTTAAGATACATCCATTTCTCTGTGAGCGCGTGGGGGTGGAGGGAATGCCGATGTCGTAGAAAATAACAGGGTCTCGTCTTGTGGTCCAGCCTAACAGCGAGGCCATTTTCCAAACCCTGTTGGTGAGTTCCGTCAAGAGAAAGGGAGGCAGAGAAAAGGGGGCAAGAATCACTGGGTCTTATTCAGAAAACTGTCTGGCTGCTTGAACCCAGCGGGGGTGAAAGCAAGGCAAAGGGGCACATTGTCTCTCAGTGACAAGTGGACTAGCTCTATTGACTGTAAAGTCTACTGGTGGGGAGGCAAGTAGGACCCGACCACAATGACTGTTTTTCTATTTGACACTTGGAGTCTAAATCTGCTTGGCTAGTGCAAGAAAGCTAAGACAAACCCAACTCCCCCTCCTCCTCTTCTTATCCACCACCCCCCCCTGCCTTCTTTTCCTCCTCCAGCCTTTCTCTGTTCTCTGTCTATTTCAGATTCTGCCCTGGGAGACCGAAAAAGAGACACCAAAGGCCCTTTGGTGGTTTTTAGGAACTCTCCCATCTCCGTGCCATTTTCAGAGAGAAGAAGCTAAGCTGGTCTCTGCTCTGACATCCCCGGTGTGGAGGGCTACTCATATAACTGTGCCACACAGAATCAGTACAAAGCATTTGCACCATGACATGTGTCTCCCAGGGCCCTGCTTAGAGTCTAAACACAATCTGCCAGGGACTACAGGTCCCAGTTAGCTCCGACACTCTAACTGACACAAAAAGTAGGCAACTTATCTTTACACTGCTCGTGTTTACCGTTTACAGTAATAGATCAAAGTCTACGTTGTAATAAAAAATGGTCGGCAGCACAATAGAGAGAACCAGGAAATACTTTTACATCCAAGAATCATCCAGAATTACATCTCTGACTTTTGCTTCCTGTCAAGGCCCTCAATCCTGTTTCCTACTGGCTGAGCCCAGAGCTCAAATGTCTCACTCAGCACCTGCAACACCGCAGGGAGGTTCTACGGCAGGTCTGGAGGAGATTGACATTGTGAGGTGAGGGTGCCATTCTAGATTTGGGGAGCTTCACTTCGGCCTTGCAACAACTGTTGAGAATTTGTACCAAGTCAAGCGGAATACATCCAAACCGCAGGGCGATGTTATAGCTGAGCCATGTTGAGGCAGCAAATCACCATGTGAAATATGTATTACAATTGGAGTTCACTGCTAGTCTTGTAGCTCCAAAAGCCTCGAGACCATGGGGACAATCCTTAAAGGCTTCTCTCAGCAGGAGCAACCCTACAGCTTTGATGGGCATAAAAGAAATCACACCTTCAATCAGCCACCAGAGGCCTTGAGGTTGGAGATCTGATTGACCAATTACTCTTCGCCGTGAGAACCTTAAGGCTGAGATTGTTCTCCTCTCGTCACTGGGGGCCCTTTCTGCTTGATTGGCCCCGGACCACTCCCCCCTCGGATCACAGCAGCATTCAGCCAGATCCCATCAGGCCTTTCCACATGGTGGCACCTCATGCAATGGAGGCTTTGCCACGGCCAATTCCCAACCAAGCCAACTGTCACGTCAAATCAAACAACAGCCAGGACCCCAAATCAAACATCTTTTCATGCAAAAGGGAGAAAGAAGTAGGTGGGAAAGAGAAAAAAAACAACAACGGCTAACTTAACAAAACTGGCCTCAAACAAATTCTTGTCTGTTTGCTTCGGTGCCGGCGGGGAGTTGGGAGCCCGGATTAACTCGGAGGGAGCATTCTTAACTCACACAATCCCGTCCAAGTCAGATCATATGTATAATTCATAGCACTGTCTGCAGCTCTGTCATATAACAGGCACATTCTCCTCATGTTGCATGCTCTTTTAATGCCGAATATGCAGCCGGCAAAGCTGAATTCCATGGAGCCAAGTGAATTGACCAAACTGGCTAGCAAACTGATTAGCTAACAGCGACTTGTTAAACAACTTGTCAGAGTTGAATCAGCTTGGGTGTTTTTCAGGATGCCTATCACTCCGAGCCATGTGATACTATGGCTAAGCCCCTGCATGCAGCCCCACACACAAGGATCATGGGGCTTATTAGATTAAAAGTGATCCTGTTGCACCGACCATACTGCTGAGGATCACTGCCACCGGTTGCAGGGCCGCTGTACGCATCGTGTACGGTACAACGTCCACTTTATTCCTAGATGTTAAGAGTCTCACAGTAACAGCAGGTTTATCTGAACAACCTACCTTTTACTGCATTCGGCTCCCGTCTCCTTTCTTCTCTCGTGTTGCAATTATTACGGGAGAGTTTGTGCTTCGCTTTTTTTGGAGGAAGGTGCGTTTGGGGTCTTCATGCCTTTTCAGGAGTGTAATGGGATTCTTGTTACTTTCGGTTATCTAGCTTTATGAAGAATGTACATCACTCATACAGCTAGATAACCAAAGATAACAACCAACCCCTAAGGCTACCCATCCTCTCAGGCGGCGGGAGACGTGACATGGCCCAAGTTCTTACCTGTAAGCAGACAAAAAAGTGGTTGATGTTAATTAAAATCCAACACAGCAGTTGATGCCAACACTGATAAAATATGTTACTACCGTGAGGCCTTTTTGCCTCAGTCAACCAACATCGGCGCTTAAATGTCCTGACCCTTCATTTAGTGGCATCATCAAGTGGCCCCTCAGCCCGCCTCAACCAATCAAAACCTCCCTCTGCACACAAAGCTTTGATTGGTCGGCACCATCAAAAACTCCCCAAAGTCAGAGGCACCAATCAAAAAAAATGTTGGAACCAGTCCAAACCGGCGCTCATCGCTATGGTGCAGTCGCCCCATCCACTGACTGGCTCGATAGGAGGGTGATGGCTTCAAACGCGGCCCCCCGCCACGGCCCAAATGCATTTTTAAATTAAAAGATCCTGGCTGTTTCACTACAAAAGAAACTGTTTGGTTTTCGATGACGGTATCTGATGCCAAAGCAGTTGAAGATGGCGGGTTGAAGACGTACACACACACCGCACGTACACACTAACAAACAATGATGTAATACGAGCACACACACACCCAGACGTACTGGAGCAGGAAGCACATGTCCTTTTCTTTCACACAAATATGTCCACAAGAATAAAGCCCAACACACTCCTCTCACGCTGAGGTGGCACATGGCAAAGGCCTCCTCTAATTAAAGCTGCTCTGTGTGCCCACATCCCTGTTGTGACAGGCTCCGCCCCCTCCGACACCACCGCCAACCGAAGCTCACTGACTGACAGCAGAGACTGAGACAGACTGTTCTAGTGACACTCAAACTCCACGACTGGACTGAAAACATGCATCCGTTAGCAGAGACGGCTACATCCCTGTTAGCAAACGAGTCCCACAAGCATGGTTCTCCCTCAGGGTTACACCAAGCACCTCCTCCTCCTCCTCCTCTTCTTCTACTCTCTGAATCTATGTAGATTTATAATAATTTATAATATTTATATAAAATATATTAACGTGTTTTCTTCATAAATAGCTCAGTCGGATGGATAGGTAGTTGAAATAATTCATATTTTATTATTATTTGCAGTAGGCTATATATATATACTATAAAATATGAATGTACATAATATATATTTATATATATTTGTACATTTATATGAATGAAAATTTCTATTTTTATTTATTTTAAATATTGAAAGCATGTCTTAATTTTTAATTTCGGTGTTTAACTCATCAGTAATATTATATTATAATAATATTGTAATTTTATTATTTTAAATGGGAATGACGTAATATTAGTTCAGAAAAAGGAGCTCGTTGAGTTTTAAAGGTTCTGTTAAAGTTGAGCTTCTTCACACACGTGAAACAAACCTCGTCAGGCTGTGCTATTGGCCGAGAACGCATGACGTCAACACATCCGGCGCCTCTAATGTGAAATAATTAAAGCTGATTAACGAGGAACTGATTCCTAATAAAGTCGCGGTGGTTTGGTCTGATTAAAACCACGTGGTAAAACATTTCATTTTATATTGCGCCATTTTGCAGGTTGAATTCTCAGATTGAATGCTGCGTTTTTAAGCAACAAAGGTAATTACGCACGAGTTTCGTGTGTGTGTGTGTGTGTGTGTGTGTGTGTGTGTGTGTGTGTGTGTGTGTGTGTGTGTGTGTGTGTGGCGATGAAGAGCTGAAAATTAGATTCGTAGAATCACTGAAAACATTTCGTCCTAATGAAAGTAATGATATTTTTACTAAATAATATTTGTTATGACTGAAGCTGTTTTTACTTCACATTATGGTTTCAATAATGAACCCAAGTTTATGTTTTAAAAACGTGTTTTTTCATGTGATAAATACCTTAAAATCACACGTCGATGTTATCATTTCATTCTTCAGAGACAAACGTTTCCTTTTACAGCAGCATCCAATCAGGAGCCCGCGTTAATTACAAAGCCGCGTTTATTATTCTATTCGACAGGAATTATTGCGTCTCCGTGTTCAGGGATCATAACTTTAAATACACTGCAATCACAAACTACGTGGTTCCGTGTGTGTGTGTGTGTGTGTGTGTGTGTGTGTGTGTGTGTGTGTGTGTGTGTGTGTGTGTGTGTGTGTGTGTGGCGCAACTCAAAAAATACATAATAACATCAAAATGTCGAACTTCCAATTTTTGAAAATTCAATTCCAGATTTTAACAGGCCTATATTAAATACATAGTTTTGCCTCCTCCTCGTCACATAAATGCTCATATTCATCACGAGCAACGTTTCATAATCCCAGTGTTTTTTCTTAAACCACCCAAAGCTACACACACACACACACACGCACACACACACACACACACACACACACACACACACACACTTTTCGCTCCCCCGGACGTGTGTGATCTCTTTCTCCGGTTCAGGTGTGAACGAGGCGCAGGCCTGTCTGATATTAATGTTCCAATATGTTTCTGTCCCCAGGCCCTGAACGCGTCATGACGGGGACGTTTTGGTGCTATTTGTTGCCCGAAGTTGCGGCTCGAGCTGCCCCCGTTAGCCGAGCCGGAGGAGCTTTGAGCCGCGGAGATTCTGGAGGTGTGTGACCAGGGGGGAAGGCGCCTTTTGGCCTCTGTGGCTCAACGCAATGAAACGGCGCACGATGCGTCACTGAGTACCAACAGCACTAATAAGGACAAGTTGCTGCTCCTCTGATGCATTTCATCATCTAACGGTGGTTATCTCATCGGTGACCTTTGACCGGTGCGCACACGTTCCACGTGACACATGAATGATGATTATTATTATTACTAATATATATATATCAGTCAGAACATCAAGTTAAAGAGAAACTCTCTGAATGAAACATCAGCACACACGAGACGACAGAAAGCATGAATGAACGGAAGGATGGAGTCCCATGTGGAAGACCTGCTGAAGACCTGCTACTGGAAGACCTGCTGTTCTCATCACCCGTATCCGCCTGCTGTAAGACCACATCAGCGCTGTAACGGTTCACGCATCCGCTCCGTTCGGTGATGGAAACGGCGCAGATGAAAACGCAATTTCCTCCGTTTTAAGCCGATATCCCGACCTGCCTGCGCCCCCTCCCCTCCCCGCCACCCCCCGAACAGAACAGCCTTGACTTCACATACTCACGCCGTCGTCGTGCGTCGCTCCGAGCGGCTCCGGAGTCTGAGAGCAAGTGAGCAGCGGAGTCTGGAGCCCGGGCTTCATGGCTGCGGCTGGCCGTGACGTCTCTCTGGCTCCATCCATTCAGCTGCCCTCGGAAGGGTTTTCCCCCTGTTTTATTATCAGCCCCATTATTTCCCGCGGAGGTGGATCTCGCCTCCCCCCCCCCCCTCGACTCCCCCCTCCTCCTCCCCTTGCCCGCGCCGTCCCTCTCACTCGCCATTCCTGGCGTCAGATTGAATATGAACTTAAAACCTGCTGTTCTAAAAGCATATACCGCCACCACGGCCCTCCCCTTTATGACACGGCGCAGGGCTGGTTTTGTCTCCACCCTCTCAGACCGGATCCTCTTATTGATCACAGTCCTCGAAACTAATCATCTCAGCAAATGCCCTCAATTCACGCTGAACGTCGTTGGTTTCATTTCAAGACGAATCCAAACAGATTCATCCAAACATATATACCTTCACACAGCATCACGTGACGCAGACCATATTCATCATTAACACAGTCCCAATTAACGATGGGGCTCATAATTGCGTCCTCGCGCAGCATCCTGTCCCGTCTGCGTGGGTCTGTTCGGGCCCATGTGGGATTATTAAAAAGTTCGGTGTAATCTCGTCCAGCTACCAGTATTCGTTTGACACAAAGCCCCGGCGGAGACTGTGGCCTCCGCTTTGGATCAAGTGCGCACATCCACTCTTGTCATTGTTCGCGTCTTTGATACAGAGGAGTCCAGGAATGTGACGGGGTGGGGGGGTGGGGGGGGTGCAAATCAGCTTTTACTGTCACCGCCGAGCCCAGAGCCCGCAGACAAGAGCCAAGAGAGGGGGTCTGGGTCACTTGATTATCATAATAATCAGATCGCGGGGATAAAATCTCCTTTGAATAAATTAGTGCTTCAATAGGAGGCGCGACTGCCAAAGAGACAACTTAGTCAGGCCGGTTTGTTGTCTCTCGGCCTTTTCTTTCTCTGCTAATGTTGGACGCTTTCCTGCACATCGAGCTCTAAATGAAGCTACTGTTTCCCTCGTCCCTCCTGGTTACCGGCTCCGGCCAGGCAGGCAGGCGGGCCGGCCTGGAGCTCCTCTTGGGAAGGCGGAGTGGTTGGTGGTGCTAATGGGGCCACAATAGACCGGCTCCCCGGCTCACCCCACCTCTCCTCCCTCTCTTATTCTGCATGGGAACGCGGGCAGCGAGCTGCACCGCGGGCGCTCAGCATTGTGGTGGTCCCAAGTTCATTATTACCCATCAGGCCAGTCCTGCAGGGCTAAACCCAGTTAACCCCCCCAATCACCCCAGCCCAGTCCTGCAGGACGTGACCGGTTAACGTTAATAGTCACCAGATAGAGACTATAGGTGTTTATTGTGAATACGTCACCGTGTTAGATAGAGACTCTAGAGGTGTTCAGTGGAAATACGTCACCGTGTTAGATAGAGACTCTAGAGGTGTTTAGTGTAAATACGTCACCGTGTTAGATAGAGACTCTAGAGGTGTTTAGTGGAAATACGTCACCGTGTTAGATAGAGACTCTAGAGGTGTTTAGTGTAAATACGTCACCGTGTTAGATAGAGACTCTAGAGGTGTTTAGTGGAAATACGTCACCGTGTTAGATAGAGACTCTAGAGGTGTTCAGTGTAAATACGTCACCGTGTTAGATGGAGACTCTAGAGGTGTTTAGTGTAAATACGTCACCGTGTTAGATAGAGACTCTAGAGGTGTTTAGTGGAAATACGTCACCGTGTTAGATAGAGACTCTAGAGGTGTTCAGTGTAAATACGTCACCGTGTTAGATGGAGACTCTAGAGGTGTTTAGACTGCAGACATCGACTGTGCAGAGGTCCTGGATGGAGGGCAGACTGTGGTAGAGGTTCCGGGATGGAGGGCAGACTGTGGCAGAGGTCCCGGATGGAGGGCAGACTGTGGTAGAGGTTCTGGATGGAGGGCAGACTGTGGTAGAGGTCTTGGATGGAGGGCAGACTGTGGTAGAGGTCCTGGATGGAGGGCAGACTGTGGTAGAGGTCCTGGATGGAGGGCAGACTGTGGTAGAGGTCCTGGATCGAGGGCAGACTGTGGTAGAGATGGAGGGCAGACTGTGGTAGAGGTCCTGGATGGAGGGCAGACTGTGGTAGAGATGGAGGGCAGACTGTGGTAGAGATGGAGGGCAGACTGTGGTAGAGGTCCCGGATGGAGGGCAGACTGTGGTAGAGATGGAGGGCAGACTGTGGTAGAGGTCCTGGATGGAGGGCAGACTGTGGTAGAGATGGAGGGCAGACTGCTTCTAGTGATGCTTTGTGCCATCTGCACCACCCTCTGTAGTGTTTTCGGCTGTGAATGGAGCAGTCATGCCACACTGTGATGCAGCCCGTCAGCAGCTCCCAATGGTGCACCTGTAGAAGTTGGGGAGGATGCTGGTGCTCATGCCAAACTTCCTCAGTCATCTCAGGAAGTATAGCCGCTGGTGACCTTTCCTGACCACAGTGTCAGTGTGTAGTACCAGGTCCTCTGTGTAGACACCGAGGTTAACCCTGTCTACCGCCACATTGCTGATGTGGATGGGGGTGTGTCTGTCTCTCTGCTGTCTGTCTGTCTCTTTGCTGTCTGGCTGTCTCTCTGCTGTCTCCTGAAGTCCACTATCATCTCCACTGTCATCATCTCTCATGTCCTGCTGACATTCAGAGAGAGGTTGTTTTCACCAGCTGGCCAGTGTTTCCACCTCATCTCTGTAGGTGGACTCGTCGTTGTTGGTGACAAGGCCCACGATGCTTGTGTCATCAGCAAAAATAACATCCCAGTTTAACATCCCATTATAATAACATCATATAACAACCCAGTATAACATCCCAATATTATGACATCCTATAACATCCCAGTCTAATAACATCATATAACAACCCAGTATAACATCCCAATATTATAACATCCTATAACATCCCAGTATAATAACATCATATATCCATCCATCCATCCATTTTCTTCCGCTTATCCGGGACCGGGTCGCGGGGGCAGCTGCCTGAGCAGGGACGCCCAGACTTCCCTCTCCCCAGACACTTCCCCCAGCTCCTCCGGGAGGACCCCAAGGCGTTCCCAGGCCAGCCAGGTGACATAGTCACTCCAGCGTGTCCTGGGTCTTCCTCGGGGTCTCCTCCCGGTAGGGCATGCCTGGAACACCTCCCAAGGGAGGCGTCCAGGGGGCATCCGATGCAGATACCCGAGCCACCATATAACAACCCAGTATAACATCCCAATATAATAACATCCTATAACATCCCAGTATAATAACATCATATAAGAACCCAGTATAACATCCCAATATAATAACATCCTATAACATCCCAGTATATCATCCCAGTTTAATAACATATAGTATCATCCAAGTATAATAACCTCCCAATATAATAACATCCCAGTCTAATAACATCCCAGTACAATAATAGCCTATCCAAATTATTATACTAACATCCCAGTATAACACCACAGTATAATAACATCACAGTATAACATCACAGTATAATAACATCCCAGTATGAGAACATCCCAGTTTAACATCACAGTATAATAACAGCCCAGTATAATAACATCCCAGTGTAATAACATCCCAGTATCATAACACCCCAGTATAATAACATCCCAGTATGATAACATCCCAGTTTAATATCACAGTATAATAACACCCCAGTATAATAACATCCCAGTTTAACATCACAGTATAATAACACCCCAGTATAATAACATCCCAGTATAATAACACCCCATTATAATAACATTACAGTATAATAACATCCCAGTTTAACATCCCAGTATCATAACACCCCAGTATAATTACATCCCAGTATATTAACATCACAGTTTAACATCACAGTATAATAACACCCCAGTATAATAAAATCCCAGTTTAACATCACAGTATAATAACAGCCCAGTATAATAACATCCCAGTGTAATAACATCCCAGTATCATAACACCCCAGTATAATAACATCCCAGTATGATAACATCCCAGTTTAATATCACAGTATAATAACACCCCAGTATAATAACATCCCAGTTTAACATCACAGTATAATAACACCCCAGTATAATAACATCCCAGTATAATAACACCCCAGTATAATACCATCCCAGTAAAACATCCCAGTATAATAACATCCCAGTATCATAACACCCCAGTATAATTACATCCCAGTATATTAACATCACAGTTTAACATCACAGTTGATAACACCCCAGTATAATAAAATCCCAGTTTAACATCCAAGTATAATAACACCCCAGTATAATAACATCCCAGTTTAACATCCCAGTATAACGTCTCAGTATAATAACACCCCAGTATAATAACATCCCAGTATAATAAAATCCCAGTTTAACATCATCCCAGTATAATAACATCCCAGTATAATAACACCCCAGTATAATAACATCCCAGTTTAACATCCCAGTATAATGTCCCAGTATGCCCAGTGCACCAGTTAGAGACGTGGTCTGCACCCCAAAGCTCTGGATTTTTTGTGCCTTAAAATCTGCCCATATTGTTGTAGCTCGGTGGGGGGTGAAAACACACACACACACACACACACACACGCTCACAAACACACACACACACACACATGCTCACAAACACACACTCACACACGCTCACAAACATACACACACACACACACACACACAAACACTCACACACACACTCACACACTGTCCTAAAAATAAATGTCCTGGAAATAAAAAATATAATCTTTTGGTTTTGAAATATTTTCTATTTGACACATTCAATCATGCAGATTTTATTATTATTATTATTATTATTATTATTATTATTATTATTATTATTATTAGTAGTAGTAGTAGTAGTAGTAGTAGTAGTAGTAGTAGTAGTATTATTACCGGTATACATATTTTTGTCAGGACACGTTTATTTCTCTCTGGTTTTCTTTCATTTTTAGCCTTTAATCGTCTTTGATTGTCGCCTGACAGGAAGCTCAAATCCTCCACGTGCTGCCATTCTGCATTTCCTGCACATCGCGCGGAGAGGAGGTGGGAGGAGCCGAGAGGAGGTGGGAGGAGGAGGTCCGACTCACCTCTTGTCGGAAGGTTCGTTTGTGAAAATCAGCAGAAAGAAAATACAGATAAAACATGGCGGCTTGAAAAAGCTCTCTCAACACAGTCATTACGACTCCAATTAGAAACGAATTTGCATAAATGCTAATGAGCCAGAAACACGTCGTCGCTGCAGGAAAAAGAGCAGATTCTTCCTCGTGTTTCACACGGATGTTGGAGGCCTGAGGAGGCTTTTATTTTCCTTTCATTATTTAACATGGTTTCACATCGTTACAGCAACACACACTGATGGAGATCAATATGGAGATTAATAATGGAGATTAATAACAGTTCTCCAGGAAATCCGATCAGAATACTCACATATAATCACTTTGGTTGTTTAACAGGAACAAATCAAAAAGGTGTATGTTTGCTTTTCAAGAAATATTTACGATCATGCTGACTTAATTATTAATATACATATAGAAGAGTCTGTCTTTTGAAATAAACACGTCACGTTTTAATGAAAACATATCGACATGAAACAGTTCAACAGTTTATTACAGAATCATGTATTCCTGAAATGTTTAACATGCTAATAAGGCATTATCTAATTAT
Source organism: Eutrigla gurnardus (assembly GCF_963514095.1). Classification (NCBI taxonomy): domain Eukaryota; kingdom Metazoa; phylum Chordata; class Actinopteri; order Perciformes; family Triglidae; genus Eutrigla; species Eutrigla gurnardus. Next base: position 19,812,659 of record NC_139937.1, on the reverse strand, counting down.
ATATACCGGTATGTACTAATTATATCATATTTCCAGACGATAAATGTGAATATTGTTGTTGTTATTAGAGTAAAATGTTTCCCCAGAGAGATATCTCGTTGTTTTACTCCATAAACATGATTTTCATGAATACAATATTGTGAAAATGAGGCTCTGAATGAATGATAGACAAACGTTCAGAATATAGAAGCAACGTCAACGTTTGGTGACGTCAGTGATGCTAAAGGAGAAAACGTGGATTATAAAATCACAAACATTAGAACAGGATGAACATGAATGAACAGAAATCACCATAAACATTGACATAAATAGACAAAGTAGTAAAATGATTTCAGTAATTGAATGTCATTTTGATAATATATATTAGTTACAGTCTAACAACACTGAGTTATTATATTTATTTAGTTATAATTGTCTTATGTGGGTTACGTCATGCTTTCAGTATGACTCAACTTGTCTGTTTCATTTGAACTTAAAGACGTCAGAACATCACATGACTCGTAATGTGTTATTCACTTACTTCATCCTCCTCCTCCTCTTCCTCTTCCTTCTCTTAGTGTGTGTGTGTGTGTGTGTGTGTGTGTGTGTGTGTGTGTATGTGTGTGTGTGTGTGTGTGTGTGTGTGTGTGTGTGTGTGTGTGTGTATGACAGAGGTAAACTGGTATTATTATTATTATTATTATTATTAATAATAATAATAATAATAATAATAATAATAATAATAATAATAATGTAGCAAAGCAAACGTTTCGTTCTTCATGTATTTATTAACTAAATCGAGTTTACAAGCTGGAAGCTTAAATATCTATAAAGATTAATAGTCCTCCAGTTTTCCAGCTAAAATCATATTTTTTAAATGATGTGTTTCCTGTTGCTGATTGGAGATCAGTTCAGTGGTCATTGTTATCTGTCAGTGGACTTTAAAAAGAAACGTGTTTATCTTCTTATCTTGTATTATTATTATTATTATTATTATAAAATAATAATAATAATGAAGATGGTGACAGAATAATATAATTGATGAGGATGAGGATGATGATGATGATGATGATGAGTGGCGAGTTTGTCCCCCAGCAGCTCGTTAATTCATGAATCTTCTGTTTCACACGTTCAGAGAATCCTTTCTTACTGAACTCATCGAAAGCATCCTCACGTAATTATTAATGTGTCCTCATTTAATGATCAACATTTCCATTAAAATGTGACTTAACAATGAACACATTCAGCTCTTTCCAGGTTTTACAAATAAACATTTCATTGCATTAATGCATTAAAATATGAGAACATTTAAATTAAGCAAAGTTATTCAAATAATTAAAGAATCTGATGACGTTTAAATTATAAAATGATTCACATCAGAAAATAAATAAATCAGTGTTCATATTGGCTGCTAATCAATGACGGATTGATCGGCTTTAATTCGAACCGATGTATTGGTTCAGAAGTGAATTATTTATGATCTCATAATTCAATTAAAATCGGAATAGTTGTTATATAATAAACATAAACAACATGTTTGTCTTCAATGCAGGAAAACCAAATGAATCCGAGAGAACACGCAAAAATATGAACTATTTTAAAGATCAATTTAAACATATTTAACCAATATTTCCTCATCAAAGACGCTATAATAATGATTATTATATAATAATGATTTAAATGGTAACAAATGAGTTTGAAGAATCATTGAAATTTAATTTAATTTAACGCCAGAAAACATTTCACGTGGACGGAGATTAACATGAAGATAAAATAGAAGATTGGCTGCAGTCGAAGTTAACTAGAAAATATAATCCAAGTCAACAAAGTCCCGATTTAAATTAATATTCTAAGAATACAGAACAGTGATTTTATTTCAATACTTAATTTATCTTTTGTTGTAAATTCAGTCCAAAATAACATGTAAATCAAATATTGTATTTTATTTTACATTTAGATTTAACATCCATGACGAAATAATAACTCACATACATCTGGTTTCATTTGACTCAACCGTTAACGAGCAAAACACCCGCGCGCACACACACACACAGAGAGAGAGAGAGAGAGAGAGAGAGAGAGAGAGAGAGAGAGAGAGAGAGAGAGAGAGAGAGAGAGAGAGCGCACGCAAAATGCACGGCGCATTTGCATGCTGTGTCCCACGGTGGAAATTACAATAGAAGATAATTAATATGCGCATAAATTAAAAGTGAGAGCGGTTTGTGAATTCCAGGAACAGGCGGTCATCCAAAGAGGAGGAGACCGGAAAGAAAGGAGGCCTTGTTCACATGGAGGAGGTGGAGGAGGAGGAGGAGGAGGAGGAGGAGGAGGAGGAGGAGGAGGAGGAGTGGAGGAGAGAGGGAGGGGAGGAGGGGAGGAGGAGGGGAGAGAGGAGGCAGTGAAGAAGAGGAGAGATGGAGGAGGAGGAGAGTGAGATGGGATGAGGAGGACAGAGGAGAGGAGGAGGAAGAGAGGAGCAGGAGAGGATGAGGAGGAGAGGGGGAGGGGGAGGAGGAAGAGAGGAGGAGGAGAGGATAGGAGGAGGAGAATATAGGAGGAGGAGAGGAGAGGGGGAAGAGAGGAGAGGAGGAGGAGAGGAGAGAGGAGGCAGAGAAGAGGAGTCCAGCTCTCCTCAGCAGGAGTCCAGCTGTATTACAGTAATACAGCAATCCGAAGTGTAAATGAGACGATTATGGATGGATGTCATCGGTCCTTGCCTCCCTTCATCCACAGGCAGGTAGGGCTGCTGCCTGGACCCGCTGCCTGGACCCAGGGCTGGCCAGACCAGAAGGAGTCCAGGATGGCTCTTTGAATGTCCTCTATTAGGTGTCTTGGTGGCATGAGGGTGTGGTGATGGTGATGGGGAAGTAGTTGCCCCCTCCCCAGTCTTGGTTCCGCTCCACCTACCGGTACTCAGGAATGTGGTTCATTGGTGACCGCTGCTGCAGCGGAAATATAAGGACCCTCCGTCTCACCCTCCGTCTCACCCACAATCTCAGGTGTGTTCCTCAGATAGTAGTTCTCTTCAGTGCAAGCTACTCACATAGGCTATCCTGATGACTGTTTGTTGTGCCACACGCCTCCTCTATATGTGTGTATATAAACTAACAGACAGTCTCACAACATGGTTCAAATTATAAATGCTCATGCCACAAGAGCAACAAGTCTGTTCCAAAGAGCCAAGGCAACTAGGTTATTGGCAACCAGAACTCTTCCCCCAAATGACAACTGGAGCAGCAACTTCCATTTACACAACCGAGTGCACACTTTCTCCCTAGCTCCCTCCCAGTTCTTTGCCAGAAAGCCTGATCCCACCGCCAACAAGGCCTCACTTTGTCCAGTTCACCTGTGCAGATGAGGCCTGTTCCCTAACCTCTCCTGCAGAAAGTGTGGTAGTGGGATCCCCGTAGTGGGATCTGAGTCTCTATGTAATCCTGTTTCAATGTCCCTTATGTTGGCTTCAAGTTCCTGAAGCGCTGCGTTGATGTTAGCAGTGGAAAGGACGGTGTACTGCTGGAGTTTGTACCCTTCCAGCCTCCCAACACAACTTCAAAGAACCAAAGTCAGATTTATTATTTTCCAATGCTACCAGAAGCGCTCAAAGCTGTGTGATAGACTGGTTACCTGTCTGTCTCTACATGTCTCCCTGTGATAGACTGGTTACCTGTCTGTCTCTACACGTCGGCCCTGTGATAGACTGGTTACCTGTCTGTCTCTACATGTCTCCCTGTAATAGACTGGTTACCTGTCTGTCTCTACATGTCTCCCTGTGATAGACTGGTTACCTGTCTGTCTCTACATGTCTCCCTGTGATAGACTGGTTACCTGTCTGTCTCTACACGTCGGCCCTGTGATAGACTGGTTACCTGTCTGTCTCTACATGTCAGCCCTGTAATAGACTGGTTACCTGTCTGTCTCTACATGTCTCCCTGTGATAGACTGGTTACCTGTCTGTCTCTACATGTCTCCCTGTGATAGACTGGTTACCTGTCTGTCTCTACATGTCGGCCCTGTGATAGACTGGTTACCTGTCTGTCTCTACATGTCGGCCCTGTGATAGACTGGTTACCTGTCTGTCTCTACACGTCAGCCCTGTGGTAGACTGGTTACCTGTCTGTCTATACACGTCGGCACTGTGATAGACTGGTTACCTGTCTGTCTCTACATGTCGGCCCTGTGATAGACTGGTTACCTGTCTGTCTCTACATGTCGGCCCTGTGATAGACTGGTTACCTGTCTGTCTCTACATGTCGGCCCTGTGATAGACTGGTTACCTGTCTGTCTCTACATGTCGGCCCTGTGATAGACTGGTTACCTGTCTGTCTCTACATGTCGGCCCTGTGATAGACTGGTTACCTGTCTGTCTCTACATGTCGGCCCTGTGATAGACTGGTTACCTGTCTGTCTCTACATGTCGGCCCTGTGATAGACTGGTTACCTGTCTGTCTCTACATGTCTCCCTGTAATAGACTGGTTACCTGTCTGTCTCTACATGTCTCCCTGTAATAGACTGGTTACCTGTCTGTCTCTACATGTCGGCCCTGTGATAGACTGGTTACCTGTCTGTCTCTACACGTCAGCCCTGTGATAGACTGGTTACCTGTCTGTCTCTACATGTCAGCCCTGTGATAGACTGGTTACCTGTCTGTCTCTACATGTTGGCCCTGTGATAGACTGGTTACCTGTCTGTCTCTACATGTCAGCCCTGTGATGGACTGGTTAGCTGTCTGTCTCTACACGTCAGCCCTGTGATAGACTGGTTACCTGTCTGTCTCTACATGTCTCCCTGTAATAGACTGGTTACCTGTCTGTCTCTACATGTCGGCCCTGTGATAGACTGGTTACCTGTCTGTCTCTACACGTCAGCCCTGTGATAGACTGGTTACCTGTCTGTCTCTACATGTCAGCCCTGTGATAGACTGGTTACCTGTCTGTCTCTACATGTTGGCCCTGTGATAGACTGGTTACCTGTCTGTCTCTACATGTCAGCCCTGTGATAGACTGGTTACCTGTCTGTCTCTACATGTCAGCCCTGTGATGGACTGGTTAGCTGTCTGTCTCTACACGTCAGCCCTGTGATAGACTGGTTACCTGTCTGTCTCTACCTGTCTCCCTGTGATAGACTGGTTACCTGTCTGTCTCTACATGTCAGCCCTGTGATAGACTGGTTACCTGTCTGTCTCTACATGTTGGCCCTGTGATAGACTGGTTACCTGTCTGTCTCTACATGTCAGCCCTGTGATGGACTGGTTAGCTGTCTGTCTCTACACGTCAGCCCTGTGATAGACAGGTTACCTGTCTGTCTCTACATGTCGGCCCTGTGATGGACTGGTTACCTGTCTGTCTCTACATGTCAGCCCTGTGATAGACTGGTTACCTGTCTGTCTCTACATGTCTCCCTGTGATAGACAGGTTACCTGTCTGTCTCTACATGTCTGCCCTGTGATAGACTGGTTACCTGTCTGTCTCTACATGTCTCCCTGTGATAGACTGGCATCCTGTCCAGGTGAACCCTGCCTTCACCCAATGTCAGCAGGGATCGACTCCAGGCCCCCACGACTCTGAATACAGGATAAGCGGTAGACGATGGATGGATGGATGTTTCTACGGTTTGCTGGTCCTGCTGGTCCTCCAGACCTTTGTAGCAGCAGGTCAATATCGCCCCCTGCAGGACACTCTGATTCAGGGAGTTCAGCAATTGTTGGATCAAGGTCTCCCTCTAGCGTTGGTTTGATGTGACTGCGACACATTTCATTTTAAATTGACTTCCTGTTTGTTTTAATCCGTGTCAACATGTTTCTACCTCTCTCATATCCGAATCACGTGACTTTGTGACGTTTTCTCTGCAGATTCTCAGAATTATTTTTCTAACTTGCAGCTTTCATTCATCAGGACTGTACGTAGTCTGCACCAGAAAATATGTGTGACTATGTGATTATTATTATTATTATTATTATTATACAGCAGGGAATGCTACCTCCATGTGACCTTATAATAATAATAATAATATAGATAATAACCCTATAATATGCAGACTTAGACTTCATGGTTTCTCTTTGCTCACTAACATTTCCTTCTGATCCTTCCAGTCAGAATGATTTCTTCATTTTACAACAAAGCTTTCTTAAACCAAACCACAGCTTTTCATTGTTTCCTGTTTGACTCTTCTTCATCTCAGGTCCAGATCTGGGATCTAAATCGATGCTTCCTTGCTGAGAACTCGGTGCTTGATTGCAGAAACCCTGAATGTTCGGCTCCAACCTGCACACCTAGTTCCTCCTTGCTTCCCCAGCTCATCCACTCGGTCACTCTGCTCTCCTGATCGCCACACTTTAGCCCTAATTGAGGGTTAAGGGCTCAAGAGAGCGGAGGCGTTTGTTGGCTCCGTTGCCATAGACACTGAGCGTTGCTAGGCAGTCGGCATGATGCTGTGGAAGAGATGTGCAGCAGAGCAGCGGGTCACCGTGGATAGAGAGATGTTCACCCACACTATTCTCACACAGAAAAACTACCACAGCACTGATAAATAACACAATCGATCACCAATAATCAGTCAATTCTGCCACTTTGAGGCTGCACTGGAGAACATGCTCAGATAAAACAGTAAAAAAAAAGTGCCCCATCATCACTTACAATGATTTTGGAGAAAATTATATTGATGAAGTCCTGGTAAAAGAGCAGAACTGGTTCAAGATTTCAGGTGTTTATGAAAACGATAAAGCCGCCAAAAGCATCTTCTGGCAAGCAATAAAGGACGGGGAGTAAAGAGGACCATAAACCAGGACGAGGAGAGGAAACAATGAGAAGTCAACTCGTAAAAGATGAAGAAAGACAGAAATAAAGAAGATAAGAGCTTCAGCAGAGAGAGTGGAGGGACAGAAGGCTGGAGCAACAGATTTATGAGCAGAAACTAAAGGCTGGATGAAAACAAGACATTAAAGATGCTAAATTCATTTTTGATTGAGGGTTTGACTGAACATAGTTATCACAACAGTGTTAATCATGGAAGGATGATGAGACAACAGGCCTCCAGGAAAGACTTGCAAGAGACCAGCAGCCCCAATAGCAAGACACATGACACACTTTCTTTGTTGTTTGTGTCCTTTAATGTCTTTTTGCAGTCGTTTTGTGACTCTTTGTTGTTGTTTTGTGTCTCTTTGATGTTGTTTATTTTGTCTTTTTCTTTGTAGTTTTTTAACTCTTTTCATGCCTGGTAACAATGTGTCTTTTTGTAGTTGTTTTGTGACTCTTTGTAGTTGTTTTGTGTCCCAGCAGCAAACACTGAACCTTCTCTTGTCTGTGATAGCTTCTAGCCTCTTGCTCGGGGTCAGGTGACGGACTGGGGAATGTTTAAAGGAGATTTTACAGATTATAAAGAGGAGCGAGTGACACAATCGATCGCTGAGTATGTTGCCTGGTGTTAGCAGCAAGTGATCCGGGTCAACGGAGACAGTATTGACACTCGCAGATCCAGCAACTGTACTACATTTAAGTGAGTGATTCTGTCCTTTTGAGCCTCTTCCTGGTAACTCTGTGTGTCTTAAAGGGATATTTTATAAGTAAAGGTCCAGGGGTCCCTGACACTCTGGGTTCCCGGGCCTTTGCCTGGTAGACCCGCTCAGTAATCCATCCATGATGGTGAAAAGTGGACATGTAATGTGGCCACTTAACAGCCTCCACTTTTTCCTTTCAGGTGGAAACCTGAAACCCGCCTGCAGCCCCGAGTACATCAGTCAGGTCTGGTTCGATTCAGTTCATCCCAAAGGTGCTGGATGGTGGATGTCAGGACTCAGTGCAGACCAGCCAAGTTCCTCCACACCAAACTGTTTATGTATTCATTTTGAGGCATGAAAGAATAAAAATCAGGACATCATTACAGAGAAGTCTCCATTTATAACAGGAAAACAGTCCCGAAATGATTCAGCATTGCTTCAACAGGGGGCGCCAAATTGTAATTATTCTTTGACCTGAATGAGAAAACAACAACTAGTTATGCCCTTGCCGTGAACTGTGTTCTGTGTCAATAAGTGAAATATCAGTAGCTCTGACTGTGGACCAGTGACATCTCTGTGACCCCGTGACCCTGGAGCCAAGCGGCCAACCGCCGGACTCCCCAGCTGTACGAGCAGGACGGCGTGACAGGAAGACAGCGGGACGTCCATCTGACGGCTGCTATTCTCCTCCATCACATAAGCTTCTTATGTAAAGTAGAAAACAGTGTGTAATCTGTATGTGAGTCTCTCTCTCTCACTCTCCCTGCCAGCTCGACTTCATCACTCTTTAGTTCTTTGTCGACCTTGTTAACAAAACATTAACACTGACTGCAGGAAACACAATGTTTGAAAGGCTGATTCCAGGTTTAAAGGCTGATTCCAGGTTTAAAAGGTGGATTCCAGGTTTAAAAGGTTGATTCCATGTTTAAAAGGCTGATTCATGTTTAAAAGGCTGATTCCAGGTTTAAAAGGCTGATTCCATGTTTAAAAGGCTGGTTCCAGGTGTGAGCGTGCAGACCGTCTTGTGCATTAACGTGAGGAAAGTTGCATGTTGCAGCTGTGGTTCATTCCAGGAGTCAGCTGTTCATCGCTGCTGTGTTTCCATGTGTTGCATTACTTCAGACAGTGACAGGCGACCAGACATTCAGGCTCATTAGTTAGTATCGTCTCCGCTCTGTATTGTGTGATTCTTTAAGTGCTTCTGTGTTCTGGTTTGCGGTCGAACTTCTGAGCTACTAGTTTTATCTGTCAGGTCCTTGTTGTGTCTGAGCAGAGGTTCAATTCTGCACATAACAAATGTCTTTGACAGGAAGACGGTCGAGGTTCCCTTGTTGCACAAGCTGAAACGCTGTAACTATACATGTACAGTGGGATGAATATGAGTATTTGCTGTGTGTCTTCATACTTCTACTCCACCTGATGTCAGAGGGTGATGTTGTTCTGTTTCCTGACCCGCATGTATCTGACAGCTGGAGACACATCTTCAAAAATCAAATCTGTGATTCCCAACCTGTTTGGTTTGAAGCCCCTCAAAAGTAATATCCAATAAAACTTCCTTCAAATGTCAGATGACTTGAAGACATTTCCACCAAAAAAGCAGGAAACTTTAGTGAAAAAGTGAATCCAGATTTGTGTATCAGAGCTTTTATTTCTCCCGTTAGTCACGGCCGCTCCGCTTTATGTGGCCCCCGACCCCGAGGTCAATGGGGACCTTTGGAGCGCACCGACCCCAAGGTTAGAAATCTTTGGAGGGGCCCAGACCCCAAGGTTGGAGACCTTACGAAGGCCCCGACCATGAGGTTGGGTTCCTTTGGAGGGCACTTGGTTGGGGACATTTGGAGGGCTCCCACTGTAGTACTACAGGACTACAGCACCTTAGGACTACAGTACTACGGGACTAGATGACAGTACTACAGGAGTCCAGTACTACAGCTACATACCTACAGTACTACAGGACAGGACTACAGTACTACAAAACTACAGGAATACAGTACTACAAGACTACAAGATTACAGCACTACAGAACTACAGTACTACAAGAACATAGGACTACAGTACTACAAAACTACAGGACGGGCCGTAGTTAGGACGGCAGTACTACGGCAGTACTACGGCAGTAGGACGGCAGTAGGACGGCAGTACTACAAGACTACAGTACTACAGCACTACAGTACTACAGGACTACAGCACTACAGTACTACAGGACTACAGTACTACAGGACTACATGACTATGTAATAGCTTGTTACAGAGCTAGAGGACTCGAAGGAGGCGGGACCAGAAACGGGTCTGGCGCTTAATGTTCCAGAAAACCTTGAAAGTAGAGCCGTGGCGCTCAAAACATGACAGCGGAGGGATACAAACGGTTAACACATGTTGTCGCCATCAGCCCTTCCTACTTCACGGCTCACCTTCCACCACCTCCGCGATGACCATCTCATTGGTCGGCTCTGCGCGGACAGCTCGCTCCCATTGGCTGCGCGGCTGTCAGTCATGACGCGCTGCCACTCAGGACAGATTAGGCTCCATTTGCCAGAACTAAATAGTTGCCTTGAGCAGCAACTAGCAACGTTGCTGTTAATTGGTCGCCCAGCGGCTCGGCGGACAGTAGCAGCTCGTCTCCGGTGAAGGCTGCGCGGACGTGGATGCGGCGGACGTGTGACGTTTGAGTGTCATCAGGCGGATGTGGAGCCGCTGCTCGGTGCTTCGCTGCTCGGTAAGTCGCTGAGTTTGCTTCGCCGTGTGTCGGCGCATCTGACAGCTGACGTGTTTCTGGCTCCGGTGCTCTTGGCCGCGGTGCTGCTGGTCGCTGGAGGAGGCGACGGAGCCGCGTCCCCCTCCGGGATTCACGCCAAGGGCACGCGGTGTAGTCTGGTTAGTCCGGTGTAGCTCGGTTGGTCCGGTGTAATTCGGTTAGTCCGGGTGGTCCGATGTAGTTCGGTGAGTTCTGTGTGGTCCGGTGTAGTTCGCTTAGTCCGGTGTAGTTCGGTTAGTCCGGTGTAGTCCTGGTGGTCCGGTGTGGTTCGGAGGTCCGCCATGCTTACGTTTCACTTAATTGCATCTCTGAGAGTCTAGTTGATTAGATGTTCAGTTTGGTTCCGCTTTGCTTGGTAAATCTTTCCCTCTTGAACCCTATCGGATGCGTTTCTTTATGTCCTAAAGCTGCGGAGTCTCACCCCTCCGTGAGATCCGGATGTCCTCCAAGCAGGTGACTGGGACGTGGAGACTTGAGACTTGTGCCAGGAGGACTCTGATGGAGGACTCTGATGGCTCAGCTCTGCCTGCAGATAAATCCAGGTTGTTTAAAAGGTTTCAGGTCAGACAAGGAAGCTGAGTGGCGTCCCAGCAGGTTCTCTGGTGGTCGGTAACTACAGGTAACCAAGGGTAACCAAGGGAAGACGGGATGGACAACGACCCAGAGTCTCATTACTGAGTCCAGGACAAACCAGAACACAAGCTAAACATCTTGACAGTCTCCATCCCTGAAAGTAACACAGGTGTGAAGTCTGGACACTTGTCAACATCTCACCCGTTTCCTGTCTCAGGTTTACATCTCACCCGTTTCCTGTCTCAGGTTTACATCTCACCCGTTTCCTGTCTCAGGTGTACATCTCACCCGTTTCCTGTCTCGGGTGTACATCTCACCCGTTTCCTGTCTCAGGTGTACATCTCACCCGTTTCCTGTCTCAGGTGTACATCTCACCCGTTTCCTGTCTCGGGTTTACATCTCACCTGTTTCCTGTCTCAGGTGTACATCTCACCCGTTTCCTGTCTCGGGTGTACATCTCACCCGTTTCCTGTCTCAGGTGTACATCTCACCCGTTTCCTGTCTCCGGTGTACATCTCACCTGTTTCCTGTCCCCGGTTTACATCTCACCCGTTTCCTGTCTCCGGTTTACAGCTCAAAGCCTGTTCACCAGCTTTTTAAAGTTGCTGGTTAAATTCCAGCTCCACAATGAAACGTATCCCCTTCAGTGAGATGGAACCAAGCCCACTCTTGTATGTGGCCTTCGTGGTCTCCATCATGAGCGGCTCGCCACCTCGTGGACAGGAAGCGTTGTGTTGATAAATGTGAGTGGACAGTGATATTTATATGCATTTTATTTATTCCAGTCATATTACAAACATAAAGAAACTAATTAAATAAGAAATACAGTTCAATGTAAATAGAGCAAACTGTCAAATTCTCCAGAAAGGAGAGAAATAGATCCAACCACTTCTCCATAACTCAAACAATGAATAACTTAATGTATCTTATAAACTCTTGTGACTGGAAGCTTAAATTCCTTTTTTAATATCAGTTCCAACCATGAAAGTTAAATAATAGTGAGCTGTCCATATTTAATATAAGCTGAACCAACTGTTTATAGAACCAACAATGGGGACGATGCACTTTTTGTAGTGCATCATTGTAGTTTCTCCACAGCAGTTTCACATCAGTCATCAGCGGTCGCATCACAATGACGTAGCTTAGTGTAAGTCCAGTGGGCTCCTCTGAACACCACGGTGTCTTTTCCTAAACCCTGATGACTTCTCCTTCTCATCTTTCCTTCACCTCGTTTCCCCCCCGAGGTCGAGGAAAAGACATTGGGACGTCACGTTACAAAAGTAATTTTGGAATTAATTCCATCCAGAGTCCAAGTGTCTCCAGTCAAAACACAGCAGGGGACAAATCCACTCCCTCTCCTGTTAATTTCAATCATCCATCAAACCCCGATGAAATTACTAAACCTCATTCCCCGGCGAGTCTGCGTGGTGGCGTGTAAACATTCACTGAGGACAGCTGGTGCTTTTAGTGCTGGTACAGACCCTCCTGGTACTGACCCTCCTGGTACAGGTCCTCCTGGTACAGACCCTCCTGGTACTGACCCTCCTGGTACAGACTCTCCTGGTACAGACCCTCCTGATACTGACCCTCCTGGCCCCTCATTGATTTCACGGTTTACCTTCACCTCTTCTCTTCCTGCCGGTCTAACCCTTAGTGCACGCAGGGGCAGATTTAGTCCACGTCTGTTCTCACGCTGAGCGAGGAAAACAGGAAGTACTCCGCAGCGCAGCGTGTCTCTGCCGTCTGCGTTCATGGCTGGGATTCAAACATGGCAGGGAAAGACGTGTCCAAATGTCCTCACTCCTCTTTCTGAATGAGACAGGAAGCCAAAGGTGTTTTTAGTCCATTTCAAACTGGATAAAGTCCTGCCGGTTTCAGGTCTCCCTCTTCCTCTCCCAGCCTGTGTCATCCAAACATTCTACCGATCTCAATCCTTCTTCTGGACAGAGTGACACTTTAAAAGGACGGAGCGTCACCACACCACGAGTCTGAAACATGCCCAAGCCCGACCCACGTTACTTCCTGGTTTGGTCGCAGTTTAATTCCTGGGACTATTTGTTCCAAAAGTGAGATGGGAACTCGATCCTTCTCCGTTTGGTTGAATCGGTGAAACATCAGATCAACCTGATATGTTGAGACTTGGCGGTTGCAGCTGTTGGCGTTCAACACGCCGCCTTCACTGCCTCTGAGCTGGAAGGTTAGGTGTTCAATGTGTCCTAACCAGCCCTGTGAGGTTTACTCTCATCCATCTAGCAGATAAACGGAAGACCCCACAGTGATGCATTCAGGGTCTTTTAATGAGTGTTCGGCCAAAGTGCCCATGAGCCAGACGCTGAACTTCAACCTACATAGGAAATATATAAATGATTATATTTCTCTGATTTGTTTGAACTGTAAGGTGTTTAGAACGGCACACTTAAATAAAACCTACAATTATTATTATTATTGATCATAAGTTGTGGAATAATTTCCACGTTGTTTGTTGAACAGGAGCTCAGCAGGTCTGAATCACTGTTACATCACATCTAAACGGAAATGAGGAAAAACAACCTGCGTGGTGAATCCCGACTCAGTTGTTGATTTTTTAGCTAAAAATAATCTGTTCAGGGAACTAAATTTATCCGGTCTGCCTCAGAAGAAATTGCTGGAAATATCCCGCTTTGGAGCCAAAATGGAAATCTGCGCTGACCTCATTTCGACTACGAGGTAGAAACAGATGAGCAAAAGAAAACACTGAACGCATGTAACATTAATTTTGATCAGGGATTATGAATCTCGTATTACGTTTCATCTCCGGGTGTCTGCTGCTGTGACATCGCTCTCTGTTCACTTTCATCCAGATTAAGTTGTGTTTTCTTTTAATATCCCGACCAAATATGGTTATCTGATGCAGAGCTTGTCAAATGGACATTGTATGGAGAGAGGGATCAGAGGACGGCGGTTGGGGATCAAGACACAACCTACAGCTTCTATGTAGGTTAAATGCAACTTAAAGCCAACACAGTTTGCAGGATTAACCTTAAACAACAGGAGGCTGCTCAGAGAACAGGCCAGGTTCACCTTGACTGGACCGTGGTGTCAAAATCCACTTAAATTCAATTTGAATCCATTCAGCTTCTGTAACCTTCAGCAGTACGGCCTTTCATTTAAAAGTCCATTATGATCTCAGTCGTCTGGAAGCTTTTAAAGAGAGCAAAAAGCAGAAAATGAACAGTGATGGTGAAATAGTGAGTTTACTGTTACATTAACACGTTCTCATCAAACGATTTATCACGGATCTGGATAAAACCACAGCGAGTCAGTGAGTAAAAAAAATGTACATTTTAATAGCATGATCGGTGCTGTGGAAGTCTGACCTGCTCCTTCGGGATCAGGTCTCAGTCTGCACTCAGGTTCTAGAGACTCCAGAAAGCGCATTCACTCAGTCTGGCTCTGAGACTTGGGGTGCAGTCGAATAGTAAAAAAATAAGGTCCTAACTCCTATTCCTAACTCCTATTCCTTGACCTCTGGGGAAAACGTCACAGGGTTAAGGAAAGGCGATAGGAGAACGCAAAAGGAGTTAGGAATAGTCTACCGCGGTGCTCAGAGAATCCGACCGGACTTTCACTAAGATACGTCATTATAACGCGGCCGCTGATGATTGACAGCTGATGATCGGTACCGGCGATTGACGTGCGTCTGCGCTGGAGAAACTACAATAATGGACTACAAAAAGCACGTCAACCACTTCTCCACATGTTGGTTTTATCAACAGCTGGTTCACTGACCGGCTTCAGGTCCAGCAGCTCCTCCTTCCTGTTTGACCGGTTGCTGTATTTACATTTCATTTGTGGTTTTAGTTTCGTTTTTGTCACACATTTATCAACACTATTCCAATTACTATATGTCTGCATGAAAGTCATTGTTAAATATGTAAATGCACATATCGTTTGTTTTCATGAACGGCCGAGGTGTGCGGCACTTTAAATGTTGCTCTCGCAAAGAATTGTGGGTCGACGTGATCTCCTTTCCTTTCGCATAGGAAGGTCCGTTGCATCCTATGCTAAAGGAGCTCTGAAAGGAAGCATTGGAGCTCCTTTCCTTTGCATTTAGAGAATCCGAACGGCTCTTATCATGGCGGCCACTTGTTTACTTCCGGGTCACTTCTTCAGTTAGGAACCTTCCTAAGCAAAAAGGACTATTCGACTGCACCCTTGAAGTCTGTTGTTTCACTATAAAGGAAGTTTCACTGAGTGATGTGTGTGTTTTGTTAAAAACACCTCGGTGGCCGAAGTTAATCTGGGAGGGAAACACTTACCCTGCAAGGCGGCCCAGTCTTGCCAAAGGACACTTTGACATGTGGACTGGTGGAGCCGTAATCGAACTGCCAGTCTTCTGATTGGGGTAAAGGGCTCAAAATGTGTACTGGTGTTTCTAAAGATCCAGTCAGAGAGCAGACAAATCAGGAGGATCACGATTAACCAGGACCAAGGATCCACTGAGGAGGTCCATCTCATTTCTTAGCAAGACAGCTAAGAAATGAGATGAACAATGCAAAACATGGTAGAAGAAGCAAGAGTAACAAAAAAAAAAAAAACAACAGAAGAATAAGTTAAAATGAGGATGAAGGAGTGCTGCACACCTACAAGACGGGACGAAGATGCAAGAGAAAATGTCTGTTTTAGGATACGGCATCATTCAGTATTCAGAAAACTGGGGCTCATTCTGCCTCCAGAGCAGAAACGTTTCATAATCTCTTTCTTTCTGCTCACTGAAAACCTGAACATGCTTTTAATAGACGTGGTTTGGTTTCAGTCCCTTACAGAAGGAGAAGAAGTGAAGGATGCTCGCACTGAAATAAACGCATTCAAAGAACAGTTTAGGTTAAGCTTCCCTTCTTCACGTCTGATTCGTCCCCCTAAACACCAACCAGCTCCTCTGATTGGCTTTCAGCACCAAACTTATCACCATCTGATGAGGTTCACATGTTGTGAAGTCCCAGATCCACCAAGGAAACCAAACACCATCCTTTTCTGGGTTCATGACATCATCCAGAGGTGCTCGTGAAGGTGCGGTTTACCACAGCTGGAGGAACCCAGAATAAACTATTTAGCTGTGATTTAATATCAATAACCAGATGAAAAGGATGCTGAAATAACTCCTTAATGATGGTGATCAGTAAAAAGTGAATAATAAATGTCTAGATTGGATTTGGTCGTCTACAAAACCATGGGAACTAGCATTTTAGCATCACTAGCTTTATGGGCATTGGACCTGTAATGTTTGGATCATTAATGCCTTGCTCTAGGGAGCGTTCCAGCCAGAATACAAGCCCTAACTGGAGGATGTGCAACTAGCTGGTGACGTGTGTTCTGCCTGCCGATCAACGGTTTCCTCTGACGTGGTAAAAGTAAGCACAGAACTTATGGAAACTTCTTTCTGCTGTGTTTTGCTCAGCCAGCAAGACTTCATAATCCAAAGGTTTTCTGTTCCAATCCACAGAAGTGCTGCGCTTTCAAATCCCTTCTCTCAGCTCTGCTCCTTTTTTTTACAAAACGAACACCATCGTCCTAAATATCCACAGTTGTTCACTTCACAGCAAACTTTTGTATTCGGAGGATGTTCGTGTTGGGCGTCTCCAAAAAGCCTTTCAGTCTCCATCAGAGGAAGTGAGTCGCTGCGCCGCGTTGTCGTTGAATCATCGCTGCCGAGTGAAAGTTTCACCTACGACGACGTGGAGAAGATGTTAATGTGCTGAGTCGACCTTTGCACACCGAGTTCGTTTTTTTTCCGCATGCCTTTTTTTCATCCGTTAAACGAGAATATTCCTTACGCATGGAAACTTTGCGTCATTGCGTCCTTTTTTTAATACATATTCGTTGCGAGTCGTCCTCCATTTAGGAGGATTTTTGATGGTCTCGCTTCTTGAAAAAAGAAAACCAGCTGTGCAACAGTTGGGTCGGGATAGATGAGCAGCTCCCTTCTTTTTCGTCTTTCAAGAATGAGACGATCACAGTCTTCCTCACTGCTGGACGACTCCGTTTATATTCAACAATCCCGATCGGGTCCAGGTGGACTTCAGGATGTCGGTGGTCCAGTTTGCAGCACATCAGAAGAAGACCACCAATCTCCACGATCCGACTGACCCGGAACAGCTGCTGCAGTACGTCCCCCAAACTGTTGGGGGATCGCTGCCTATAGCTGCCCTTCATCATCATCTTTATCGTCTTCAGATTATGTTTTCGGACAGAAAAAGGAGGCCTTTAGAGCTCCATTATTTACTCTTGTGGCTATTTCCTGACCTCCGGGATTATGAGAGCCACCACATATGGTCAAACTGTCATAACGATTGTCCACGGTGGTGACTAAAGTGAAAACCTGGGTATTGTGGGTAAAAAATGATTATGGCTTAACATGACGGCGAGTAATGCCACCAATGGCTCCAGTGAAGAAAAGCAAAGAAGCTTAGTGCTTCTAGCCCGCACTGCTGGGCTACCGTAGCATCTGTTGTTAGCCGGACGCCACACACACACACACACACACACACCGTCAGAGCATTTAAACTGAACTTTATGACCCTCTAGTGTGTGTGAGATACAGTATGAAGGAAGGCTTTTCACTGAAGACAATTCCTCTGGTGTCACAACAGGTGTGTGTGTGTGTGTGTGTGTGTGTGTGTGTGTGGCCACTAAAAGGAGGGGGGTCTTATGAAGGGTCCCTCTGGTCCACCTGGAGCCTGTCAGCTGTTGTAAGCCTGTTAAAACGTCAGCTGTTTCTGAGCAGAAGTGTGTGTGTGAGTGTGTGTCAGTGTCATGGCGGGGGGGGGTTTGAGTCCCGCGGCCCTCGCCGCTCCACCATAGATCAAACGCCTCGCCCCCTTTCGACATTTGTTTGTAGAAAAGACGTCCTGTCTCCTTCCTGTTCATGTGTCTCTGTGTCAGAATGTCTCAACACTACAGAGGACTTTTAACATCTTCAAACTGTGATTATAGATAAATATTGGAGGCATATTTCTTATTATTGAAATACAACTGATCAGAATCAGGAGGTCTCACTCTGATCAAAGAAAACAGACCCAGTGTTCATTACTTTGGTCAACCAGTTAAGTGTTCTGGAGGCAGCTGGGGACTTGATGAATTCTTTGATGTGGTTTAGTTTTTCTTTGGTTTCTGCTGTTGTTAATTATCAGCTCATCCACAGTCCTTTTTTAAATGATTTTACTCCACTAACCTGGAGTTTTTAGAAAATCCCTGTGTCAAATAAATGTGTTACATGCTCGTTAATTCTGGGTGGGTTTCTGAATCAGAGCAGGTAACCATAGCAACAGAGCTTCATTGTTAAACCGGAGATGGGCAAACTTTAAAACTTGATGATCTAGAAGTCCGACTGACTGAGACCGAGTTGTCTTCCTGTTACCTTGGTCTACTATTAGCTTTGACCAATCGGTGACGATGACGTATCCAAATGAAGCTGATAGCCTTGCTGCTCCAGGATCAGTTAACCTGGGATCAACAATCCTGAATACAGCCTCTTCAATCAAACCCAGACCTGTTCGTTCGCTGAATAAATCTGAGAAGCGATGGTAGCAAATATTGTTTGGTTAATTGATTCCCGATCGAACGGAAACAAACAAACATATGAGCAAACAGGAAGTTATACAGACTGACAGGGAGGTTGGTAATTGGATAGTTTTGTGATTTGATTTGTCATTGTGCATCATCAAAGTGAAATCAAGTTGTATCGTCTAGTGACTATACGCATTATTATTAGTGTTAACAAGCTGACTGTTTATTAATAATAATGACTATTATTAATACCCAGATGTAACGCCCCAGAGTTTGATTGTAAGTGGGCCGGCTCACCTTTCCAGACCGTCTCTTGTTTGGTTGTTTGGTTGATTGATGAACCGTGTGGGTCCCCAGAATGAAAGGGTCCCCAGAAGCTAACAGAAGGTACTTTTACCAGGAACTACCTGATAGGAGTGAACAGGACCACCAGTGAATGCCACAAGTCCTGATGAGGTGTGAATCCAACCTGAGACACAAAAAGCACAAGTTTCACCTGAAAAACCATCACAAATATATTTTGTTACCATCCATCCAATCTATCACAACAAGTCACTGCCATTAATAAACCTAAACTTGCTTTTAGTTGAGTAATATTTGGGATTTGAATAAAAAGCCAACATGAATCAAAGAAACAACACAGGGTGAAAACATCCACTTCAAATGAGAATAACATGATTATTTTTCCTCC
Organism: Eutrigla gurnardus; assembly: GCF_963514095.1. Classification (NCBI taxonomy): domain Eukaryota; kingdom Metazoa; phylum Chordata; class Actinopteri; order Perciformes; family Triglidae; genus Eutrigla; species Eutrigla gurnardus. The sequence goes on along the minus strand of NC_139937.1, from coordinate 19,793,624 downwards.
CAGCACATCCAAACAAATGTTATGAATAAAGATATTTTTCTGGGTGTGAACTAAACATCTGCCGTCTCGCTGTTCTCCAGCCGGCCATGCTGGCGGGGGAGGCACAGGTGTGGAGTGATTTATGGCTTTAATTTACTCGATAGATTAAAATATGAAAGAGCAACACGCATCAAACATCAATTAGGATATAACACAAGAGGTCCTGGTTCCCTTAAGAGGTCTGGCAGGTAGACAGGAAAAGATTATTACCACAGTTCTGACATTATATAATAACAATAATAATCTGGTAAACAACAATAATAATAATATAATAAACATGAATAGTCTGGTAAACATAAATAATCTGGCAAACATTCATAATATAGTTAACATTGTCTACGGTTGTATCCTGTATTCAGGGTCGCGGGGGGCTGAAGCCGATCCCAGCTGTCATTGGCGAAGGCAGGGTTCACCCTGGACAGGTCGCCAGTCCATCACAGGGCCGACATGTAGACAACCATTCACACCTACGGGCAATCAATGAAGCTATCCCCATCCTGCATGTCTTTGGACTGTAGGAGGAACCCGGAGAACCCACGCTTACAAGGGGAGAACATGCAAACTCCACACAGAAGGAACCCGAACCCTACCGGGAATCGAACCCAGGACCCTCTTACTGTGAGGTGACAGTGCTACCCACTACACCACCATGCAGCCCAATAAGCATGAATATCTGGCAAATAATCTAAAACACGAATAATCTGGCAAGCATAATTAATCAAATAAACATGAATACTCTGGTAAACAAAAATAATCTAGTAATAATTAATAATCTGGTAAACATGAATAATCTGGTTAACATGAATAATATGGTTAACATGAATAATGTGGTAAACATGAATGATATGGTAAACGGTAATCTATTGAACAATAATAATCTGGTTAACAGTAATCTGGTGAACAATAATAATCTGGTAATAATTAACAATCTGGTCAACATGAATAATCTGGTTAACATAAATAATGTAGTAAACATGAATAATATGGTCATCATGAATAATCTGGTTTACATGAATGTGGTAAACGGCACTGTACATGCAGTATATTTCCTAGTGGTCACTTCCTTCCCCTTATCTACAGCAGTAACTGTACATGGAGTATATTTCCTAGTGGTCACTTCCTTCCCCTTATCTACAGCAGTAACTGTACATGCAGTATATTTCCTAGTGGTCACTTCCTTCCCTTTATCTACAGCAGTAACTGTACATGCAGTATATTTCCTAGTGGTCACTTCCTTCCCCTAATCTACAGCAGTAACTGTACATGGAGTATATTTCCTAGTGGTCACTTCCTTCCCCTTATCTACAGCAGTAACTGTACATGCAGTATATTTCCTAGTGGTCACTTCCATCCCCTTATCTACAGCAGTAACTGTACATGCAGTATATTTCCTGGTCACTTCCTTCCCCTTATCTACAGCAGTAATTGTACATGCAGTATATTTCCTAGTGGTCACTTCCTTCCCCTAATCTACAGCAGTAACTGTACATGCAGTATATTTCCTGGTCACTTCCTTCCCTTTATCTACAGCAGTAACTGTACATGCAGTATATTTCCTGGTCACTTCCTTCCCCTTATCTACAGCAGTAACTGTACATGCAGTATATTTCCTAGTGGTCACTTCCTTCCCCTAATCTACAGCAGTAACTGTACATGCAGTATATTTCCTGGTCACTTCCTTCCCTTTATCTACAGCAGTAACTGTACATGCAGTATATTTCCTGGTCACTTCCTTCCCCTTATCTACAGCAGTAACTGTACATGCAGTATATTTCCTAGTGGTCACTTCCATCCCCTTATCTACAGCAGTAACTGTACATGCAGTATATTTCCTAGTGGTCACTTCCTTCCCCTTATCTACAGCAGTAACTGTACATGCAGTATATTTCCTGGTCACTTCCTTCCCCTTATCTACAGCAGTAACTGTACATGCAGTATATTTCCTAGTGGTCACTTCCTTCCCCTAATCTACAGCAGTAACTGTACATGCAGTATATTTCCTAGTGGTCACTTCCTTCCCCTTATCTACAGCAGTAACTGGTTGAGGCCTTTGGGATTGTTGCCCCAGTTTAACCTGTTGTGTTCTGGGTAGACAGGCCTTCAGTCTTTCATACATTCACTGTGTTGTGTGGAAACTCGGTGACAAACAGACTCCCGGCCTCTTAGTTCCCAGACCCTCCGGGGCCCCTCTGAGATTTCAAGGTCAGGGAAGGGCACGGCCGAGATTCCTTCCTTGGGAAGCGGAGCACTGCCTCTCCTTTTACAGTTCAGATATGTGAGGGTTTGATTTCCACATCTTTGGACTTAGCGTCGGATCACGGCGGTCAGATCACGACGGTCAGATCATGACAGTCAGATCACGGTGGTCAGATCATGGCGGTCAGATAACGGCGGTCAGATCGCGGCGCCGTTCATCAGAGCTGACAGGAAGCGGGTGTAGAGAGCTGGAGCTGAGAGACACGAGACGTTACGAGTCTGTTGAACTCTCCGACAGCTGAGCACGCAAGTGTGTTGGGGGGTGAAACAAAAGGTATGAAGGCAGCTGCTTCACTGCACACACACACACACACACACACACACATAAACACACATGCACACACATACACACACACACATAAACACGTACACGAAATGCAGAACGATAAACCTGATACTTGCTGCGTTTTTCCTGGAATAAAAACAAATGATTAGTCACTTAATTAATCAATGAAAAAAATGATCTGCAACAATTGTGAATGTTAAAATGTGATATTTGTTATTTGATCCTGTTTGTCAGATGAGACCAGACTACGTGACAAACCTGTCAGAAATAAAGTTTACATGAAGGCTGAAACACTGATGAGGTGGTGTCAGTTGCTGAAGGCATATTAGGGCAGAGGGAGACCAGGGAGGGGATTGTGGGTAAGGGGGTGTGGGTAGGGGTGTGTACTGTGATCGGCTGGTGGGGGGGGGGCTGTCCAGCCAGAAGGGTAACGTGGGACATTCACAGTCCGTCGTTCCAGCAGCAGTTGTCAGCCGTGCAGCAGTCGACGTACGTCTGCTGCTGTTGCTCTTCACGCCTGAATCCCTCCGTCTTCTCAGTTGGACTATCTCACCATTCTTCAGATGAACTGGTCTCAGGCCAGAATCCACACTTTAAATTCTCTGCTCGTCTCGCAGCCCTCTGGCATCTTCTGTCTTTGACGGTAAGCGCGAGCCAACCTGTGTTTCCTCTCTATCTGATTGGTTTGAATGGACTTGAACGCAGCTTGATTTTATAACCAGGATTCCTTCCAGAGAAAGCGTTGTTTTGTTTTCTCCTCCAGCTGAAACCAACATGTTTCCTCCGTCGCACGCTCGAAGCCGACATGCAGAGACGCTCTCTGAAGGTGTCATCGGCCCAGGAAGTGGCTGCTGGTGTCTCTGAGGCCTTTGTAAAGTAGATAGGGACGAGTGTGAGTGTTATCAGTCATCAGCCGCCGAGCTGACACCTTCATCAGTCCCTGAAAGGAGCCGCGAGGGGCCCCGGAGCCCCAGATTTAGGGCTCAGAGCTTGTTGTTGTGCAGCTCGTAACATCACACCTGTTCTTTCCTTCTTACGCCGCCATGACTGTGAGGACGGAGCGTCATGATCCCGGCGCCCTTCGCAGCTGCTGCAACCGTCACATTCAGTCACATTCAATGCTTTGAAGCCGTCTTCTTCATGGCTTTTCTTTTACATGCTTCGCTCTCCTTAGACCTCGCTTTTTTCAAAGTGGAGTCAGTCAAGCAGAAAGTAAACAGCAGGAAGTTGTTCACCCCTTTTACTGATCGTCATCCCGTCTGAGCAGATGGTCAGTGGATGACTGATCTCAGGGGGGCTCTGAGACACGTGTCTAGTTTCGACACCGTCACAGAAAAGTCATGTTTCGGATGTTGTTCCCGCAGGTTTTATCGGCTTCGTAGGTCTCGGCTGTACGTGAGCGGTTACTATGACAACAGCATTCCTGCGTTTCAGGAAAATAAACATGCAATAAACGGCTTCATTCAGGTGATCTCGCCTGACTGGCTCTCGTGTGTGACCTCATTGATGAGAACGTGTTCGACTGGTGATGGCAAACTTTTCTACGCATGCCGACGCCGCCGCGCACGCCCTCTGTCCTCAAGTGTCACATTGATGTCATCAGTGTTTTGTCTAGAGGGCATTTCTCTCTGTCACAGAGCATTTGTTGCGCAAGATCTAAGACGATGGGAAAAGCTGTGAGGGAGGAAACCTGTAAACAGTTTTGGAAAGCTAGTGTGTGTGTGTGTGTGTGTGTGTGTGTGTGTGTGTGTGTGTGTGTGTGTGTGTGTGTGTGTGTGTGTGTGTGTGTGTGTGTGTGTGTGTGGACAAAACCAACGTTAGCTCTAGACCAGAGATCTTCAACAGGGGGTCTGGGACCCCTAGAGGCTCCGCAGAGTTACTGCAGGGGGTCCCCTGAAATTATTTGATCCCAAACTTCTTTTCTTCCAAAACTACAAATCTTCCTGTTTCCTTTTTGTTGTGAAATTGTGATGTAGAAATCTGTCAACAATTATTATTTTAATGTCTTAGCATTGTATCCATCCATCATTACAAAATACTGTTATACAGTCCCTCCATCGGGTCTCTATAGGCCTTGGGGGTCCCTCAACTGGGTCTCTATAGGCCTTGAGGGTCCCTCCACCGGGGCTCTATAAGCTTCGGGGGTCCTTGGCCTGAAAACTTTGAAGACCTCTGCTTTAGACGACAAAACCAAAGTTGGCTTTAGATAACAAAACCTCCTTGTGCACAAATCAATAGATTTTAATTTTGACAAATACACAACCTGACTTGAGACCTGTTGATATAAAAGTAATTCAAAGCTTCTTTGAGAAAATAAATCAAGAAAAGCTGAAATGAGTCCAACACCATCAGAGCTGCTGTCTGCCAACATCTTTACTTGTAAACTAATAATCATAACATATTATTTCTCAAGTATATCGATGGATTCTTCCACTCCTGTTGGTCTGTTTAAAATGTTGTTTTGGGTTCTGAGAACTTTGATTTGATCACATTTTGTAAACATGGAAGCTGATTGGTCAGTGATGGTGATCCAATGAGAGTTCTGCTCTGGTGGATTCTACCACTGAAACAAGTAACGGATTTACCGACATTAAACACGATCTTATTCATCATTTGGTCATCAGCTGATTTGAAGTGTTTTTCTGGTCCAGTCGCTGTTTGGCTTTTAGTCGTGGTCCAAGTCGCTTCTTGAACCTTTGCCAGGTGAACGTCTTTGGTCGATCGCCGCACAATGCATGCTGGGTAGTTTTGTGTCCGACTTGATCCCAGACTTATTTGACTCTTTCTTCTCTTTCTCTTATAAAGCAACTGCAGCTGTACAATTTCCCGAGGGGTTGCTAAAATATTCTGATTCTGATTTCCGCAGATATTTGTGAACAAACATAAATATATGCAAACGTGGTCACAAACTACAAATAGCCTACATATCACGTCTAACAGGATGTAACTTATTCTATGACTTCCTGTCAAATGTTCGAAGGCCGATGGAAACTGTCCGACTGGAGCGCAGCTTTTTGGGCTCCGCCTCCTGCTGCTCCGCCTGCTCTCGTCTGATTTCCAGGCGCAGTTCATCTCAGACGAGCCTACTGTCTCTCACTCTCATTGTTCCTCTGCATCGTCCAATCACATCACACCTCCCAGCGATGGGTGTGTCTCTGACTGTGTTTACCTGTGGCAGTGATTCACCTGACAGGTCAAACCACATAGTCCACGTCGGCGATGCCTTTAGTGTTCACTATTGTGTGACCTGCCAACAGGTGCCGCATGTTTCCTGAGCCGCTGGACGAAAGGCATGTTTTTGTGGCCTCACCTGTATGTGTGTATTACAGGTGTGATGTTGTGTAGCCTCACCTGTATGTGTGTATTACAGGTGTGATGTTGTGTAGCCTCACCTGTATGTGTGTATTACAGGTGTGATGTTGTGTAGCCTCACCTGTATGTGTGTATTACAGGTGTGATGTTGTGTAGCCTCACCTGTATGTGTGTATTACAGGTGTGATGTTGTGTAGCCTCACCTGTATGTGTGTATTACAGGTGTGATGTTGTTTGGCTCACCTGTGTGTACGATGAGCACACACTGGATTGTGATGAGCCGAGAGGCACAGATCTCTCCCGTCCCACAAACCACCAGCTCAGAAGTGCTGCCCTTTCACTGCATCACCCTCCCCCCCCCTCCATGATTGGTTAAAAGGAGGAGGATCATATTCTGCTGCCGGGCTCGGCAGCATAGACACACGTGGTGAAGTGCATGCTGGGTGCCTGAAGTCTGTGTGGTGGAGCCGTGTCCAATGGTTGCCGGGGAACATGCAGCAACAGGCTGTAAATATCCCACAGATGGTTGAGTGCAGAACTCCCTCAAGGTTGGGCCGTAAACCTGGCTGGGTCCGATGAGGGAGGTGAGACGCCAACTCCCCCCCCGACCCAAAACCAAACCTGGCTGGGTCCGATGAGGGAGGTGAGGCGCCAATCACCGCAGACCCTGACACACCCCGGACAGTCTCCACCGGGAGCAGGGAGCCCGATCCCTCACCACTGGGAGGTCCACAGCCCCAGGAAGTGGCAAGGTCCAAGTTAGGGGTACCAACTTAACCCCAGAAGTCCCCCAGAAGGATTCTCCCAAACCCAGTGGCCATCCCTGACCCGCTGAACAGACTAAGCCTAAAAATTAGAGCTGTTCCAAACGATTATATTTCAAACGATTAATCTAGCGATTATTTATTCGATTAATCGACTAGTCGAACGACTATTTTTTTCAATTAATCTAACAATTTATTTTTCAGTTATCGAATATTTCACACAATATGGATATCAAAATATTTCTTTTTAACCTTTTCAATATTTAAACATTTCTTTAACATGGCACTTGACACAAACTGAGACCAACATCTGCGTAGTACAATTTACTGTTATGAACCTCAAATAAAATGGGTACATATTAAAGGATGGGGAGGTCGATGGGGGCCTCCATCAATCCTTCTTATAACTGCAGAACCTGCCTGAGAATCCTCAGGCTTTTAAGTTGTCTTCAGTATCAAAGCAATCCAGTGACGGTTGTCTCTATGTCCAATGGTGCGCTGCCAACAGGAGATGCTCGTAGCTTATTGGCCTTTAATGGTGACAATTAAGCCAAACTGGGCTGAATATGTGGCTTTCATTGGGCAGCGATATTCTATTTTGTCAGAGTTGGAAAGCCTGAAACCAACGGCAATAGTAAATGAATAAATAAACCTTGAATGCTTGTGATTCAGATTTAAGTTCTGCTCTAATATTCTGGACGCATCAGTCACATCGTCAGCACATTACATCACGTTTCCTTTTCCTTGTGCATGGACCCAAACACACCAGTCTGCCTGTCAGCAGTCAGTCACAGCCCTGCAGCCTCTGACACATCCAGCTGCTGGCAGGAACATAGGTGCACGTATCAGTAGTACGGAGGTCAGTGTTAGCCAGAGGACAGCAGGCCAGGTTGTCAGGAGGGAAGGTCACCAGTTCACAAACCTCCCGACGGCTGTAAAATCCGGGTGACGTGCCCTTTTAGCAAGCGACTTAACCCCCGAGTGCCCAAGGGAAGCTGCTGTTGTAGTGGGAAGCGTCTGCAAAGAGAACATCGCCGTATCAACTTCCTGTTCGTGAAAAAACCATGATATCGAGCTCGCTGCTTGTGGCTTTCCACCCACATTGTTGGAATAGAAGATTTAAGCTCCGAAATGTGTAACGGTCGCAGCAGCAGATGTCTGCTGACGATGCCAGGCGACGTTTTCTGACCTGATGTGCCCTCTTAAGATCAGCGCACACATTCGTTTCCTTTCATGGCGTTTCTGATGCTCCGTCAATGTCAAACATGTGAAGATCATCTGTACTTGTCTGATGTCTAAGCTGGGAGTGCTGGATTTGGTTGATATAATGAGTACCAAACAGAATTGTAAAGGTCATTAAACACTTAACACCACAATGCAACTACTATTATATATCAATATATCTATGATATTCACAATATCAACTGTTGATCTGAGAGAATGTTGCCTTCCTCTGGTAAGCAAATAAACGATAAGAGTTGCCCAGTTTGTCCGCGACCAAACTTTCACTGGGGGTGACGGCTGGAACCTTCCTGCAACTCAACTTAAACACTGTGGAAATGGAGTTTGTGGCAGCTGTATTGAATACTTTTTTATTTTATTTTAGTCTTCTGACATCAGACATGGGAAGGCGCTCCGGCAGCACGAAGGGTTAAAGGTGGAGACTTGCCCACCGCGGGCAGATGGAGCTGCCTTTTCATGTGTGATTTAGCTAAACGATGCTACGACCAGAAGGAAAAAGTCCACTAATGAGGTGGATTCAATAAGCTTTACTGATCTACCCTATTAAATCTGTGCTGGTTCGAAGGGAAGCAGCGGAGTCAAACACGATTTTGGAAAATAATTGTGCAGAAAGGGCTCGCAGATATTAGAAAGATGTTGCCAATGGTTCGTCCTCGCTCTAGTTTTTCATGTAGGAACCAGGCTCTCCGTTCTCTTCCATTATTCATAAGCAACCCATCGCTAAAGCAAGGCCAATTGCTTCCACTCTGAAGGAGCAGCAGCCCACAGCAGCTCGGCAGCCATGTGAGTCTCCCGACAGACGACTTGACGTTCTTTGTTTCCTCAGAAGTGATGTGACCGGAGGCCGTCGGGCTGCTGCTGCTCTCCGGGTCGAAGGAAGCAAACGTTGCTGGAGAGCTGCTGTGGCGTGTGTGTGTGTGTGTGTGTGTGTGTGTGTGTGTGTGTGTGTGTGTGTGTGTGTGTGTGTGTGTGTGTGTGTGTGTGTGTGAGAGAGAGAATCGGTCCTCGCTGATGTTGCTGCCTTCTCATTCATGAGTTTGAATGAATTAGCAGAAACACTTCCGGTCCCTGCATCAACCTTTTTCAGTCTCAGTTATCAAGAGCTCAGATGCTTCGTGTCGTTCAGCCGTCACATAGACATCAGATGATGTTAAACACAGACTTAGACCTGTTTCCTACTGAGGAGGCGTCCAGACCAGGACCCAGACCAGGACCTGGTTTGGAAACAGGAAATGTGTGGAATCCACAGACTCCGCCTTCGGTCGGGGAATCACATTCGTCGTGTCAGGCGCCCCGGCCGGGGCAGCCAGTTGCCGCGGGCGACCAGCAGATCAGTGATGTGGCGGTGATGCCTCTAATGAAGCTGACAGAGCACAGCCTCCCTCCCTGGGGCCCCTGAGGGCCTCCGATGCACTGCTGCATCATTTACTCTGGTTATATACGAGGGCTGACGACAAAATCCAGTGTTTGTAGCAGTAAAGTGGGTCACAGTATGCAAACAAAGCTGCTCTCCTCCGTCTGATGATGCCTCTGTGTTTTTTTTTTGCAGGAGCTGCCCAGCTGAGGTGAAGGGGAGGGCAGAGGATCCGGTTCAGCCTGACTGTGGATGACCTGCCCCGGAAACAGGACCATGATCTGAAGAGGGCGCCGCACACACCCAACCCGTTCTTCCTCTCCTCCTCCTCCTCCCCGTTTCTTTTTTTTGGTAAATATCCGGGGTGAGCGCCCCCTGCCAGCCAGCGGTCATCGTGCACGGAGAGAGCAAACTGAAAGAGACGAGACGTTTTAAGGAAGAAGAAACACAGCAACGGTGCTACTTCCCACCGCCTCACCGGAAACATGGGGAGGAAAAAGATCCAGATCCAGAGGATTACTGACGAGCGCAACAGACAGGTTAGCCACAACGAAATGAGCCACCGACGTCTTTAATCACGTCCTGATTTTCATTTCCGTTAGCTGCTGCATCAGTGATCACATCTGGTTTTAGAGATTCTGGACACACAGACAGGAGCTTCAACAATCAATATCAGTGTCGGTAGATTTAGGATGTTTCCTACTCAAGTCCTTCTCTCTGCTCTCTTCAAAGACACCAGACTCCATTAACAAAAAAACGATGATTTTGCCTCCCAGAACCACGGACTTTCATCTATGCTGTGGACTTTAAATATCCTTCTTTTAAAACGTATTAAAATGGTCTTCTTTATTATAAAGTGGATCTAAGTGCTTTATAATTAGTGTGAACGTTCAGATGAATCCACACGGTCCGTTTTCACAAACTGCATCCTCAAACGAGCCTTCAGGATACCTGTAACGTCATGATGTCACGACTACCACTTTGTATGTAAACATTCTGAATGTGTCACAGTTTATTTCCTGTTGTAGTGTATGTGAATACCATCAGCTGAGTAAACACAGACCCAAACTGTTGCCTAGCAATGCAATAAAACACACGGTTTGGTGCAAGAAATAAAACCAATTAATTAACTTAACATGGAACGGATGGGAGCGGCAGCAGAGCACAAACTCTGGGAGGTGAAATGACTGTTTTTGTTAATGGAGTCTGGTATCCTTGAGTAGAGGCCCTCCGACAGGAACACAAAACGCATAGTTTGGTACGTGCAGCAGTTAATGCAGTCCGATATTTAACTGGCTGTATAACTTATAATGTATCACACATCCTGATGTCTAATGAAGCATCACAGGATCCAAAAACAGCGGACCAGAGAGCCGGCCCACTGTTTTTGGTGGGTCGGCTCTGGTTGATGGAGCAGCGTTTGTCAATAAGGTGATGCTCTGTGGTGTCACATGGTCACGGTGTCGCTGGCCGCCATCAGGTGATTGACAGACCAACGTTCTGACCGACCGAGTTTTAAACTTGCCAGATAGGATTCACACACCCAACGAGGCAGCTGCGTTTCTCCGCGTTGCTTCAGCTCGTGACGAGCTTCCTGACAGGAAGTCCATGCAGCCCCGTCAGCCTCCTACGTGTTGATTCACAGATGCTGCCATAAGCTCCACAGAATGAGGAGCGTTCAGAGAGTGGGCCCTGGCTGGAAACATGACAGCATCTCCAACACCAACATCTCTGTGGAGACAAAGACTCACGAGGAGAACAGTGGAGAGCTGCAAGGCTTAGAAAGATGGGTTTATTCAAATATAAATGCAGTAAAACCTGTGACATCCAGGAGAACATCCCATCATCCTGTTAGCCGTCTGCATCCAGGATGTCAGGTGATTCAAAATATGAAAAAGCATCGTAGAAAAGGTTGCAGAGAGATGCCATAAAACCTCAGAGGAAGCATTATATATGGTGCAGCTCCAACACACCAAAGTGAGAGTAAAAGGAGACTGATTCTCGTCTCCAGGATACCGTTTTACCGTAATACCTAGAATACTGTCACTCAGAAGAGCAAACTCCAATTGTTTACTTGTTGCAGCTGCAAATAAATTATGACATTGTTGCTGAATTTCCCCCACAATCTGAACACGGAGCTGCAGATCGTCTCGCCACTTTTCCTCTTGATGTGAGGAAACTGGGCGAGTTTATCCACAGTCAGCAATTGGCTGCATCACGCTTCAGGTGCTTCTAGTAGAAAATGTCTGAACTTTTCACAAAGATGGTAATGATGTCACTGTGGAGGAAACGATGTCTTTAGTGGCTGCTGTCTGATTGATTGGTGCTGAAGAGAAACCTCATTTAATAACTGATATTTGAGATCTAGACCAAGAATTTATGTGCAGATGTTTAATAGCATAGTTATGTATCCTGTTTGCTTATCTGCTATCAGACGCCATCAGACTGTTTCAAATGGTGTCAAATAACAGTTGTTTACAGCTGAGAGAAATCCTTCCTTTCACTTTTGAACTCCTCACATGAACGTAGATATTTAAGCGTCACATTAACAGAAACGTAAGACTCTTATAGCAGAGTTCGGCGTTTTTTCAGCTATTTAAAGATAGCCTTCAAAGAAGGAGATGATGAGTTTCTGCTTCAAACCTGAAGCGAGAAAAGAAACGGAGGTTTGAGCAGCTCCAGGAAGCAGCGAGGAGGTTGTGGTTGTCAGTGGTGGTTTCCTCATCCATCTGCCACACGACCGCAACCTGGCCAAGACGCATGCTCATGCACGTACATGCACGTACCCACACAATCGCGTGCACACACACACCGCTCGCCCCCTTTCTCGCTCTCCTCGCTGAGGATGTCTTATTCCGCGTTGCCATTGGTTACCTGGCAGCTCTGTTCTTATGTCAGTTACCTCCAGCCTGTTTATTCTTGGTGGCAAACGGAGACCAAAGGCAGCGCCCCGCGCCCACGTTTTCCATAGTAGAAGAAACAGGTTTTATTCTGGTTGTTAGCAGCGCTGGCGGCTGACCTTCTAATTTGTGAGGGGAAACGTTGTTGTTGTTGTTTGCAGCGACTCGTCTCTCTCTCTCTCTCTCTCTCTCGACATCCTGCTCAGCTGTAATTTCCTCCTTTCCAACATCGCCACATAATTTATCTGCTCATTCTGCGAGCGAGGACGGGGGAGGTATGTAGATGGGCAGAGAGATAAAGATGGAGGGGGGGATGATGGAAGCAGTGTGTGATGAGGTGAGAAATGGGGGGGTGGAGGGGAGGCAGGAGGGGAGTCGGTTGCCCATGGATACGACCCCGATATAATTTGATTTGTGGCAGCAGGAAGCAATGAGTGAGACAGTGAGGGGGGGGGAGGGAGGGAAGGAGGATGTGAAAAACAGCGAGAGAGAAATGGAGGGTGAGAAAATGAGAGGTGAAGAGAGAGCGAGAGATGGAGGGATGAGAGAGGCTTAAACATGTGGCGGTGGCGGCAGCAGAGTCAAAAGAAGCCAAAGAGATCCTTTCATCGTGGATGGCTGTATCTCCACTTCGCCATCGCTTACTCTCTTTATTGATTCTCTTCACTTCAAACCTGCTGCTGCTGCTGCCAACGTCTGACTCAGAGCGCAGGAATAACTTCCTGTTCATGTGTCATCAATGCGTTACGTTATTATCAACATGTCATCAATACGTTACGTTATTATCCTCCTCATGTCCCTGAACTCTGAACCCACATCTTCAAACACGACGGGCAGAATCCCCAAACCAACTCATCCCGAGTTCAGTTCCCTGTTTTTCACACGTGATTCTGTAATGAATATGATGAGCTGTACTGGAAGCCAACACGTTCACTTGTTTTGGGGATGAAAATGTGGATTTCCAATGAGGTTGTCTGGTATGATTTGTGACTCCTCTCTTCACCAGGTGACGTTCACCAAGCGGAAGTTCGGTCTGATGAAGAAGGCGTACGAGCTGAGCGTCCTGTGTGACTGCGAGATCGCCCTCATCATCTTCAACCACTCCAACAAGCTGTTCCAGTACGCCAGCACCGACATGGACAAGGTCCTGCTCAAGTACACCGAGTACAACGAGCCGCACGAGAGCCGGACCAACGCCGACATCATCGAGGTAAAACACGGGCGGGGCGGTCATGTGACCAAGACGAGGCCTCTGAGTCAAAATGTCCACTTCACTGACTGATCAATGTTCTCTGTAGTCCGTAACATTTCATTCCATGCGCCTCTTGTTTACGGTTCGATTAAGTGTTTTTTCCCGCCCTACTCCACCTCTGATTGGCTGGTAATAGGATTTGTTAAGTTTATTGCTGGAAGGTTTTCCTCATACTGGCAGTTTCTCAACTACAATGTCCTGATTATGGGAGAAAATGTTGTCTAAAATGTCTAAATGTCCTGTCTAAAAGGAGCAGTTACACATTTTGGGAAATATGCTAATGAGCTTTTTTGCTTGGCGTTAAATGAGCTGATCAATGTCTGTCTCTTTCTATATGAAGCCAAACTCAGGAGGTAGCTCAACTTAGCATAAGAATGCTAACAGCAAGCCAAAGGTTTAAAATATCTCATTAATTAACATGTTTTATTTCATTGTTTGTATTTAAATCGGTAAACAAACAAATAACCAATCACTGTCTTGTTACAGAGCTTTGATAGGCTAAGCTAACTGTTCCCCCTGTTTCCAGCATTTATGCTAAGCTAAATATCTCCTGGCTGTAGCTTCATATTGAACAGACAGATTTAAGTGTGCCATCAATCTTCTCATCAAAATCGCTGCAAGAAAGCAAATTGTTCCTTAAAGTGGAGGAAACCAAACGGGTCCATTCCTGACTGGTCCTGCGCAGTCTGGTCCTGTCTGGTCTGGTCTGCTCCGATCCGGTCCAGTCTGGTCCGGTTGGCAGTTGTTGAGTCCAGCCTGGCTCTACTCTGGCTTTCTTCCTGCTTGCTTGCAGGGAGGCAGAGGTAGGGACAGCTGGGCCTCCCCCTGCTCCCCACTCTCCCCCCCCAACCCTGGCATAGGCCCTGTTGTTACCCAGAGACCTCTCCAACAACAACAACAACAAGCAGAAAGAAGGGGCCAACTGGAAACCAGCGTGGCACAAAAAGGCCATCAGATAGAAGAAAAGCCTGTCGAACTGTGAAACATGTTTATTGATTTGCATATTGACTAGAAGGAAGGTCGGTGAGGAGGAGAGGAAGTGAGTAAAGGAGGTGATGTGAGGAGAGGAGAGGAGGGAGGGCAGTCGTTCAGTTTGCTTTTTGTGTTTTTGTAATAGCAGTTAATTTATATCCTGACGTCTTTCTTCGTTGTTAGATGAACAGCAGCATGTTCACATGGCTGCTGACCCTTTTCTGCATAATGTTCCTCTCATGGATTCAACACCAGATTGTTAAGTCTGATTCAGCGATTCACTACTGTACACTGCACTAATGCACTACTGTGCACTGCACTAATGCACTACTGCACCACCACACTACTGTGCACTGCAAACTGTTTTTGAATTGTTCTTTCTTTATTTGCTGTGACAGTCAGTTGTTGATTACATGCAGATGTTGATACAACTACTGGGCTACTTCAGTATATATCACACTCAATCATAACGCAAGTTAGACGTTTGCTTGAGGACATTTTCTCTAACTGGACCTATTTGAATTTTAGTTGAATACCCCTGGTCTAGATGAAGTCCTAGTGCCAGTTCTGGAGGAAGACCGTTGTCCCAGGAACTATCGTGTGTGTGTGTGTCTCTCTCTCTCTCTCTCTCTCTCTCTCTCTCTCTCTCTCTCTCTCTCTCTCTCTCTCTCTCTCTCTCTGTGTGTCTCTCTCTCTCTCTCTCTCTCTCTCTGTGTGTGTGTGTGTGTGTGTGTGTGTGTGTGTGTGTCTCTGTGTGTGTGTCTGTGTCTGTGTGTGTGTGTGTGTGTGTGTGTCTCTCTCTCTGTGTGTGTGTGTGTGTGTGTCAGGGTGTTTGGCTGCTGCAGGTCACATCAGCTCAAGCTCCACTGGTCCTGTTTGTGTTCATGCATGGGTTTGTGTTTTCAAGTCTCTCTCTCTCTCTCTCTCTCTCTCTCTCTCTCTCTCTCTCTCTCTCTCTCTCTCTCTCTCTCTCTCTCTGCAGCAGCCAATAAGAACGTCTCATACAATATTCAGTTGTTAGTCTCTCGGTTGTGTGTCAGCTTCTATCTGTGTGTGTGTGTGTGTGTTTGTGTGTGTGTCCCTCCTATATGGCCTGAACGCTGCACTCCTACACCCCCCCTCCCCAATCCATCCATCCAGGATGCATTTAGCAGCTTTCTCCCTCCTTTGTCCTCAGCTGTCCCCTTGGCCAGATGTGCAGCCGCACCGCCTTGTTGTTAAGCGGATGTTAGTGCCAACTACTTTCCATTAATCCTCACTATTTTGCATTTCCAGTGGAATTAATGGTTAAGACCGTAGAAATTCTTCAAAAGTTCCATTTGAGAAATCTGGGAGGTGAAACGCGACCGGAACCTTTTACCTGCAGCATCACGTTTCCTGCGATAAACCTGGGACACGTTAGTGTGTGTAATATTTAGCTGTGACGTTAATTCATTTTAATAAATATCATGAACATGACATTAGTACTGAAGATGTAAATGTTTTGAAAATGTCAGAAATATTAGTTTCATGTTTTTTAAAAAAGCCAAATAATTACTTGAGTGAATGTCACTACAGATAATAATAATAATAATAATAATAATAATAATCTGTGTAGCTGTAACTGAGACCAGCTGTTTATCCGTCTCTTTACACCTCCACATACGTGTTTTTATTCTCTCATCAGATTTGTCTTGTCGGCCTCCATCTTTCATTTGGATCACACATGTCGTCCAGTCATCTTTATTTATGATTGAATAATGTCTTTATTTTAGAAAGCATCAATGACCGTGTGAGGACATAAAGAACATGTAAACCAAAGAAGCATATAAAGTCATTATAAGAAACTCTGAAAAAAGAAAATGCCTTTTTTATTAATAAATAAAACAGGGGAAAGCAACGATCATATAAATGAAATGAATATTAACGGAAAGAAGGCGATAAATCACATTTCTTAAAAACATCGTGGAAGACGGACGCACCAAGTGACACACACACACACACACACACACACACACACACACACACACACACACACACACACACACACACACACACACACACACACACACACACAGAGTAATTGGATAGTCACCAAATGTGCCCGTTTGCTGCTCTGCCTCAGTGAGTGCTTTTATAAATTATGAAGCGTGGATTTAGTCACGCAGGCTCATACGGGCACGCACATACACACTCATGTATTTTTGTATGTGTGTGTTGGGGGGACTTTATCACATTCCTTCAGTCCAGTACAAATCTGAGGCAGCAGTACACACACACACACACACACACACACACACACACACACACACACAAACACTCACACACACACACAGCCTGTCTGAGATGCATGTGCTGCTCAAAAGAGTTTGTGTGTGTGTGTGTGTGTGTGTGTGTGTGTGTGTGTGTGTGTGTGTGTGTGTGTGTGTGTGTGTGTGTGTGTGTGTGTGTGTGTGTGTGTGTGTGTGTGTGTGTGTGTGTGTGTGTGTGTGTGTGTGTGTGTGTGTGTGGCCTGCCAGCATGTGTTAATCCGCTTGACTTCAGATCCCAATCAGGGCGAGTGAAGGAAGAGAGCGAGGGTTGGAGGGAACACGAGCGAGTGAAAGAGTGGCGATGAATAGACGAGGACAGGAAGCAGCAAGAGAAGAAGGGTGCCCTTTTTTCATTTGACGTAGCTCAACGAAGGCTGATCTCTCCAGTGAGACTCACCACAGGGGCTTAAGGACTTCGGGGACCACCCTGATCCCTAACTATTAGGGGTGTGAATCTTTGGCTTCACTTCGATTCGATTAATGATACAGTAGTTGGCGATTCGATTCAAGGACAATTTTTTCTTTTTGTAATGATTCGATTCGATTCTGTAAACCACGATTCGATTCAGTAACTTGTAACCAAAATTCTATATCCATGAAATAAACATGCAATAATGCGAGTGAGACTATCGGTATTCTTCTGAAAGGTGAAAAATAACATATTTATTCTAGAAAAAAAGTAGTCCTGCATGATATTTTATGCTGAATACAAAAATGTAATCAAACATTGCTCAGTTATTTTGAACATTATTCAATAGACTACATGCTGGCAGGGGGAGAGTGTCTTAAACTTATTAAAACATTAATCATAAGTAAGAATCACGATTAATCCGATTAAATGCATTTATATCAATTATTGGTGAAACCAAAACAATTCATTTTATTTATTTATTTGAGCAGATCGATTTAGTAGAATCTATAGGACTGACAATCGATTCATCGATTAATCGAATGAATCGTTACACCTCTACTAACTATGATAACTGTGTTGTTTAGTTAGGTTAGGTTGAGAACAATCAATCTAACTATGTAGTTTAGTCATCTCAACCTAACTGTGTAGTTTAGTCGTCTCAACCTAACTAGTTTAGTCGTCTCAACCTAACTAGTTTAGTCATCTCAACCTAACTAGTTTAGTCGTCTCAACCTAGCTTTGTGGTTTAGTCGTCTCAACCTAACTAGTTTAGTCATCTCAACCTAACTAGTTTAGTCGTCTCAACCTAACTAGTTTAGTCGTCTCAACCTAATTGTAGTTTAGTCGTCTCAACCTAACTAGTTTAGTCGTCTCAACCTAACTGTAGTTTAGTCGTCTCAACCTAACTGTAGTTTAGTCGTCTCAACCTAACTAGTTTAGTCGTCTCAACCTAACTGTAGTTTAGTCGTCTCAACCTAACTGTAGTTTAGTCGTCTCAACCTAACTGTAGTTTAGTCTTCTCAACCTAACTAGTTTAGTCGTCTCAACCTAGCTTTGTGGTTTAGTCGTCTCAACCTAGCTTTGTGGTTTAGTCGTCTCAACCTAGCTTTGTGGTTTAGTCGTCTCAACCCAACTATGTGGTTTAGTTGTCTCAGCCCAACTATGTGGTTTAGTTGTCTCAGCCTAACTATGTGGTTTAGTCACCTCAACCTAACTGGTTTAGTCGTCTCAACCTAACTATGTGTTATGGCAGATGTTGCAAATGTTGAGCTGATAAATGGATGGCGGATCATCAGAGGTTGTCTTGTGTTTTCTGAGAGACTCTTTTTTTCTTGAGGGAAAAGAGTCAAAACCTGCATCTGACTTTTACTGCGTCCATTTGATATGATGACCAGCTGGCAGATATGATGCTCATTTGTGTAGAATGAAAAAGCTGATCAACCCAAAATATGCATGAAAATGTAAATGTGCCTCCTTCTCCTCTCTGACCGCTTCAGACTTTACGAAAGAAAGGCTTTAACGGCTGCAACAGCCCCGAACCCGACGGAGACGACTCCATCGACCAAAGTCCGCTAAACGAAGAAAAGTACCGAAAGACGGAGGACCTGGACAGCCTCTTCAAACGCTACGGCGTGAGTACCGTCTACCTTCTGTCACCTCATGTAACCTCTTCTCTCTCTCTCTCTCTCTCTCTCTCTCTATCTATCTACCTGTCTCTCTCTCTGTCTGCCTCCTCCTGTTGTTTGGGGACCGAAGGCTCTGAACAAGAAAGAGCACCGGGACTCTGAGAGCCCAGACCCCGAGGAGCCCTTCTCCCTCACCCCCCGCACTGAAGAGAAATACAAAAAAATTGACGAGGAGTTTGATAAAATGATGCAGAACTATAGGCTGTCAGTGAGTACCCCCCCTCTGTGTAACCCCCCCCCCCCCACCCCCCGCTCTCTGGCTGCTGATGGCGGCCTGACTACTCACACACAGAGCACTCACCTTCACCATCCCCTCCCCTACCCACCAAATCACTACCCACAACCCCCTCTGTTGGTGTGTGACTGAGCAGGACGCGTAGGGCAGAGAGGCTGCACTTTTATTAGCACGTCATCTCGTTCTGTAAAATGACGAGCAGAATCACCGTTTACAGGCCAGAAATAAATTAATTATGCAACCATTTTCTTTATCGTCAGTCGATTAAATCACCTTTTGGTTTATCTTTCTGAGTCACTTTCATTAAAGAATGTATTTCAATTGTTTCTTCTACAAATCTCCTTCAAACGTTTCTAAGATCAAGAGCCGTTTTTCAAACCATGTGACATATGTGTTATTATAATAATGTCAGAGGGACTATGATTAACAGCAATATTAGTCTATTAAAGCAACACCACCAGGTCATGTTGACCTGGAGTTCTAGTCTCACACTAATCCGCTCTTCTGATGCTTCTGCACTGCACTTTGTGCCACAATAAACTGAGGGAGAGGAGTGCTGACTAGGTGCAACGGATACCTCAATCAGGCTTTATGGTAATAATCAACATGTTTGGAGCCTCTCAGCTGACGCTACCAATCACGTAGCACTTAGCAACAATACGTGGTTCTGCTCCTGACATGATGCAGACAAAAGTCTGGGTTCAGTTTCCAGCTGCTTGTCATTAACGGTCTCAGCTGGTTCAGTTCCAGCCTGGTCCTGGTCCAGACATCATTCAGGTACCTGCCTGGCACTCTGCCGGGCCAGTTTCTCTGATTCATGTTTTCCTACGTTCTCAATAATACCATTAATGTCACTTTTATGAGTGGCACTCAATTTACAGGCCTGTTTCCTGTCTGCTGCTCTGATTGGTCACCTGTGAGATGACATGTGGAGGCTAGTTAGTCTGATAGATCCTACACGAGGACTTCATCCTTTCAGTCATCTTTTATCTTCATAACTACATAATAATAATAATAATAATAATACCACCAACCAAACTCTGAGTATTTAAGAATGACACATTTAATTCTTCTTCTTAAACTGAATTCCTTTGACTTCCATGTCATGTCCAAAGTTTTGTTCCCTATAAACAGTCAGCTTTAGTGTATGATGTTGGAATAGACCAGTGTGTGTTACTATGTGTGTATGTGAAAAGTCTGGACTCGGGCAGCTTGATTTGGCCCACGGATGTGATCACATGACACAGATCAGCTGATCTAATAAGAAAACATTTGGAATATAATGTGTTTACACGGGTCACGTGTGCTGCAGGTCCTCATGTCGCCCCGGATCCTCATATTTAAGATTCATCTGTTTCCAATAACAGTAATAATAATATTCTTTAAATTAGGAGGTTGGATCCCTCGTTAGTCATAGAGTCCGCCCTCGCTCTGACGCTAAAGCTGAGAAACGCCTTCCACTTCCTGCCTCGGCCCGATGGCAATCAATCAGTGCTCTGGGTTTACACACCTCCATCCTTTTGCACGAGCCCTTCACCCCCACCCATCCCTCCATCCCCCCCATCCCTCCCGGTTTGACCAGTGTGCAGTGGTGCAGTGCTGTTAGCGGCCATCTTTACCCGCCGGGGTGACCTCGTAGGCACAGCTCCGTCTCTACGGCGATAACTTCTCTCTTTGTACTCGTTTGAAGTGTCATTCCGATGTTTGAAGTCAAACACACTAAAAGCCACAAGATATTGAGATACAGGTGTTTATCTGCCACCCAGCAGGATATTTCCTAACATGTCAGTGGGATTGTGGGAAATCGCCAGACTTTCGGCGACCGGAGTTTCGGCGACCTGCTGCTGCGACCGGAGTTCTGACCCGGCATGACATGTGAGAGGCCACGCGGCTTTGTGGTCTTTCACTGAAGGATTTCTAAATAATACCTAATTGACTGATATTGCAATTGTGATATGATTTATTAGAGGCAATGATAAATGTTATTTTCATCAAAAAACATATTGAAATTATTCTGGTGCAATTTGTTGTTGATTTATGATGTTACAATAATTAATTTAAAACGTCTGAATTTGGTGTTCGACCTTAACGTTTTTTAATATTAAATTGAAAAAGAAATTGCCTCAATCTCTTCAATTTATTTCGACTCAAAAAGTCTTATTTTCTTAAAACGAGTAGGAAACTCTGCTGCATTTCGATTGATCATAAAATGATTATGATATCATATATTTATAAACGTGACTGCTGGGGTTTCTAGTTGCTGCACAAGAAACCAAAAATGACGATTCCATAAAATTCTGGAAACATTTTAATTTGGGAGACTAAATCTAACATCTAAATCTTTTTATTTTCTGAATATTAAATGTGATGCAACGCTGTCCCTTGACAAATAAAATATAAAAATCTGTGACGGAAACAGAATTGAATGAATATGAATTGACCAGATGAATCTCCAGGTAATCATATTAGAAGTTATTTAAGCGTGTCGTCATTTTGGAAAGACTCTTGTTGACGTTGGTGTGACGGGCTGTTTCTATTGGCTCTGCTGCAGATCACTAACTGATCACCTGTCCGTTACTGTTCACCTGTGTGTGTGGGGGGGTACAGCTCACTAAGCCCCACCTTCTTCCTGTCTCTCCACCAGTCCACAGTCCCACAGCCCACCTTCTCCATGCCAGTCACCGTGCCAGTATCCAATCAGAACGCGGCAGCCCTTCAGTTCAGTAACAACCCCGGCGGCGCCCTGGTCACCTCCACCCTCACAGACCCCCGCCTCCTGTCGCCACAGCAACCAGCTCTGCAGAGGAACACTGTGTCGCCAGGGTTACCACAGCGACCAGCCAGTGCAGGTAGGAGACCTAGTGGAACCCAGCTGGACTGTTTCTGTCCATCAATAATATGTGACCATTCCAACATGGCTGCTGATTGATCCACCAGATTATGTTAGATCTTTTAAGTATCATGTGATCTTGTCGCTGGCTCCTTGAAACTCTGCAGCGGTAGTTTGACATAAAGGGGGGAAGAAGAAATAGCTGGTCTGATAAAAACTCATACTGTTGTCTTCCTATGTAATCAGGCCTAGGAACCTAGGAGGAGATCAGGGTGGATGTGTCTAAGAACACAGGACTTTCACCCAGGTGACCTGTGTTCGTGTCCCATGTTAAACAGGAATGCATGTTGATTTATTTCTTATGAATCTTCTGTTCTTAAGTACCATCATTCTGTAGTTATTTAAACCCAAACCAGCACTTTTTCTAAAACTAAGTAGCGTGTCGCTCAAACACTGAAGGTGTTTGTGAAGGTGACTGATCACCGATCACACGCGCTGCTGGCCATTTGTAGGAAAACACACGGACAAAGATCCTTTTGTTCGGATCTCATGGGACCTGTTGTGTGAGGACTCGAGGATCCAGCAGCTCTGAGCTCTAATGACGAACAACAACATGGAGACGGTTTACAGATCAGACAGCATTCAATATGATCACCCCTTCAGTATTGTAGAAAGAGGATTGAGATCAGTGCAAGGTGAGCGTGTTGCTCCGATTGGTGCACGCCGCCGTAGAATCCACCAGCTGGTCATCGGTGGTAACGCCACCCTTCACCCCCCCCCCCCTACCCACTAAAAGGATTTGCGTCCCCTATCTACGTCTCAGACAAGGTTACTTATCAAGCTTTGTTCCGACCAGCGTAATCTCATTGTCAGTCAGAATTAGTGATGTAACGTAAATGTATTACAGCATCTTTCATAAGATGAAAGCTTTACATTTGTGTCCACGAACACGAATCAGTAGATCTGGATTTGAGACTATTTCACCAACCAGTGAGACCGTTGCATTACTACTGGAGTACTTCATTAAGTCACTACGGTAATTGAAAGTAAAAATGATTTTAAAAATCGTGTACTTGACAATTTAAAATGTGATGATTTACATGAGTGCCATTGAGAAGTGGTGAGTAATGACGAATGAATACTAATTATGGTCCTTCGTGAAGCAGAAGCCTGTTTTTAATGACACACTTGATTTAATGACGTTTTCACTAAATGAGATGTTTAGAACTTCAGAGGAAACACGAGGAAACATCAAACCAGCGGCATTGATTTGATGGAGGATCTGTGTTCTTCTGTCCAGGAGCTCTGTTAGGAGACCTGGGGAACTCGAATGGAGCGTGTCCGAGTCCAGTCCGTAAGTACACACACACACACACACACACACACACACACACACACACAGTTTGTCTCTATTGTGTATTTTAACTAGTCTGCCTAACAGACAGAGATCACATGTGCGTGACATCAACACACCTGTTGAGTGGCGACAGCTGAGGGGTCGCCGTCCTCGCCGCCTGTAAACAGGCCAGAGGACAGGATGTTAATCCTGATATCACTGAGGGATTCTGGTGTTTCCAGCTGCTGCGTCACAACAAAACCCTGAACTCCAGGGAACTCGAAGACTTTGTCGAGTTACTTTTTCTGATTTACTTGAATTTAATTTCCAGATTGCTTTTAATAAGATGGCATTTTGATATGACTGCTAACACATTCGTCCCTGGATTCCGTTTTAGATCAGTAATAATCAGCTTCTCCTCACCTTTAGGTTGTGTAAACATTAAAAGGTCACAACAACATATCTCCAAACTTTCTTATTGGTACGTGGCCCTGCAGGTGCGTGAGACAAACATTGGTGAGATAGCGCTTTATACATGTTTGTATGAGTAAAGACAGATTGGTAAAAAGTTTTGAAGTTGACATCAGATTTCAGAAGTCAAACATGAGGAAGGAAGCTGAATCCTGAAGACTGAATGGAACTTTGTGGCTTCACGTTCAGGTTTCGTCGTACACGTTCATATCTACCTACAGCAGCAATAGTTAGTCCGCAGAAGGAGGTTGGGAGGGACCTTCACCCAGGAGACCTGGGTTTGTGTCAAAGCAGATATCAACATTGACTTAATTGATCCATAACTTCTGTACAGTTATTTAAACCAGAACATCTTAGCTATCATATAACTGTTGTTGTGTTAGCTTCTGTTGCCCCAACCAATCAGTGATAAGTGAACTATTATTCCCATTGATCTTATTGGTTCCGATGGGATGAGTTGTTAACTTGTGAAACTAAATCCTGATTGGTGGAGGACGTTTGTGACATAACCTTCTATCTATTTGAGCCCCACCTACTTCTCTGAATCTCTGAGAAGTTTTGATCTTTTATTATATAAACCATTCCTTTTGCAAAAACAAGCCAAACCATTTGGTAACGGTTGCTTCTTCAGTCCACTAGATGGCCCCGAGTGCTCCCGATGTGGTCGTGGATGAAGTCAGCCGACTGTAATAGACGGCATTCAGTTTGTCAGGTGGCGATGGAACATGTATGAAGGGTTTTCGTCCGTTTGTCAGTCCGTCTACATGACATCACGTCTCCAACTGGGAACCGACTGGTTGGAGTTAGTCAGTGATGAGAAAGAGAGAGTTTTACTGAAACGCTCCTCAGCTTTATCCTCCCCCCCCCCCCCCTTGCCCCTCCCCCTTTCATCATGTCTCCCTCAGCTGTTCCCCCTCATCTTCTCTCTGGAATAATCTACCGCCCCTCCCCCCTCGCCCAACTGTCCCTTGTCTTGGCACAGGACTCTCCTCAGAGGTGACTTTGATACTGGCCAGAGCCGTCCCCTTAAATCCCATTAGCCAGCCTGATACTGCCAGCCAGCCTGCTGTAAGAGATATGGTGGGAAGGTGG